>NC_041059.1:10247141-10847141 GCF_900634775.1 Gouania willdenowi
TTTATCATGACTGCAGTCATTTTAGATCTTAAATTCTTCAAAGAACACGAGTTAACTGAAATTACTTAACATCATTTCCCCAAATTAAATAAAAATAGGTCACAAAACCAATTAAGTTTAAAAGAGAACATCCTGCCTGGACATTCTCAGCACCTTACATACTTCATGCATCATTTATACATTGTGTAAAGTACAAACTTCTGGACATTAATGTTGAAATTGCTCATTGGTCATTGCTCATTGCTCAACTACTTGGTATTTGGCCCCTGAACTAATATGACTTTGACACCCCTGTATTAGAGTGAATTTACTTGAAAGGTTGACGTATAAAAGGGTTCCTTACTGACCCGTCTGATATAAAACTTCCTTCAAGAATACCATTAACTAACTTTTTAAACTGTTATCAGTCCTCTTTATTCAATTTGGTTTTTTTCCACCAATAAAATGCTACCAATCATTTACACTTGCATTAAATTCTCAAACCCTCTGTAATGTTGTTAAGGTTGGAATTAAGTTAAAAAAAATTAGTTAATTTATGAGTCTGCTGCCTGCTGCCCATGTGTTTTTGTTTTTATGGTCAAAGTTGATGAATTTGTGGCCGTAATCGCCCCCATGCATAAAGATAAACTCCATCAACAGTCACAGAAAGGAAAAATAGACACGATATCTTTTGTCTTTCCATGGCTTTGGGGTTTTGTGTTAAAACGACAGGCATCAGTGTGGTTTACAATATAATCCAGTGAGAAAACAGACCATTACCAATCACTACCTTTCATTCTGGTTTAGTGGTTGGGGACCCCATTTTTAAAACCCACTAAATCTGAAGAATTAGCCTAACTAAACTAATTTACTTCTTTCAACTGCTTTCAAACAAGTAGCAATTAGAGAGAAAACAATGCCTGCAATTATACATTTATGTCTAATATTAAAATAACTTGGCATTAACCTTTCAGAAGCCCAAAATATTTCAGGTTAAATCTAGTTTAACAATGCATGAGACCAAATTTACATTTTTTAAAAAGAGTAAAATTAACCAGAGCCAATAAATTTGCTCTTCCTGTTTGAACTGATAAAGCTATAACAATAAGAAAGGAGACATATTACTGATTTTGGGGGATTATTTGAATGGAAAGAAGTTTAAAAGTTTAGTTGGTTGATAAAATATTTTGAAATGAGTTTTGTGATGGCACGGAGCGAAAGTCATGAAGTATGTTTGCATTCATTCACTCAGTATGTAATCATCTAAGATCTTCATTAAAACAGGCACTTCTGGCACCGCTTTCAAACAAGTTGCTTTAAACAATCTGTGCAAATTACATTTAATTTGTTAATGTCAAATGTTTTGTCCCTAAGCAAGAAGCAGAGTTAAGAGTTTTTTGTTGATTAAATCTGTCTCAGATACAGAGTCAGAACCTAAAGTCGACTTCGGTCGATGTGTTTGTTTGTTAAACACTTCCGTGTCTCGTCCTTTGAAAGAAAAGGTGGTTTCACATCCCTTTTCATCTGCCATAATCTGAATGCATTTCCTGACAAAAAAGGTTGGGTTTTTAACGGTTTTTAAGTGCAATATATTTATTTTGTTTTTGTTTTCAGAAAATAATGTGTGTTGTACTGTGATGCATTAAAAAATAGTCATTTGTAAATACACGACCACATAGTGTGCTCTGTTGTTCTTTTTTTTGTTTTTTGCACAGAAAAATTTTCTTCAACATCATCCAATAGTGAGTTATTCTCCCTACAAAAATCCCATACACTGATTGGATTGCAGTTCCAAAAAAAAAAACAATTATATTATTGCAAAATTGTTTTTTTATGTGGTAAAATTTTATGATTTCCATTTAGTTAAAAAAAATAATTTCCCCTGTACACAGCCATAATTAAAAATTAAAAATACACAACACTTGTTGAGTGGACTTTGAATATAAATATGGGCAGACGATTAGCATGTATAGTTACAGATTTTTAATATTAATATTCAATTAAAAGAAAACATGTAGAGTGACTGTAAAGGGTGTGTTTCACGTTCATTAAACCTTTTTAATTATTATTATTTTTTTTTTTTTTTAAATTTGTCACCTTCCAGCAGATGACGCCCTAGGCGGCCGCCTGTGTTGCCTGTCAGGAAGGCCGGCCCTGGAAAAGTATAATTTTTATCATATGAAAGAATGTTTGACCAGTCTATTACTGTCATGCACACTGCATAATGATGGAATAGTATTGATTTTTGGTCAGAAAGTAAAATAGTAATGTGTAAAAAGAAAAATCAATTTTCCAATAAATTAAACAAGTGAATTATCCACCAAAATGACAACAGTTTTTTCTGAGAGATTCCATTTTTTCAACCATTTTAGTCATTAGAGTTACAGAATAAGTGCACCTTCTCCATTTGATATTCAGGATTCTCATTGATCAGACAAAGAAACTGCAGAGATCACGTTGGGTGAAATATTCAGTACCTGTGCCTTCCTGTAGGGGGCAGTGTTTTACAAATGCAATCTTTTTTAAATTGATTTTTATTCTCAACTCATTAACAAAAATATGTGAAATAAAATATTTAAAAAGGGTTTCATTTAATTCACATTTAAAAAATTAAAAAAAAAACTTTCACAATAAAGACAAGGGACTGTAAATAAATGTAATTTAATTTTGTGTCACTTGAAATGCAAGTACTAAAAACGTCTATTAAAAACACAAAAGAATGAAGTAAAACCTGTTCTTTTTTTTTCTTTTTTTTTTAATAAACATACCCTGCAGCACTACCCAGTGGTTACAATACATAATGTTTTTTTTGATAGATTGTACAGTACATTTGATTGCTGCTTAATCTATATTTTTTTCTTTATTAAATTTATTTGCTAATCCTATTTGGTGTCATTATTATCTAAACCAGAATTAAAATCAAAATCCTTTTATCGTCATTGGCCAAATACTTCCAGTCATACACACAATGAAATTGGGGTTGGAGGACTCAGCTTCCAGAAAAAAGAAAAACATTATGAAGAGTCAGAAAGAAAGTGTAAACACAAATAAGAAAACGTAAGCCGCATCAGCACTAAATTACTGCTGTCATTATTAGACTGTTATTAATAGATGTGGAAAACTGTGACCAAAGTGTGTATTGACAGGCTGTAGGTGAGCAATCTAAGTCCTGCATATTTTAGGACATGCTTCTCTGTTACCACACATCTTTTCCCACTCATTGGGCTCATAATCAGTTCTGCAGATGGCCTGAGCAGCAGAGAAAACTTTAACTTACAGGACAACAGCCATGGAGGACCTGGATTGTCCACCTCTGATGTAGCACTTATGTTGAACCAAAGAGCATCCACTCTTTAACACTGAGTAGTTGAATAACTGCTAAAAAAAAAAAATGATCCAATTATTGAATCTGTCAAAAAATATAATAGTGTCAAGAAATCGAAAAGAGGCAATGCGTTGAAGGTTGTTGTAAAATCAGAGTTTATGTTAACATATTAGCTATTTACTTTGACACTTTTGCAGCACAAACCAAAAACATATTCGCAAAACAATAAAGACCTATACCAACTTTTGTTTGATTTACTTACTGTATATACCATTATTATTTTGTTTGTCAATTACATAATTTGCTGTGTGTTTAACTTTATTCTGTTTTTATTTTTTTTTACTTGTTTACTGTTTTTTATTTATACGTGTATGTGCATATATCTATGTGTATGTGTGTGTCTATATACTGTGTATATATATATATATATATATATATATATATATATATATATATATATATATATATATATATTTGTGTATGCATACATTCTTTTTTTCTTAATCTTATGGGTGTCTTTGCTTGACTATTTGTTTAACACTATTGTTGCTATTATTTCTACTATTACTATAATTGCTACTGTTGTTATTGTCAGTTTTCTTTTGTTTTGGTTTATCCTGGCATTTCTTTACTGTTTCTTTTCTTTTTGATTGTTTGTTTGTTTTTATACATGTAATTACTGTACCAAATGTGGAAAGCTTTGTTATTCGAGTGACAAAAATGTCTCATAAAAAGAGTTTTGCAGGACATTTGAATAAAAATAGCTCAGTCCTTGTCAGTCATGTCTTCAGCCACATGCCAACCCCTTATATGTGCACACACGCGCACACACATCTATCAGCAGGGCCATCAGCCGCCACCGCAGACCAACTGACGGATCGATGGCTGCATGTTAGTTCCTGTTTCACCAGGAAGAAGGGCCACACTTCAACCCTGATAAGCATCGCTTACATCCTTTGAAAATAAATAAATAAACAAATAAATAACATCTAGCGTGGCTCTGATTGGATTAAAGGGAGAGGGGAAGGACACGATGAGCCACCATGAGGTATGACTCTACAAATTGGAGTTAACAGTCGGGCCTGAGAGTCCATTTTGGGGCATAATTTACACAGTGAGGAGCACGAGTTGAATATGTCATTTCCATCAATGTTGCATTTTTTTTTTTTTTTTACCCTTTTTCCTTCCTCTGGGGCTTTTAGCAGTCGTTTGGAGGGTCTGAGGTTGGTCACGGAGCATTAGGATGTCAGAGACGACATTTAGCAGCACAGTAAGGAGATTGTCCAGGGTGTGGTGACGCTCCGCGGCCGGACTCCATCTCACAAATGGCCACCAATATGCTAATAAGTTAAGAGTACAGAATGGGCCCAGACAAACCACTTAATGGATGTTTTATCTGCAGGTCAGGATTCTCAGGAGCTGCAGTCTCTCTTGACAAGACGTGCCAAGTCAAATTTAGCGATAAAGCGCTTTTAACAAAGTGCCTTCATGGGCCAGGGACAAAAGGACACAAACACAAGCAGGAGTTTGTGGTGAAATGTTAAACCTGTTGGCAAACAAAAGGAAATCGTTACAGAGGAAATGCACAATGAAGACAAAGTTGTCCGAAGAAAAACAGACAAGAGGCCTTCCTGACAGACCTTGAACTAATTCCAATTTGTACAAACAGAATTGGCTTTCTGCTTAAGATCAAATCATCCGGGCAAAGGTTTCTGTGGTTCAAATGCAACCTGACATTGAGGCTCTTGCAGAGATTTTCCGATTTCTTTTCATAAATTAGTTTTAACATCATGAGATAAGCTTAAACCACTTTGCATTTTCATACTGAAATGTCAAAGTGAGTCAAATTCTGCTGATGCCAAGCAACAACATCCATCATACGCTCAGAAGTAGCAGAAAAAAAGAGCAGCAGCAACTTTTGTCATTGCAAGATTCTATTGAGGCCATTTCTCATCTTAAAGGAAGCTTGGATTTTCTTTACAGTAAAGAAACATGTATGTTGATGTAGTGATAGACTACTTTAGGGTGCAACAATGCCATGGTCACATCTACGTTGCATCAAACTGAGTGAAGATAGTGAGAAAATTATTTTAATTTGGCATCTGTGGGATGTGGAGAACAACTGGTTCTGATACATCAGGTTTTTCATACACACACACACACACACACACACAGTTTCAGTTTCTTATAAGTAAGTAAACTTTAATTATATAGCGCTTTTCACAGACAGAGGTCAGTAAGTGCTTTACAGTGAACACAATGAAATTCAAAACAATAAAAAACACAATCATAAAAGCAGCCCTATTGGTTCTGGAAAGCCTGTTTAAAAAAGGAAGTCTTTAACTGCAAGGACAGAACAAGTTCATGCCAGAGACGAGGCGCAACAACTTTAAAACACCTGTCTGCTTGGGTTTTGTGACAGGTTCGAGGAACCATTAGCAGGTTTTGGCCTGAAGACCTCAGACTGGGCTGGATCAGATCAGTGATATAATCTGGAGCCTGTCCGTGAAGCTCCCTGAAAGTCAGGACCAGAAATTTAAAGTTCACTCTAAAGGCAACAGGTAGCCAATGAAGAGACTTCTGAACAGGAGAAATATGGTCTCTCCTGTTGGTGTGGGTCAGGAGCCTTGCTGCAGAGTTTTGCATATACTGAAGGCGTGTCAGCTCCTTCTTATTTAGGCAGGTGAACAGGCTGTTGCACCAGACACAAAAGCATGAATAATAATTTTTGTGAGACCATCTGTCTCAGTTCTTTAAACACTGTCTGGAATGCTGCACTAGAGACATGTCTTCATCAAAGATAACTCCGAGGTTTCGCAAACTGGTTTTGACTGACACGCTCAGGTCTCCCAGGTGTTGCTTAATACCAGGGATGACACTGTCAGGGGCAACAATGAGTGTCTCAGTTTTCCCTGAGTTTAATTGGAGACTCATTGCTTTACATGAGACAGGCAGCCCATTAAAGAGGTAAGCTTGTGGGCTTCAACGAGCAGTACAGCTGTATGTCATCCGCAAACAGTTGATAAGACACATCACTGAACCTCTGAATTATCTGTCCGAGAGGGAGAAGATACAATAAAAACAAAAGTGGCCCCACGACTGAGCCCTGCGGAACACCCCAGGATAGTTCAGCTGACCTCGACATGATGTGATTGATTGACACACTGAAGCTCCTCCCTGTCAGGTATGAGGTAAACCACTCTAGTACAGAACTTGACATTCCCACCAGATCCCACAGCTGATTTACCATGATGCAGTGGTCAACCATGGGATGTAGTTCCTGAGATATTGGAAGCTGAAAATGGAAGAAAAACAAGGATGAGCGAAAATCGACATACATCCGTCACTAAATTGTCCATATCTCAAAACGTTTTCATCCAATCAAACTCAAAATTTACAGTGTGCCAATTGAATCATCAAGGAACAATTGGTAACAATTTCAGAATTTTCTGAGACCAAAGTGAGTGGGATATTCTGAAAGTTTGTTGAAAGCATGGAATGACCCATACATGTTTCTCTGCAGCTAACATCCATAATGTTACGGCAGACAGATGCAACTTAAAAAGTAATGGACTTAAAATGCAAAATCAAAATCCTTTGAGTCAAAAGACCAAATATAAAACATATACACATTCCTGCAGTTTTTTATTTTTATTTTTAGTACATCTCTTCCTAAAGATTAATCTTATTATGCGGCACCTTATGAAGCCTCAACGCTAATTCAGCAAGACTCGCATTAAAAATGAAGGAGAATCCCATTATAAAGTTTCTTCAAGTACAACTTTGGATTCAATTTAGAGTAAAGACAATGCAAAGATAGTCAGGTTAGTTCTCATATCAGATGCATTTATGTATGTAAAGCAACCGCATTGCATCTGAGCTACTTACTGAGTCTGACAGTCGACTGTGGTCATGTGACATTTTTCCTTTCAGTGTCAGACACACCATTACCAGGACACTGGCCTGTCTGCCCAGTGTGGTGCCTCATTCTTCCATTGCTTCGTGGTGTGTTTCTCCTTTTTCGTCTAGAATGTTCATGGAAAATGAGCTGCATCACACTTTAAAAATAAAATAAACAGATATTGGCAGTTATCTAGATCAGTGATCCTGGTACCATTATCATTCACACATTAAAGACTTGGAAGAAGTTTCTATCCCATTAATCACGATACAGTAGGTCCCAATGTATGGGCATGGGCACCTCCATTGTTAAGATAAATTGCAATGAAATGCGTAATCAGGATCCGATCTGGATAAAACTCGACGGGATAATTGAGGAACCAACCCGGCATAACTGAGTCAAGTTTCATAAAAATCTGTAAATTATGAACCGAGAAAGTAATATTTTTAATTGTGTCAATGATGAGAGATAGGGTTTTTTTTCGATCTTTCAAATTGATTCGGAATCAGTATATTGATCCAGATCCCCACCAAAATTTTGTCAAATCTTCCATTACGTAAGGTCCACTTTTGGTCAAAAACTTGTAAAAATAATATGTAATCCTGCTAACAGATAAATAAATACAGTACATTAACACCGGAGCCTGCATGATATTATTCATCAATCTGAGGAAATACTTGTCATTTTGGTAACACTTTACTTGAAGTTTTATACATAACATATATAATATACATTACGCTGTCATTATTATGACATGACATTAGCATGAATAAGGTGTCATGAATGCTGTCATTAAAAGAGTATACAGCAGGATCTAAAAATCAGACTCCACAGTGACACTACGGTGGTTAGTGTAACTGCAGCCATCAGCCAAGCCGCCGTAGGGGCGCACAATATTGTTTATCACGGAGCACAGCTGATACTGTGGATAGGAGATCGATACCCAACCAAATCCTGATGGAACGCAGACAGATATTTAGAACTGGTGTTTGGGTTTGGTCACATAGTGTCATTTGCGCACAGCGTTCTTTGATTCCTGGTGCAGCAGCCACAGCAACTGTAGCCCTGAAGACTGCAGCTTTATCTGTAACAGTGAGAGCAGTGATCCGCGATGCAGAGGACAATTATAAAGGAATACACCGATGAAACATTCCTTTTTCTGCACAATAACATCAATTATCCTTATCTTTGACACATGGATTATGTAAATAGATCCACTGGGTCTTTTGCGTGCACTGCGCCTGTTTGTTTCACTTTAGCTTGTTACCCACGTGCTGATCCAGCCCGATCCACACAAACTGTGACACGGTTATTTATTTACCCGTCATTCATGTGATTGTTTGCCTCTGCATGCATCTGTGGAACCAAACAGTAGTTGAGTCCACTGTGCTTGTCTTCTTTCTGTCTCCAAGGCGTCTCTTTCTCATCGTCTTTTATTTTCGGTACTGAGACGCCTCTCCAAGCCGTCAAGAAAGCTCACCAGCGTCATTTAACGTCACCATCAGCGTCAGTTGACTTCACATCCGCAGAACTGCGTGGGAAAGAACAGCAGTACAACACATATCGCACAATCTTTTCAAGGCAATAGGGAGAAATGTGTGTGGGTTCATTCTCTTTGGTTCAGAGGGTTTCATCAACCAATAGCGTTAAGAAAACTTAAAATGAATGTTTATTTTTTCTCAAATCCTGCCCCAATGCTCCTTTAAGTGTCGTTTGTTACCCTAACCCTAACCCTACCTATCCCCACTAGATCTCGCCACCAAACCCCAAAAGTGCCAACATAGCTCCAAAGGTGTCACAATTTAGCAAACAACACTTAATGACAGTCTTCATGACACCTTATTCATGCTAATGATAGAGACAGCATAATGTCCGTGTTACCGTAATTTGGAACAGCTATTGGGCCAATATAATGAACCAGTGATCCCATTTTAATTTCAGCGCAGCTTCTAGCACAATCTCTTATATTAAGATAAAATTAAGACACCGTTATTATATTATTGGTTTGAATCTTTGTTATTAATTTTGTTAGATTTTTGTTGTTTGCTTAAGCGGTGATGGTTGGAATACAAGTCAGTTGAGAATCACTGCTTTATCCCCATCAGATCCTCTCAGGTTGCTGTGTACTTCCTCTCATCATCATCCAGTCTAACCTAAGCATCACAGACAGGCTCCTCTCCATTAGCCGTGGCAGGTGTCCCGGCCCGCCGCTCTCTAAAGACAACCAAGTCTGATAACAGGGAAACAGGATCAAGCTGACCACATAACAGGGACTTATTATGATGATGAAATGTCCTACACTGTCCCAAACACTCTTTTAAAGACGTCCCCCCCTCCTTCTGGTCAGGGCAGTCATACCTCACCCTTCAGCTGAGTGGAAGGAGGTCCTAACCTGATTGGATCGGCGGCTCAGTGGGGGCCCACATAACCAAATCAAACGGCCGTCAAGCCACTGTCATGCATAATTAATTGGGCTTCCTACGAGCAGCTACGCAAAAATCTATGGTCATTTGATTAGAGGGTTTTGTAAGACTCTGAAGTGCATGGCTGTCTGAGCTCACCTTTATCTCTGATGGTGTTGGAGCGACGTCAGCCCGAGCACGTTGAACGTGGAGCTCAGACGAATCGCACTGATGCAAAACAATGAAACATTGGACTGAGCAGGCTCTGACCTTTGTACTAAAACAGCCTGGGATGATGGTTTGAGACCAGTAAAAGGCAAGCAAGCATAGCACCATTACACTGAATGAGTTATCAAATGATTACACTAAAACTATCCTAAATTAGACAGAAGCAGCTCTGAATGATCCAATCAAAAGCAGCCAAGGACAGTATTTATGGGATATTACAGTGAAGCAAACCCCAGGATCATTGCATTTAACAGATCCAGACAATTACATGAAAGCATCATGCCAATAGAGAGTTTTTGTGTGACGTCACCAATTTGTGCAGGACAAGGACAGTCGTCCCCCATATTGGAGCACAACACCGCGGCTGTTAAAGCTGGGGTATGTAGAATCATGAGGCGCTCCGTGCTCCTCCATCCGCTGCTTGAACAAAACTCTTGCGTGCACTCGCACACTGTGGAACTCTGCAACTGTTTTCTCCATAGAGACTACATCTTTGTGCGAGTGGAGAGTTTTTTGATGTTTTAGAGACATGAAAGCACATATCACTCACTGCTGAGGACAGTAAGAAGGTCAGAATCACAGCTGCTGCTCAAACACAAGCAGCCAATCTCAGCTGATCAGAGCAGACACACTCTATCCACGCTGCAGATGAATGTGGTCTGTTCTTTCCACCTTAGATCATTTTTAATAAACGATTTATTCCATCTGATATCACTCTCTCTCTCTCTCTCTGACTCCGGGCGGACTGCGCTGACTGAAAGCGGATCGCTCGCAGTTCGCTGCTCACACCGACTCCACAGACAGCGTTCCTCCTGAACATGTTTG
Organism: Gouania willdenowi; assembly: GCF_900634775.1. Classification (NCBI taxonomy): domain Eukaryota; kingdom Metazoa; phylum Chordata; class Actinopteri; order Blenniiformes; family Gobiesocidae; genus Gouania; species Gouania willdenowi. The sequence continues at coordinate 10,257,802 of NC_041059.1, forward strand.
TGCCTTTATTCTGTTGCTTCTGCACCTCGGTCTTCCTTTTTCCTCTTGATTTGCCGTGTAACCGCTGTTCCAAAAGTTGCATTAGAGACTTCAGCTGGAATATATTGTCATGGGACTGTCCCTACTCTCAGATCCAGAATGCGTATCGACTTCTGACGTGCAGCCAATAGTGAAGGGATCGCCCTGTTGGTAGAAAGATCTCTGATTGGCTGAAGTCCTGTATTCCACACTCCTGTATTTCTAAAGCTCATTTACAAAGCCAGGAGAAGGAGAAGAGATTCACTGTCCACTCAGAACACTTTGGATTACAACATGCAATACAATATAATAAGATGATTATGGATTTTTGACCAAATAAAACCAAAAAAAACTTACATACCACAGCTTTAATCCATAAAGCAAAATAAGTTGTGTAAAGAATGCCTTATTGTGCCGTTATTAACTGAAACAGTTGGTCTCAAAAAGACAGTGGTGTTATTCTGTTCCGTATTCCAACCATCTACATATGTAACAGCACGCAGCTCCACGACAAATCAAGAATGAGTACCAAAGGACAGCCATCCATTTATCCACTCAGCAAACATTTGTGAGTCTTTCTTGTGCGAATCCGTCAGTGTCCGAGCTGAAGTGTCACTTATTTATATTTATATTTAATTATTTGTCCATAAAATACACGGATCTAAGCAGTCAGACAAATTTACTCTACGTATCTAGCATCGGGCGCAATCGTAATCGTGTTTATGTGCTACAATAAGGCGACTCATGCAAATCCTCTAGACAGACCAACACCGTCATATCAGAAGACCACAAACTATTCAGACCATTGCAATGAGTAGTTTTCTTTTGTTTAACCATTAAAAAACAAAAAATAATCCTCAAGTGTTTTTGGATCACTATGAAGAGGCAGCTTTTACTATGTTTATCCAGGTTTGGTTTTCCACCACAGAAAAATTGTGTCCAAAACAAAAAGAAAAAAAACTCAAGCATCTATTGGATACAATCTGACTCAAATTTGGCTGTAGGCGCCTGGCGACTTGTCCATTTGTGAAGCAGAATCGTCACATGGTTGCTCAGAGGATTTAATTCCTTCAAGAGTCTTTTAATATTTGCTAAGGAGCTTTAACTCAGTGGTTCCCAACCTTTGTTGGATCAGGACCCCATTTTGTTTCACTAATTTCTGCTGACCCCAAAGAGACCTTTTTTTTTCTAGAATTAGTTTTTGATCATGTTTGTTATACTGTTACAAACACAGAGTAGACAGGATTAGTGAAAGGTTGCTCCAACTCAGATATTTTTATATTGCACATGGGGTCACGACCCCAAGGCTGAAAAAAAAACTGCTTTTACTCAAACCATCCTGTAAATCCTATACATGCAAGGGTAGTATTTCACTGTTAAAGAAAGTCATAATTATGAGATAGAAAGTCATAATTATGAGATAGAAAGTTATAATTATGAGTTAGTAAAGATATAATTATGAGTTAGTAAAGTCATAATTATGAGATACTTAAACACATTTACAGCAGCTTGTTCATGTGGTGAGCTGACACTGAGAGATGGCTGATAAGACTATCGAAGACTACTTTAGACGGGGTTTTACAAATGATGAAATACTTTGTTTGCTTGCAAATCCACACAGAAATATGCTGAGTAAACTCACCCTTGAAAAGATACTAAGCAAAAAGAGGCTGTGGCGTCGAAAGGATAAAACTGATGTGGCTGAAGTAGTACGTACGGTTTATTGAACAACAAATGGAGATTTCTGGTCAATGCCATGGGTACAGATGGATGTACCAAAATGTTTCTATCTCATAACTATGACTGTTTCTCATAATTACGACTTCTTAACTCATAATTATGACTTTTTTCTCATAATTATGACTTCCTAGCTCATAATTATGACTTCCTAGCTCATAATTATGACTTAATTCTAAGCGGTATGTGTGGAGAAAACTAGGCACTGCTCATCACCTGCCCAATACAATCCCAACAGTGAAACATGGTGGTGGTAGCATCATGCTATGGGGGTGTTTTTCAGCTGCAGGGACAGGACGACTGGTTGCAATTGAAGGAAAGATTAATGCAGCCAAGTACAGAGACATCCTGGAAGGAAACCTCTTCCAGAGTGCTCAGGACCTCAGACTGGGCCGAAGGTTCACTTTCCAACAAGACAATGACCCTAAGCACACAGCTAAAATAACAAAGGAGTGGCCTCGGAACAACTCTGTGACCATTCTTGACTGGCTCAGCCAGAGCCCTGACCTAAACCCAATTGTGCATCTCTGGAGAGACCTGAAAATGGTTGTCCGCCAACATTCACCATCCAACCTGACAGAACTGGAGAGGATCTGCAAGCAAGAATGGCAGAGGTTCCTCAAATCCAGGTGTGAAAAACTTGATGCATCATTACCAAGAAGATTCATGGCTGTACAAGCTCAAAATGGCACTTCTACTCAATACGATCAAAGGGTCTGAATACTTATTAACATGTGATATTTCAGTTTTTCTTTTTTAATAATTTTGCTACAATTTCAACATTTCTGTTTTTTCGGTCAAGATGGGGTGCTGAGTGTACATTAATGAGAAATGAAATGAACTTTTTTGATTTTAGCAAATGGCTGCAATGAAATAGAGTGAAAAATTTAAAGGGGTCTGAATAGTTTCCATACCCACTGTGTATATATATATAGATATTAATAATTACATTTTCAATAAGATTTGACGGGCAAAAGGAATGTTCCAGCATTTAAATGTGTGAGAGTGCACATAGTTTATTTCAAACAAAATATATTGCCCAAAAAAAGATGTGTTCTAAAGCTCACTTCTGAAAATGAGTAAGCAGCAGATTTCCCTCGTTTCACCTTCTCTCCCTCTCCTTTCTTTCTTTGCGTTTTTGGCCTGGTTTTCCTTTCGTGAGGAAAGACATGCTGCTGTGTATCTCGCGCTCTTTATCACATCCACAGCGCAGCAGCACATGCGGGTTGTACCATTTGCACTGTTTTAAAGGGGGTGGTAGCTTGGGCCCTGAAGCAGCATGAATAATTGTTTTTTAGTGGAAAAACTGTGCTACAGTCTTATTTTCACACAGGACCCTTTTCATTCCAATATCAATAATTTAAACATGTTTAAAATGCATTTTCGCACATATAAAACAGACTTCTGAGGGCCCCTCTGCCTTGGGCCCTGGGTACTCAGTACCCTTTACCTCCCCAGTCCGACACCCCTGGTTCCACCTATAACTTCTAAATGTATAGCACAAATGCACAATTCTTTTGTGTGAGGAGGAAAAAAACTCAACCCTGAGCTTGTGTGAACACAGTGTGTAGCTGCTGCACCCTGTAGGATGTGGAGGGAACAACAGAAGAAGAGATAAACCACAGAAGACAAATCAAATTGCAGAGAAATTATTTAATTTTTCTAGAAAAAGCATATATTCTTGAATTAAAGATGCATACATTGACATGTGTAAATACACAAAAGTGGGAAAACAATGTGCATCAGTATCTGCCATGTTTGTATGCACGTGTGCATATCGTTTCTGAGGATGACTTATTAATAATGCTTTAAAGTCACAAAGCTTCCTGTCATTTCAGGAAATGTCCTTCTGTTTTCACATACAGTTGTCCATCATCATCATCATCATTATCATCATCATCATTATCATCATCATCACGTCTCCAAAGCCCAAACTACATCATTGCCCAAACTCAAGTCACGGCTCCTGTCAAACTTCTTTTCATCCGCGCTTCATGGTTACACTACCAATAAAAGAAAGATGAAAACTTTTCACTGTGTTCATTTATTTCAAACTGTAAATCTCATACTATTTTATTTATTCATCCTCTGTGCAGAGACACAGCACTTGTTCTTAGCAGCCAGAATGAGGTTATTGGTTGACTGAGAGGAATTTGACCCCAGGGTGTAATTAGAGTAGCAATAGCAAAGATGAAGGTGTCTGCAGTGGAGTAGTGGAGTACCTGCTGGCAGAGTGGATGGGTGGGGATACGAGGCGGTAAGAGGATTTGATTTGTTTATTCATTCAAGGGAAAATGCATATTAAAAACAAGAGAATGCTAAAAAAAAAAAAATAAAAAAAAAAAAAACAGGTACCTGTGAATATGCAGGATTGTTGCCAAAGCTAATTTCCATCTTCAGTCCCCCTGCAGACGGCCACCTAGTTGGCAGGGTGTGGACGTCCCTCGGGGATGAGTGAGGTGAAGAAGGTGCTGATGAAGGACCAGGCAGTGGTGAGGAAGCTTGGCTGCGGGAGAGCACCAATGGCTGCCTGATCCTCCGCTGCTCCTCCTCCTCCTTCCTCACCGCTATCTTCGTCTTCGATCCCTTCATCCATCAGGCGTTCCTGAGACAAACCACAATCAAACTGGTGAAATTCAGATACTTAATTACATGTGGCTACAAGGATACATGTGTGCTGTTGCATTAGATGTACTGACTAGAGGTGTGCATTGCCATAAATCTGACGATACGATTCAGTTTGCATGTCACAATACAATATATCCTGATACTCAACAATACAATATACGTCGCGATACCAGTAATTACAAATTTCACCTTCACAAGTACAAAATAGTATGAAATACAATTTATTTCATTTAAAAAAAAAAAAAAAAACTTGCAAGAACAAGTAAATCAGAATCAGAAGTACTTTATTTATTTATCCCAAGGGAAATTACTTGTGATACGGCCGCTCAAGAAATATTACAAATAAAAAGAATAAACATGAAAGAAAGAAAGAAAAAAAGAAAACAAAAACACATACATAATTAAGTAAAAGACTGTTAATTAAATACAAGTGCACACATTACAGTGGTAAAAAATAAAACAAGATAATAATCTATCTATAATAGCAAAGAAACTGTGGCTCAAATATATCTGCAAATCAGGCTGAGCCTTTCAACATGGCTGCTGCTTGGTTCAAAGGTGTCGGATTTGTTTGGACTGCAATGACACCATAATTAATTATTTCATAAAATTGTCTGAAATGTAGCTATGAGCTGTGAATAGCAAACAACCGACCTGCTATCGTTATCTGCAATCACGAGAAGATAGAAAAAACAGATCACCTGATGACACCGGTAGATATAGACTCTCCAGGTCATCTAGGGGTCACAGGTGACTTTGTTGATATAAATACTCAACCTGCCCATGGGCGCCATGGAACATCCAGTGCTTTAAGCACCGCCTCTGGCGGTCAGTATGGATGGAAAAGAAAGGGATTTTGATGGCAAAATTATTATCTGGGTCAGCATTTAATGAATTTTTTTTTGTTTTTTGGCGGTCCTCCAAGTCTCTCCCCCCTCCGTTTTCCCACATGCCATTTCCTCCTTCGCCCGGACATGCTGAGTAACCCGCTCGCCCCGGTTTTGTCTCCTGATTGCAACATTCTCAATAGTCAAGTTAGTTCCACACATGCTCTGGTCAAGAGTGAGCTGCTATGAGCTTCACCGTCTTCCCTCGTAGCACCATTTTCTTTTCTGGTTTCTCTCTTCCCATCGATGGTGATAATCATGGCTAATCTTTCACCCAAATGTGCGCTGCTGCCACCTACATGCCTCCAGTTGGTCACTACACCATAGTACAAGGCGGATATTCACAGGAGAACTCTGTCACACTGCCTCCTAGCAACCCCAGCCGAAAAACACAATTGACGCAATATGCGTCAATGGCAGCGAGCGTTTGGATTTGAAATGACACATATATGCTTCAATGGCAGTGAGTGAGTTAAAGGCACTTTTGTACAGAAAAAGGCTTTCTGCACAGAAGGAGCTCAATGAGATCAAAGTAACCAGCCACTAATTTTTATGTTTGTACTTGGATGCGAAAATGCCAGGAAAAGGTCTTATGTAGCTTGGCAATAAATGTGAACAATAGAAAAACTCACTATTTCGTGCATGTCCTCTTGTCTCTGAGCTTCCTCCTGTGGACCTTCAGCTCGTTCTTCTCCTCTGAAGTTCTGCTGCTCAGGCCTGAAGGGAAACCAGCCAGCCTGGTGCCTTTCAACACAAATATAGTTCACAATAAGTAAAAAGTTAGACAGTGCCTAAAATGAGAGCCTTTTCTAACGGAATTTATTAGAAGCACAAACTAAACTAGAATATTTGCATTTCCTAAAGAAAATGCAAGTAAGGATGCAGGTGCTGGCCCGCGTTCCACTGCTTTAGCTTAGCATTAGCTAGCATTTGCTAGTATCAGCATTTGCTAGAATTAGCATTTGCTAGCATTAGCTAACGTTACCTAGTATTAGAATAATCATTAACATTAAGCAAGGCAAGGCAAATGTATTTGTATAGCGCATTTCATACACAAGGCAACTCAATGTGCTTTACATGATCAAAAAGTGCAACAGAAAACATTCAACGGCTTAAAATCAATAACAACATTTAAAATCATCAGTAAAACCAATTAAAATCATCAACAAACACATGACATCAACAACATGGCCAAAAATCTCTCTCTCAATCATACGCAGTAGAGAAAAAGTGCCTTTAATTTGGATTTAAAAATGTTCACATTAGATGCTGACTACAGCTCTGCTGGCAGTTTGTTCCACTTCTTAGCAGCATAACAACTAAAAGCAGCATCACCATGTTTACTGTGAGCTCTGGGCTCCACTATCTGACCTGTGTCCATAGATCTGAGAGGCCTGCTGGGTTCATACCTGAATAACATCTCAATGATGTATTCTGGACCAAACCCATTCACAGATTTATACACCAGCAGCAGAACTTTAAAGTCTATTTTGAGGCTGACTGGGAGCCAGTGTAAAGACTTTAAACTTGAGTAATATGCTCTGACCTCTTTGTTCTGGTTAAGACCCGAGCTGCAGCGTTCTGAACCAGCTGTAGCTGTTTGATGCTCTTTTGGGGGATTCCTGTCATAAGACCATTACAATAGTCCAATCTGCTGGAGATAAAAGCATGGACCAGTTTCTCCTGCTCTTTCTGAGTCATTAAACCTTTCACTCTGGAGGTGTTCTTTAGGTGGTAGAAGGCCGTTTTTGTGATAGATTTGATCTGACTGCTGAATGTCTGAGTCAAACAGAACACCAATGTTTTTGACTTGGTCTTTAGCTTTTAAAGAGACTCAAGATACTCGCTGACAGCAGTCCTCTTTTCCTTGTTACCAAAGACAATCACCTCCATCTTGTCATGATTTAGTTGAAAGAAGTTTTTACTCATCCAGGTATTGTGTGACTGCTTAGAAAAAGTACTACTTTTTGTAATCTTATTTGTCAAAATCAAACAAAAGGTGTAGGAGGAGTTCACAACGACAGAAGAAAAAACTGATAATTAATTAAAGTTAATGTTAGTGAAGTATGTTTTATTTCTGTGACTCACAAGTAAACCAGCAGCATGGCACCAACCACCATGACAAAGCGGCTAAACGAGGAGTAGAAGTAGACAATGCTGAGCAGCACGCCGGCTCGCGACACGGTGTACAACCAGTCCAGCCAGTCCCGGTTCAGTTCGTCATCGTTCAGCACCGCCCCTCCCTGTGCGTTCATTTGGATGGGGTTGGCCGGCTGGTTTTCAGGCAGAGGGTTTGGTGCTGGGTTGGGTCCGAGTGGCGGCTGAACAGCTTCGTTTGGTTGGGCTGGAGGAAGAGGCGATGGGGTGGGGGAGGAAGGGAGGGAGGCACTGGGAGGCTGGGAAGCGGCCACGGCAGCTTGACTAAAATAAACAGAACAATACAAAGCACAAAAGTTCAACAAACCAAAAGCTTTCATACTTTAGAATTTTGATGGTTTTAAAGGATATATTCTGTGACTTACTACTGCATGTAGTAGTGGCGTGCGTACATCTGCTGCCACCACATCATCTGCAAAGGCATGTACATGGGGTGGGGGGGCATGTTGGCCGGAACTTCACCGTATAGAGGTGCCTGAGCCCCCTCTGGCCTTTGGAAACACAAAGTTTAGTGTTTTTAAAAAGCATCAATTGCCACATTTACGCGAGAGCTTTAATTACTCTTTTTAAATCAGAATAAAAATTAAATCTTCTTTAAAATGACCTTGTGAACACCTATTTATTCATCTTGAATTCATCTGTTGTCAAACCATCACAATACGGTCCTTTTCACGATGGTTTAATCCTCACACACACAATGTTCTGGGGCCTCATTGTACGAAATAAAGAAAGCGTACGCCACATATTAGCAAAGTTTGGGACCTATAAAAAAAAAAAACCTGGCGAGATAATGTCCGCACCTCCGCGGCAGCTCTGACCCTGCTGTACGCACAAAATCATGAGAAACAGGAAACTCCGACGGCAACAAGAGAAGAATGAAATTAATGACAGCTCTGTGAAATTAATAGAATTTGTGTGAAATAATCGAACACATTGAACATTTCACAACATATTATTTGAAAGATGCATTTGCAAAAACGAAGGGGGAAACAATCATACTGACACCCCAGGGGGTGAGTGATGCATGCGGGCCTACAAATACAGTTTTATATTAATAATAATTGTAATCAAAATCACATGATCATTGCGCAAAATTGCAGATCAATTGGCTGCAACACCTGTAGCTGTTATAAAAAGGAACACACACTAATGCGTAAAGATGCACAGTACTTATTTGGCACTGCTGGAGGACGAGGTGCACGGGATACACCGGAGGGAGAGGATCTATAAAAACCAGCAACATCTGTAGGCAGGACCCTCCGTGAGGACATGGCACTGCCCAACAGAGGAAGAGGCTGCAGTGGGAGGAAGATGAGCTGCTGTGGAGTTTAATTTCATGTTTTTGGAGCATATATAGTGCATCTGTGTATGTCCCCCACCTCCGTTACACAGAGGGGATCCCCAATCCCCACTGATCCTCCAGGTTTTTGTGAGGCTGAGCTCCGGTGCTCTTACCTCCACCTGTTGAACAGATGTTCTTCCTATGGAGAGTGATCCACATTTTCTCCTCTGCTTTTATGTGATCATTTATTTTTCACCTGTCACAGTCTGATGAGACAACGCAACGCATCTCCCTTTCCTTCATTCGCAATGTTCACTGTGTCACCAGATTAAGCTCTCCTGCATGTGTCCACCTCAATAATTAATGCCTCCATCTCAAATTGAGCAAAATTTGTTTTAGTTGCTCATTTTCCCACTCGTTCCACCGTGAAATTCGTATTAGTGAATTTTCATTAAAGGCATTTTATGGGCACCATATGGGCGGAGTAAGGCGTTTCCTCACGTGAGATAACTTTTGAGTTGATTATGAGTTATAAACGGAAACCGGATTGAGACGTACGTGCGCTCTCGTTTATAAATCGTAAAAAAAAAAATTTGTACGCACTTCCTGGTTTTTATTGTACACCAGCTGAAGTGTGCTTACCAAGGCATACCTTTATAAATGAGGCCCCTGGACTGTAGTGTGGTTCACTGTGTTTGGGCTGATTGGTCAAACTTACCACTGTGGGACTCCAGGGGAGGTCTCAGGGTTGTACAGTGGGAAACTGCCACGATACCTCAACCCATCTTGGGTTCCAGAGACCGAAGATGAGGATGGGAGACTTTCCTGGTTGGGTGTAGTAGCAGAGGAGGCGGAGTCAGCGCTGTTAAAACTCTTAGACGACAAGAAAACATTGAGCATTGATTAGGATTAAAGGAAGAATACAGTAAAATGAAATTAAATGAAAAGTGAAACCTAGACAAAACTATTTCCTCCTTGATTTCTTTCCGATTAATTATTAGATCAATTAATCGATTTATATTCCTACGATCAGAGTACATCGATCTGTGCTCGGCAGTTGGATTGGATTTAAGCACAGCAGACTTTATATGGATGTGTTAGCGTGGAGGAGAAGCCAGTGAGTGAGAAATTGATGAATCCACCTTTGCGGTCCAGTGTGCGGCATGCCCTCCGAGGCCCGGATAAGAGGTAGGACTTAAGGGAGCTCAGGGGAGCTGGAGAAGGCAGGCCCACCCATGACTTGTGCCAAGAGGCGCACAGAGTATGGGCAGTCACCCATCATGCAGATTTATACAGGGGTTATAGAGACCCATTTCATATGACATAATTAGGTGCATGCACGCGCAGGCTCGGTGCAAAACAACCAGAGGACTGCTGAGGCGATGGTGCACGGGAGCAGACGGAGCAGTATCTCAGTCTGGATCCAGTAAAAGGTGACCATAAAAAGCTGTAAATGGACCGATATGCAGACATGGGACAGTGAGGAGGAGAGACTTAATGTAGAGACTCATCCATTGAAACTGATCAGAACAAATGGAAATCTTCATTAACAAGAGTACAGCAGCCCGCCTACCTGCCCGTTCATAACAGAGACCTAATTCTTTTAGGTTTTTTATTCATAGATACACTGGGTTATTCTATCAGATATGTATAAATGTCTGGCCATTGAACAGCGAGCCAGCAGCGCACATCTGATGACCACTCGTTTTCAGGTGACCAAGACGTGCGCGCACAGCCAAGCAGACACGGACTACTGATATTGTTTGCAATGTTTTATTATTTATCATTCCCTAACAAGGAATCTGTACTGTCCAGTATTTAGGGATTTATTTCAGTCACACTGGTTTAAGTATTATTTTTGGCTTAAAAGTTACTGAATCGTTTCAGATCGAATCGTTCTAAATTAACCAATATTATCCATGAATTGAATCGGCAACAACGAATCGTGAGTGGAATTAAATAATTGTGAAAACAAATGGTTGCACCCCAATTACTTAAGCATGTAAATTAGATACAACTCTGTAACGCATTATGTACATTGAAAGAATAATTAACAGTAAAGGCAGAGGCATCCACTCACAGTGGGATTAGATGTAGAAGAACCAGAGGGACTACTAGGCATGGGTGAGCCAGGTGGACTATGGGAGGCACATATCAGATGCATCATGTGGTATTCATCCTCCTGCTGGTCGACGAGGCACAGCAATGATGATGTGTCAGGCAAAAAAAAAAAGTGGGGGGGGGGGGGGGTGTTTGGACACAAAACAAAGACCAGAGAAACACAAAGAACCAAGTTTAATGAGAACTAACCAGAATGCTAAAAAACAAGCTGGCCCATTTATGTTCAAACAAATTAGATCAACTCCTGTGTCCACGCAATGTTTTTTTTTTAGGGTTTCCTCATGAGCAGAAACAATCTACTTAGTGTACGTGTCAAACTCCCAGCCCTTTTGAGCATCCAATTTGGCCCACAGAAGACAGTAAAAATTAATTATTGTGAAAATTAACAAATAATTCAGTTGTAGATATTTCACATTCACAAATTCAATGAAACTCCACAATATTATTAAGGGCTCAACGTTTTCCCATGCTTATATCACATTAATGCAGTCTTTTTTTTATTATCACAAATTATGGAAAGAAAATCAAAATGTTTCAAAAAATCTTGCCATTTCTGGAAAATAATTCCACTAAATTACACAAAAATTGGCTACAAAATCAAGAATCTTTCCAAGTGAATATCCTGCAGGGACTGATACTGAAAACTTGAGCATAATAATGTTAAAATTACTCTTTTTTTTTCCTCCTAATAATATCTGCGGCCCACTAGAGATCAAACTGGTCTATATTTGGCCCCTGAACTAAAATGAGTTTGACACCCCTGATTTAGTGCATGTTCATGTTGTATGTACTAGTATTATTCCAGATTGTGTGAGATTATCTCAGGTTTAGTTTTCTTGTAAATGCGACTGCACTGAGTGTGATAAATTAAACAGTCAAACTCTTCATGCATTAAGTGTTTACATTTTCTCTGGGTAAGTCAAAGTCTCTTTAATGTTTCAAACCAACCTTTCTGAGGACGTCTCTGAGCTGCAGGTGGTCCTGAAGGAGCCGTCCTGAGTACACCAGCCGCTGGTCCTTGGACAGCTACAGCACAACAGACAGAAAAGGTTTTTAAAAGATGGGGAATAAAATGGCATAAACATTAACAAAATTACTGTTAAAAAATAACTTCTTTTTTTGATCCAGCGTATGCACTTGGCATAGATGATGCAACACTAATGACACAGTGTGTAGCCATGATACTACCCTAAAGCATCTTGAGCATCTAATCTAAAATTAGCTTTACACAGAAATGGTTCAGCCTACCAGGATACACAAAAACCATCAACACATTGCAAGGTAAACACTTTTGTTCTTGATAACCCAATAAAAGACAATGTGCACAAACAAGTTCCAAAAAGTATGCAATGATTACAGCATGGTTCATTCATTATGATACTGTTCTGATTCCATAGTAGTCAGCCACAAGGAAATGGTTGGTCAATGAAGACTATGGCACACGTATCGATGAGTCGACCAAAAAAAAAAAAAAAAAAAAACGGAGAATGAATGAGCAGGTGCAGAGGAGGACGAGAAGAAAGAAAAAGAGAGACAAATATCTGTTTTGGCTTTTTGTGGTGCCGATTTGCTTTTAAACACAGACCATTTATGATATGAATCTTATTCAATCTTTGACCAGAATCCGACAAAGCAAAAGTGAAACCTACAGGTTCGACAGACATTAGGTATTTATATCAGAGCCCAATCTGAAGTCGATATTTAAAACCTATTTTTTTTCATACAAATGACATATTTACGTTTGTTTTAGTGGTAAGCCTGCTTTTATTAATAAAGCGCACGGGGAAACAAAGGCACGTCAAAAACAGGTGCGCGGTGCGCCCGGTGCGCCAGAGACAGCTGTGAATCTATTTACATAATCCACGTGTCAAATATAAGGATAATCCATGTTCTTGTGCAGAAAAGGGATTGATTTAACAGTGGATGCTAGTTTCAAGCCTGTCTTAATTTGTTCCCTCTCAGCTCTGATCTGCTCTGAGGACAAAGCACTGCGCTGTCAGCTGAAGCGTAAGGCTTTTTTTTTTGCAAGCGCAGCGCGCACTCCCACAGCTGTTGCTGGACATATAATCATGTTTAGGCATTAAATACATTATATTGATTTTTAATCCTTTAATACGGTATTGAAAGTGATACCACTGCTGGTCGACCATGACGGCATCGACCAATTAGTCGACTAAACAACCAAAGTTGGCAGCCCTACTAATGATCACAGCAGAGTTTAGGTTTGGAAAAAAATTATGTGACAAGTATTTTAACTTTACAGTTTTACCCATATCCCATCTGTTAACATTGAGGAGGTGGGGTTTATGACCTATACTGCGGCCAGTCAGCAGGAGGAGCTCTAAAAATAAAAGCTTCACTCCACCGGGGAGCTTGTCCAGTCCTTTCATTTTTTTTACAGTCTGGTTAAAACCAGTCCAACGGCTTTGTTTGGATTCATGTGTTGGTTTAAAACACAGTGAATATCTCCAGTGAGCTCTGCTCCACCAGTTAAAGCTTCACCCTACTCACCGGCTTGCTGGGGTACACATTGGAGATGTGACTCTTCAGCTTCTCCACGGTCCAGTTGAGAAAGCAGTTGATGGTTTGATCTTCATACTTCTGGTTGGGGGCCTTTATGACCAGGGTTACAGGACTATCAACTACCCCCGGGTCCATGGCTCATATTACTAGTAGGTAGGGCTTTGGAGCTTAGTGTCACAACTCAGGAACCACCTGAGAAAAAAAAAATTAAATCCTCACCATTCTGGGCTCAGTGCCACAGGCTAAAATTTCCCCGCAGTAAACTGGATGGGGTTGACAGGGGTTCCCCCTCTAATTTATCTGCTTCATCTATCTGTAAATCATCCAGAATTGATTTGTAGGTTCTTGCAGTGTTTAACCTGTGTCAGAAAAGACAAAAAAGTAATTTTTAGTCCACATCAAGCAGGAAAACTTTTTGAACAACAATCAGTTTGAGAAAATACAAACTGCGACTGACAAGCTGTTGCATTATCTCAGTTTTTCTTCAGTCAGATAGAACAAAAAAGCAAGAATTTAAGTATATGAGCAGCAGGGTTGGGGTCAATTACATTTTTTTCAATTCCAATTACATCTTACTCAATAGTGAGTATGATGATGGGCATTTTTTCCAATAAAAATTATGATATTTTCCCCTGGCTGAAAGTAAATTACAATTACGTTCTCAATTACTAAAGTTCAAATGTAATTAATCACAATTACTGAGCCTTTAATAAATAAGCCCATAAAATGTAAGCTATTATTTATCATCCAACTCAACAATTATAATTACGTCATAATTGCGATTAATTACCAATTACGCGATTACAATTGATCCCAACCCCGAAAATCAGGAGGGACATTACAAGTTATTGGATTTTTTTTTTTTTTATATATTTTTTTACAAACCAACAGGCTGATTTCAGTTGCTGGCCCTTTTTCATATCAACACAAAAATGCATAATATAAAGGTGATACAAAGTTGATTTCAATGGATAAGTATACATTTTATTACCAATAATTGTCGAGCGTTTCCTGCAACATCCTCCAATGCAGCTAATCCTAAAACCACTGCTGTAGCATGACACTTAACAATGCTCATTGGTAATGCTAGTATAGATGATGAATGTGGTAATAAGGTGAACAAAGGAATTAGAAACATTAATGTGAGATCAGGTAAAACAACTGTTCTGGTGACCGAAAGGATTAACGTAGAGCTGAGTATCGATTCAGCTTTCCAAAATCGATTGGATTCGATTTCCAAGGACCTGATTCCCAATTCAATCTGGTTTTTGATTCGGATAGGGATATTTTAGTCGCAGTATCAATTGTTACTTGAATATGGAAGAGAATCTCAGATCTAATGCTTGAAATAGTAGACAGTAAGTAACTGGGAGCAGTGTTAAACAATAATCATGTTTACATTAAGAATGAAGCCCACAGCACTGCATTACACACAGCAGAAAATACATATTAAATGATCAATTTCAGGACTTTTTTAATCAATATCAGGCAATGTGAAGAAATATCAATTGAAATTGATTTATTTACTTTTTTTTAAACCCAGCTCTATTAATGCTGCAACGATTCTTCGAGGTCCTCAAAAACCTTGATCACAAAAAACTATTGATGAGTTTTCTCTACCTCAAAGCCTCGTTTATTTATCAATAATAATAATAATAATAATAATAATATAGAGTTGTGTTCAATTTACAATGCTTGCAATTTATGTCTTAGGTTGGCAGTGGCACCAAATGTGTTTTTGTGAGAAATTTGCACTTTTTTTGCCTAACATCTATGTAATAAACAAATTATTTTTTTTTTGTTTAAACAAAATAAACAAATTGATTTCTATTATTAGGTGATCTGTCTTATTTTCTATTGTATTGTATGGTCAGGATTTGTTCAGCATTAGCTAAGCAAATGTATATTTTATCTGATTAATCTATGGAATAATTGATAGAATCCCCTATTACCAAAATACTTGATAGCAGGGATAACTCAGTTTTGAACGTATGGTACAGTAGCTAGTTGTGTCCCATATCACGTCATAAATACAACACCAAAAATATATTCAAGGCTATGTAAAGCTGCTTTAACGGGTTCACTTGAGCATATTATGAAAATCCCTTCAAAGTTATCAATTATTTGTTTTATGCTTTGCTTGTTCCAAAGAAATCATTGTTTGAAAAAAATGTTGAAATTAACTATTTCTACGCTTTAAAGCTTCACTCCATCTCTGGTGGAGTATTACTGTATTAAGAGGTGAATATTACAGTAGAAAGGTGCTCCACAAGCATACGGTTACCCATATCACACCAGTGTAAACACTTCCAACAGCCCGGCAAACATAGCTGGTCCTCTATCTGGCTGAACCGGGAAAAAATGCAGTTAACGTTACTCATTGTGGCCTTCACTATGGAGACTCCCTGGCCATTAAAGACTGATATAAACCTGCGTGGTGAGGCGACTTGTGCGGAGCTCATTAAATGTTGTGTTTTGATCCTTCGCCTACAGCTAGCCATGTTAGCTTCACAGCTAACCTAAGGTTTGACAGCGATTCGTTGGGCCTACCGACTCACCTACTCTCTGACAACATACATCGTTTGTATTTTAATGTTTAAACAGTCATATCAGCCATGAGCGCTGTCCTAACATACCTGTTTGTCCCTCAGTACACGCCGTTCCTCAGCTCGGCTTCACAAACCTCCGTTGTTGTTGTTGTTTAGGCTGTGATCGAAATAGCGCACTGAACTACAAGCCTTTTCACACTCTGGAACTACGCATGCGCGACCTGAGGGCCATAAATCGAGTGGGATACAAACGTAAACAAGCTCTTTTACTCTGTTGATATTTTCAACCTGACAGCGTTTGTAATGTCATTCCAGAGATCGTTATTGTTTTAATAGTGTTCAAATGATTAATATTACACATATTCTGACTTGAGGAGGTGTCCAAAGTTTTCTGCTGATGTCGATTTCGGCCGATAAGAAGCAGCAGTGTGGAAGCTAGGGCTGTCCCTTCGGGGACTCGCTTCCACCGCTGGTGAATAAAAACACCTATCTGGGTCTCCAGCGGGCGGATTCGGACTCTACCCGGCACATATTCGGACTCAGAAGGCCATGGCTTTCCGCTGATTTGAGCACTTTTATAAACTTATACATTTGTAATGTGAGAAAGTGTCAAAGCGACAGACCTCATCTGCTTCCACACTCCTACAAGCTTTTAACTTTTGATTGTTATGTATTTTCTGTATTGACTTTATTGTTGCTGGTTTCTTTTTTTTGACTTGTGTAATTATTTTAACAATTGTAAAGTGTCCGAGTTTTTGAAAAGCGCTTATAAATAAAATGTATTATTATTAATGGGAGACGAGATATTTCCGAGTGTGAAAAGGACAGTATGAGTTTGCGAGGTCCACCACACCAGGTCCGTGATTATTTTTATTAACCTATTATTTTAATTAAATTTACAAATTTGAAGGAAGTGCACAAGATGGTCAGGCTGATAAGTGAACTAAGTCTGACGTCTAACTAGTATGTAGTGCATCCCAATTCGATAATGTGCAAACAATTATATAATCTCTGCCAAATATTCTACTAATAAAAAAGCAATATCCTTTATAAACGTCTACAACGAATACGTCACTACAACTTTGTAACCGCCTCTATTGTTTGTTTATTAATCCTGCATTAAATATGTACTACTTTATTTGTTTTTTCTACTTTTTCTGCTGACTCAGAAAATATAGTTTACACTGTAAATATTTCTGTAAATAAAAATAAAAAAAATCGATAATGTGCAAAGATTAAGTGCGCAAGAAATACCCGGATGTACACTATGTCGGGTCAGGGAGCGGAAGTGACGTCACCCTCAACAACAGCTTTGACGGAGAAAATAATAAATGACAAAGCGAGCCCTATAGTTTCTCGTGTTTAAATGTATATATGAAAGTAAAATTGGGCAGAAAGAGACTTGTTAGAGATATCCATGAAACAGCGATAGGTTTTAATTTTGTAGTTAATATTGTTTTGTTGCTAATTTAACGTCATTGGTACAGTTGTCTTTTATAATAACTGTTTTATAGGTATGTGTTTTTGTCTTGAGAATACTAATTAGTGAGGATGCATTGGCATCCTCACTATTGTATTGGTTCCCCTTTATTATTATTATTATTATTATTATATGTTATTATTATTCTTCCGTGCACTCTAACTACTCTCACAATTTTCAACCGATTTCAACAATTGAGGTATCAAACTTTTCAGAAAATTCTGTACTTCTCTGCTATGGTTCAGTGTTTTGAAAACTTTTCAACTTTTTGAGTTATTTCTCGTGAAACTTTTTGCTCTCATCCACTTACATTGAAAGTTCGAACCTTTTTGAACCTCTTTGACACTTTCACCCTCTTCATCGTCGGCCATTTTTAAACTGATCCAAACCATTCAACTTTTTCAACCTTTTTCAAACATTTCAAACATTTTCAAACTTTTCAACCTTTTTCAACCTTTTTCAACCTTTTTCAACTTTTTTCAACTTTTTCAAATTTTTTCAACCTTTTCAACCTTCTCAAAATATTCCAATTTTTTTTTTTAACGTTTTCAACCTTTTAAACCTTTTTCAAACTTTTCAAAATTTTTCAAAATTTTTCAAACTTTTTCAAAGTTTTCAACCTTTTTCAACCTTTTCAAACTTTTTCAACCCATTTCAACTTTTTCTACCCATTTCAACCTTTTCAAACTTTTTCAACCTTTTTTTGACTTTTTTCAACATTTTTCAACCTTTTTTTTTTACCATTTTCAACCTTTTTTAAGCTTTTCAACTAATGCTTCAGCTGTTTGTTCACTTTCAGCTCATACTGGGAATTTACCTATACTAGTATATAAACTGGTTTTAGCGATTGTTGCTAAGTTATTACAACGTTAATGCTATGCTAATGTAGTGCGACGGGGGCCAGCACATGCATCCTCACTTGCATTTTCTTCATGAAATGCAAAAATTCTAGTTGTGATTTTGTTTTTAAAATTGACTCCTTAGTCTGAAATAAAGGATGACAGACAAATATACAATTTCACTATTAAAAAGCCTTAAAATTAGTTGTCTGTAACGTTACCATAATTTCTTATTTTTTATCATTGGGTGCAGCTGATACGTAATTAGGATAAATACTAAAGTATTGCTACTTATTGTCAATATTTAACGGCATTACTATGGTAACTCTTAATTAGTCATTGTTTTTATAATTTGCTGCAGCCGTTATCACATTAGGACAAAAACGGAAGTAATGATAATCAACTTCAATAATCAATTATGCACTTTAAATTAGTTACTGTAAAAATGTGGTTAATTAGCTGCCAGCCAGAATCTATCATGCCTGAAAGCAGTAATAAATAAATGAAAAAAATACACTGTAGAGACAAGCATTTCCACATCTGTTTTTCACAGCAACAATAAGTCACACAAGGAGTTTATTTGACATGTTTTACATATTTGTTGGGACAGCAAATAATACACATACAAAAAATATAATATGTTTTATATTCATAGGTAAACATAACTTTTTTCTTAAGTCGGTCATTGGAGGTAATAATTACAGTTAATGACTACTGTCTCAATCTGTGAAGCACCTCTTTGGTCAACTTTTTACTGTAACGGTTGATTTTCCAGTGTCCTGGCATCCATCCTAGCAGGAAACGGTGAAAGTCTGTCCACGCAAACGCAAACATCTCCCTCCACTCTTTTTCCAGGGCATCCGAGTCAACATCATTTTTCAATGATCGTTTTAGCTCTGAAAAGTAAAACTCTAAAAACCCCGGTACCCTCTTTTCACATTCCCTCTCATCCATGCAACTACCCAGAAAATATACCACATCTTTCATCCCACAGCCACCACCAACGTACTGAAAATCTACAGCTGCGACTTCTTCCCCATTTGGGGAAAAACAGAAGTTAGCCAACTTGGCATCTCCGTGAACAATAGTCTTGAACCGACATTCAGTTAGGATTTTGTCGATATCGCTGGCGGCTGCTTTGAGTTCGTTGTCATCCATAGCTTCCAGCTCATCTGGCCTCGTCTCCAGATGCCAGTATGTACCAACAGGCCAAAGACCCCCTGGTGTTACACCCAGAAAAAGGGCATGGAAATGAGCTAGCCAGCTGAGGCAAGCCCTGATCTCCTTGTCCTTCACACTGGTCCTACAAACAAAAATGTCTGTTATTCATCAAATGATGCCACAAATGCTTAAAAATGCTGCGTGAATGAGGGTGAGGGACAAAACACTTTTCAGTTATTTGTTAGTGTGCAAAGAAGACATCTATGGTTATGAATGTGAACCAGTATTCTTTTTTTAATCTAGTTTAATAAAGTAAACTAAATCTATGCAATAGTATGCTGGACATCTGTTCTCCTGTTGATTTTTTTTTTTTTTTTTGCAACATAATGTTGCTTATCTGTACAATATGGAAGTTATGGAAGCCCGTTCCCACCAGTAAAACAAAAACATAAACAAAACAAATCATGACTTAGTATCTATTAGACTTTTGAAATTATTAATTTTTCTTACTGGCGGGAATATAATGGTCTTCCATTGTACATGCAGTTTACAGGAGAAAGCAGGATACTTTTTTTGCAAAGAAGCGCTAAATCAGCTGTATATGTCTCCTAATTCAATCGATTAATTGATAAACCAATTAGTAAACTTTTATTGAATATATTTCCCTATGCCTAATGGAAGCACATTATGTGTTTTGGTGATGGTATCAGAAATACTGATCCCCAGGGGGAAATTACTTTGTTACTTAGAGAGGCTCAAGAAATGTTACAAATGAAAAGAAGAAACACTAAACAAAAAAAGAAAGAAAATTAAAAAAAAAGTACATAATTAAGTAAAAGACTGTTGATTAAATACAAGTGCACACATTACAGTCGAAAAAAAATAAAATAATATACAATTCTGCAAATACAATACAGATATAGGGCTGAATAGAAGAATAAGGCTGGTGATTAACTTGTTTTTAAAGTAATTTGTGTCATGCATATGTGAAGGGAAGGCCATACCGTCTCTGATCGTATCCTGCTATATCCAGATCCTCCAGTACAATCAACATCTCGTCACCATGGGAACAAGCAGCCAGACAGCTAGGAATCCTGCAGCTCTGATTGGTGGAGTAGTTCTGGTACCAGTGGGTTTCCACCTGGTACGACCTCACCTTACGGCTGTGGGATCGGTCCGTGTTCCAGCCGCTCGGATGCTTGGTTTCCTCCGGGAACTGGACGTGCTTGACAACCACCGATGACCGGTCACTGCCGTCCAGATGCAGTCGTACGATTTCCCCGTAGCCGCTCCACAGGGTCTGGATCCTACACCCAACCCGGAGAGATGAAGCACCGCAAGCCCTGAGGACCAGATCCTGGTACTCCTGTTTCATCTCTCCTATCAGAGCTGGATCACAACGCTCAGTTTGATCATTTTAACAACTTAATTCAGATTTGATTCTCCTAATCTCTCTCTAATGGTTGAGTCACTCTGACTTTCTCTCAAGCAGGAAGTTACTTGTTCTTCTTCTTGGGATTTATTTGCGGTTGTCAAACATCTACAGGTCAGTTAGCGCCACCCACTGGTATTCTAGCAGAACCACTGATCTCTATTATATTCACTGGCTCTCAAACTTTTTTTTTGGCTCATGAAAGTACCCCCTTTCCTTTACTTTTGAATGCAAGAACCCCCCCCTTATGATTAGCCCTGCTTTTTATACTGCTGTAATATGGCTCCACCACAGTATTTGTTGATCTAACACTGTGATTCCCAACCTTTTTATTTTTTGTTGTTTTTATATCAGAAGTGCTATATATCAGTCTATATTTCAGACCTTTTATCCTCACACAAACCAGCTTGCAGTCTGGGATCCACTGTTAAGGCCCTGCTGAAAACAAAAGGTGACAGGGCTTTTGCATTCAGGGGCCCCGAGACTGTGGAACGATCTGCTTCTCAAGACACACTTTTATAGGAAAGCTTTTATGATGGAATGTTTAATTTGATATTGACTGTGTGCCGATATTTTATGTTGTAAAGCACTTTGTTATTTATATTTAAACGTGCTATACAAATAAAGTTATTGTTATTATTAACTCACTCAGTGCCAGCTATTTTCAGAATTTCTACCCCCCTCAGTGCCAGCCGTTTTTGACTGATTTTTAAAGACCCACAAAATATTTTGTACTATTTATTTATTTATTTATTTATTTATTTATTTATTTATTTATTTATTTATTTATTTATTCAGTTTATTTCCGACATGGTTACATTCACTATGACTATTTGAATTCTGACACCAGATTCTGAAATATTAGTCTCTACTTTCATCAGAAAAAAATTGTTTTGTTTTGTTTGTAGCTTGTTAAGTTCTTCATAGAGGGAAGTTTCACACAAATCGCCAGTTTGTGACAAAAAGCTGAAAAAATGGCTTTTTTCTGAAAAAATGTATTAGTGACTTTGAAGCAATTATTATTATTAATATTTTTTATTTATTCATTTTTTTTTTTTTTTTGCTTTAGGGAGACCTCAACATTAATTTCCTTCTATAAAACTACAAAAACAACACTGAGGTCGGGCTTTTGATGGCAAAAATTATTATTATTTTGTTATCTTGGTCATCAGAGTTGAATGGATTTCTTACTGCATTTTGGCCGTCCTGGGTGATCTCTCATCCAAAGGTGCGCTGCTGCCACCTACATGTCACCTATTATTTTGCTATCTGGCTCACAGGCTTACTGTATTTTGTATCTCCTCCCCAATGTCAATCACACAGACGTCACTTCCTCTTCCTCCACACGCAGAGATTATCCGTTTGGCCTGGTTAGTTGATGGTTTATCTCACAACATTATCAATAATCCACTCAGGTCCACACATGTTCTGTGTCAGTATGTGGTGCTGTGAGCTGCTGGATACTTTACAATATCACTTCGTAGCGCCATAATCTCCCTCGTCCCTGCTCCTCCCTCCTTAGCTAATGGTAGCATCAGTGGCTAATCTCACATCTAAAGGTGCGCTGCTGCTACATTCAGGGAACATTTGGTCAGTACAACACATTACAGCTTAGATATTGATGAGGGACCTCCGCCTGGTGTTTTCTAGTAATCTCAGTGATAAAACACAATTGACGAGTTTTCTCGTCAATGGCACTGAGTGAGTACCCCCTCTATTATTTCATAAGCTGTTTTGTTTGTGTATCAGCGGGTTCTCCATGAACTCTTTCCAGTGTTCCATAATGTCTAATAAATACTACATTTATTTAAAGGTAAAATTTAAAAGTACTGTTATGGTCATTTTTATATTCATCATCATATCCTCAAATGTATGTTCATGTGTACAATTTGTCATGTTTTAATACATGACGACTCCATTACTCTTTACACTTTTGAACAGCTGAATCATGATTAAACAGTACAGATCGTATTATTCTCAGTGCAGCACAGTCTCTGCCAAGCCAGAATCTCTGCTCACATGCAGACATACACTGACGCACACACTTATCAAGACAGATAAAGACTGGAGCAGAACCTTCTCATAACATCTTCATCATCCTCCAACAATTCCACTATGGGCATCTGACTCCCTCCCTTTTGTCTCTCACTGTTGGGACCTTTTCTTATCTGTATAAAAAGCTTAAGCTGAAACTGTTAGAGGGCGCGGCACTTCCTTCGGACGTCCGCCTGGACGGACGCTAATTTTGTTTCATTTTGTTCCATCTTGTACCTTTTTTTCTTAGTTTAGAATAAACTATTTTTTATATAAAATCATCAATGCTTCTCCTGGACTCCATCATTCAACCAGAGCAATGAATCATGTCTCCTTTGAGGTCAACCGTAAATTCAGCCGTAACAGTACCAATGCTACTTACGTGAATATTTCATTAGTAAGTAAATATTGTGTACTGCCACGTACTACATATAGCTTTTGTGCTTGTGGTATTTTTCGACATCAATGATCCAGTATCATTAAGTGTCTTAATTTTTATTTGTGCTCAGTCTCACATTTTATGCAATATAATCTGATCGTTCACATTAGGATGTCAGGAGTGAGCGTAAATTTACATTTATTTTAACGTAATTTTATTTATTTCTTTATATTTCCTTTATTTTGATACTTTTTTCACAGCTCCTGTTTTCAATTTAAAGTTTTGATTTCATTTTAACACCTAAGTATGTTATATGTTGTTAACTTCCAAAGCTATTTTATTGTATATTTAAAATTTTTAACACTTTTTATAATTTAATTCAAATGATTTATTTTAATATAAATATTTTTTAATCCCTTTTATTCCATCAATTTTTATACTTTATTTTTACTTGGCTCTTCTTGTTCGAATATTATATTAGTGACATTATTATACATTTAAAATCAAATCAATTTCAGCTCTTCTTTTCTTCACTTTAAAGTATTAATTTCATTTTGACAACTAAGTATTTTGTATCTAACTTCCAAAGCTATTTTATTGTATATTTCAAATTTGTTACAGATATTATTATTTTTCATCATTTCATTCATTTAATTTCTTTTAATGTAAATATATTTTTAATCCTTTTTATTCTCTCAGTTTTTACACTTTATTTTTGATTTGTCTCTTCTCGTTAGACTATTAATACCAGTGACGATATTATATATTTAAAATCAAATTCATTACTGTATTTATTTATTTATTTCATTTTAATTTAATTATTTATTTTCATGTAATTTTATTTTTTATTTTCACTTTATTTTAAAACTTTTTTCATGGCTTTTCTTGTTAGAAAAATTATTATTGGTGACTTTTAAAAAAAAGTTTGTTTCGTATATTTTTAAATGATTTCTGATCGCACTGGGTTTTCTTTTGAATGAACTTTCGAGAGCCCATCGAAATGGTACGTTCTTCAAATGTTTTGAGGTATAAATTAGTTGGAATTTACTCGCGATAGAGCTTCATTCACGCCAAAATTTGTAACATATTTATAAAACAATATATATTTTGCAAAAACCCCGAGACATTTCCAAATATGTATTATTTTCTGTTCTGTTTTATCCCTTCAATCCCCCCACCAGCATGCCGCAATGGTAGAGTCCATGTGTCAGCCCCAGTATGACCTGAGCTCTCCTGTCTTCATCCAGCGCATCAGCGACCTGTCACCACTGATTTGCCTTCTTCTGTCTTCATCAGTCAACTTTATTTTAATCAGACCTTTATTAACATGTCTGTGCCGAAGAAGGGAGACCTTTCACCGAGTGAGAAGGAGTTGTTTGAAGTTATTACTGCAGGTAAGCCTCTTGTGCTAACGCTAGCCTAACCTAATCCCCGTAGAAAACCCATTCAGTTGTTAGCTATGTTTTCTTGACCTGTATGAAAGGTGTTAAAATACTGTGTATTATTAAAGTCTGTGCCAGTTCAACAAACGTTATCTTCAGTAGACTGTTAGCGAACAATGTATAATAAGTTTGTTGTTGAAGCTAATGCTAGCTAACAGCTAGCACCGTGTGCTCAGCTTCTGACAGTGTTTATTTACCCAACACTTTACTGAGCTACATGAAGAAAGGACATTCCCTGTATCCAAATATAACATGTGGATAACTCTGTATTTTAGACGTGTACCTTCGTAATAATTTAGCTATTTGTAAGGCTGTTCTACCTTCACATTTCTGTATATTTAAGGTAATGTCCAAGAAGCCTCCAGGCTGCTGGGCTGCAAAGATGTCAGAGTCAACTGTTTGGATGAGGTACCAACATCAATTCATACAAAATACACGTACATGTACCCCTAAATAAATGTTCTGTTTTAATTTAAGGACACGCAATGCTAGAATTTACTCCTGGTTGTATTCTTTTAACATGTTCTGGACTGTAAACAGGAGAGAAGCTCCCAAATCTCGTTATACTTTGTAATAATAATAATAATAATAATAGTAATAATAAAAAAAAGGCATTGATCGATCTTTATTAGGGCTGCACGATTATGGCCAAAATGATAATCGCGATTATTTTTGATCAAAATTGTGTGCACGATTTATAATCACAATTATTTATCATAGACTGCCACTCTATGGATACGCAGCGCCCCTCGTTGGCCAGTTTAGGTCACGCGATACGTGCGCCACGTGACTTAAAGTTCCGTCATTTGTATTTTAGCTCATATTTATTTTTTGTCGGATATGTATTTTTAATGGTGGAATTTGCTGTTTTAAATATGTTAAAATAAAATTTAAAAAAAGTCAAATGTGGGAATCGAACCCACGTTAGCAGTGAGTGCGGCGTCTTAGACCACTCGATGATCCTGACTACGTTTAACGTACCTCCAGACACTTTCTGCTTTTAAACAAACAACATATGTACAGTTTGCAGTGCAAAATTAAGCTTTAAAATGGAATTATATTTAATATAATTAACCCAAGAATTTAAAATGTACCAAAGGCTCAATTATGAATACACTATTACAGAGTGCAGTGCCCGTATTTTAAATGTACATATTGACGATGATCAGGTTAATTTAATCGTGGCAACCAAAATTGTGATCACGATTAAAATTTGATTAATTGTGCAGCCCTACTTTTATTGTTTTTGTACAAAGTTATACAATTAAATTTGTAGTGTAGTAGCTTGGAATGGGTTTTCCACACATAAAATTAGAATAAAACTACAAAAAATAAAATCTTAATAAAAATAAGAAATAAAATCATCTACTATGGGTTGCTAAATATACAAATAAAATAAGTCTCAAGAATTCTCTAAGGCGTATATATATATATATATATAAGATCACATAAGGTATTAAAGAAAAACTAAACAACTGGTATAATTGGTGGTCTTGCACAATATAAACTGTTTAACATTTTTGTAGAATTTGTTACAGATTGTATTTTATTTTTTAGAAAAAGTACATTTTTATTATTGTCATTATTACTTTATATTTCAAAATATTTCTTAATTTATGTACATTTCAACTTTGTTTCCCCATCAGTCGAAGCTCCCGATTTTATTCAGTATATTGAAGTCTTGATTTCATTGCAAACCTATTTTTTATTATTAACGATTATGGATTAGATTGTTTTATTCAATAATATTGTAGTGTAAATAAAATTTCCAAATTAAGTGGACTCACGTGGTTTGTACTCCCAATTTGAAAAATGTAAATAATCGATCTTTGGATTTTTAAGAGTCGATTCATAATTATCAATAATTAAATCGCTATTATTTTATTATTTGCACCAAAAAAATGATAAAGCCTTCTTAGAGAAGCACACTGACACACACAGCACTGATAGGTTATTTCACAGCTTGTCCTATTGTTTGATCGCATATGTGCAGGACAAGATGGGCGAGTCATCACAGTGAAGAGGTGTGAAGGACGTCCTTCACTGCCTCTTATTCTGCATGTCACATTATTGTGTTCACCTGTCATTGTCAGGTGTTTTTGCCCATTGTTCGTGTGATATGTAATCTTAACTGTGTGTGTGTGCGTGTGCGCGTGTGTGTTATTCACAGTACGGTATGACTCCTCTCATGCACGCCGCCTACAAAGGTAAAGCAGACATGTGTAAGCTGCTCCTGCAACACGGAGCCGATGTGAACTGTAACGAACACGAGCACGGATACACAGCGCTGATGTTTGCTGGCTTGTCAGGTGGGATGTCGTAAAAAAAAAACATGAATTATTCAACACACTGATGAATAAACTTTTAAAAAACAGTCTCGAAAGATTAAAAAAAAAAATTAAAGATTTCTTTCGTCTGTGATGCAGGGAAGACTGACATCACATGGATGATGTTGGATGCTGGGGCTGAAACCGACGTAGTCAACTCGGTTGGACGCACTGCTGCACAGATGGCAGCTTTTGTTGGTATGTTTGAATTCGTCATGTTGTCACTTATACAAAGGTATTTATCTATATATTGTTTCCAGACAGACTGCGACCGTCTTTTAGTAACACACACTAATTGAGCTATTAATCAATCAGCCTGCAGTTCAATCCCATAACAAATCAATTACTCTATTTACAATCAATAAATCATTGACAAAAAAATCAGGTCTTCAGTCGAAAAAACAGAATAATTGAATGTATCAATAACTTTTATCAAACACCTTTCTAATCAACAATCAGTCAGTTAACTCAGTTTTTCTCAAATGGGGGTACGTGTACCCCTAGGGGTATGTGATGGTACTACAGGTGGTACTTTAGAGAGTGAAAAAGAGAAAAAAATTAACAAATGAAAGCATTCAAAATATGGGGTTTTATAATGTTTATTTTAGTTAAAAATGATAATCATACTAAATATTACCAGCAACTCACAAAACGACAACAAAAACGCACAAAATAAGACACAAATATACTGAATAATAAAAAGAACAGACAAATAACAACAAAATACACAGAATGACACAAAAAACACATTGAGAGAAAAATACTATCAGCAACACACAAAACGATAACAGAAAAAATACACAAAATAACTACGTGATGACAAAAAAAAGCAGAGAAACTCACAAAACGACATAAGAAACAACCAAATGACACCACACACACACACACACAGAATCATTTAAATAATACCAACAACACAAAAACACATAAAATAAGAGAAAATATACTGAATAACAAATAGAACAGACAAACAACAAAATAATACACAGAATGACACAAAAAAAAAAAAACACAAAATGATCTTGATTAGAACATGAACTGAATACAAGGATCAGTATCGGTCCCACATCAGGTGGGAGATGACCAGAAATGATAAAGATAAAAAAAAAAAAAAAAAAAAACTGTAGAAATAAATCTATTCAGGAGGCACTAAATGCTGTTTCATTCCACTTATTAATAAAATTAGATTCTTTAAAATGTGTGTTAATGCTCATTCTTTCATTCATTCATCATTATGAGAAAGGGGGTTCTGGGGTTCAGCAGTTAGAGAAAGGGGGTAATTGAGAACCACACGTTTAACTAACAAAAGTTCAGTCAACTTAAATGTTCAGCCAACTAATAATCATCAAACAATTAATATATTTTTCTACCCATCAGTTAACACAGAACAATTGAGACCAAAGAGCCACATCCCACCAACTAGTAACCATCAACTCAATATCATTCTTTGACCTTGAGGAGTAAATCATTCCCAGAAAATGTTTATCAAAAAATACAATGACAGAAATGAAAAAGCTGATCATTTTATTTTCTTTCCCTTATTTTTTTCCTTCAGGCCAGCACGACTGTGTCACAGCAATCAACAACTTCTTTTCTCGTGCCCGACTGGATTACTACACCAAGCTCCAGGGTTTGGAGAAGGAGCCCAAGCTGCCCCCTAAGCTGGCTGGGCCTCTGCACAAAGTCATCATGAGCACAAATCTGAACCCAGTGAAGGTATGGAAAGCCTCTTCATCTGAGGAATGGTGGTATTTGCAGAAGATTGATTGTCATGGTTGGTTCACCAAGTTCCTATTTGGTTGGACCTGCTTCTTTCTTCAGCGCTACATTAACTCTTAGTGTTCTAGCTTTATCAAGGTGCTCGAAACCTTTCTCAGAGATGTTGGTCTGAAACTCATTCCACCACATCTCAAAGGGCCTTTAATGGAAGTGAGGTCTTGTGACTGGGAAAAAACCTCTGAGCACAGTGAAGTCGTTATGATGTTCAGGAAACCAGTTTAATTTGATTCAAGCTTTGTGACCTTGAGTGTTTTACTGCTTAAACAAAGTCTGTCTTTATGATCATGAATAGGACGAAGATGGTCAGTAGTGATACTGATGCACACTGGATCATTTCTATGTTTGTCTCCAACAAATATACAATATTTATCCATTCTTCCTCATCCTCAAATTGGACTTCATCAACTACGTACGTGTTTCAATGCAGTTCTTTGATTTATCAAATAGACAAAAGTTGAACAATAAAAACTCTGGAATTTTTCAGCTTCCCACTGATTAGATGTCGTATGGACCGACCGTACAAAGACTAACAGCTGTGGTGACTCATTGCTTTTAAGGGTTAATTCAGCGATATTTCGCGATATTTTACCAAGTGATTATCGTATCAATTAAAAAAAAATGTCCAAATCAATTTAAACGCAAAAATAATTTAATTGCACTAACATATGCATCGCATGTAAACACAAGGTCACTAAGTGTCAGTGAACCACATCATTAAATTACAGTATTGCCTATATTGATTTACTTTTTTTTATTTAAATTGTCATTTTAGGAGTCGCTGCTTTTGCTTCTTCTCAGAAAAGCATGAAAAACACAGTTGGATGAAATGCAGAGTGCGTCCTAAACCAGACCTTTCCCTAAACAAGCCACACTACTGAACTCACTCACATGAGCTGTCCATTTATAGGGGAAAAGCCAAAAGTGGCACATATTGTGTTATAGAAATGTGAGGCATTTTAATTTAACCCAGAATTCTCTTTCTGGTAAGATTTTATTAATTTAAAAATATAGAGATTTATATTGTATATCACCATTTTAAGAAAAAATATTGAGATATGAATTTTGGCCCATATTGCCCAGCCCTACTTGAATTATAGTTACCATTTACTTAAGTTAAATGTATTTCATACCATTTTGTAATTGTAAAGGTGAAATTTGTAAATATTGATATCTTTAAAATATTGTATTGTTTATTCTCCTATTTGCTTTGGAGTAGGAAATGGCTGCCAGAGCTAAAATGACTTTTGAATTTTATTTCCTGAAGGAGTGATTTTTTTTGTGTTCCAGATGGTGATGCTGGTGAAGGAGAACCCGTTACTGGCCGAGGTGGAGGCGCTGGACAAATGCAGACGTGTGATGGAGCTCATCAGTGAGAAGTGCATCAAGCAGCAGGACATGAACGAGGTGCTGGCCATGAAGATGCACTACATCAGCTGCGTGCTGGGAAAGTGTTTGTCCTTCCTCAAAGACCGCGAGGACAAGTTGGACGGCCTCATACGGAGGTGTGGCCCAATGTTTGTGAGTGTTATGTCGCTGTTTCTTCTGCTGTTGTATGACCTTTTTGTGGCTCTTCAGCTTGCTGAAGGGTCGTGACACGGATGGTTTCCCCGTGTATCAGGAGAAGTTCATCAGAGAGTGCATCCGCAAGTTTCCGTACTGCGACGCCACGCTGCTGCAGCAGCTGGTGAGGAGTATCGCTCCAGTGGACATTGTGAGGGCAAAAATTCCAGTTTTCACCTTTCCCTGTTTGTTTACATTCCTTCTTGCTTTTTCATGATGAATGACAGTGTGAGTGACTTCCTCACAGGGAAACGACCCCACAGCTCTGTCTGTGATGACCCAGGCGATCACAGGCCAAGTCGGCTTCATGGATGCAGAGTTCTGCACCGCCTGTGGAGAGAAAGGAGCAGAGAAGAGATGCTCTATCTGCAAAATGGTGAGTTAACAAAAACAATCAGTCCCTGATAACTAATTCACTAACATCAAGCTATCATTATTAAAACGTAGCACACAGACAAGAATGAATACATATTCTCTTAATTTGTACCAGCTCTTTTAAAAAAATGCATTGTTCCTTTTTCATTGTGTATCTGCAGGTAATTTATTGTAACCAGGCCTGTCAAAAGATGCACTGGTTCACCCACAAGAAAGTCTGTAAGGCTCTTCAAGAGCAACGGGAAAAACAGGAAGTAGAGACGGCCAAGCTGAGGATGCAGCAAAGCCAAGGTACGTAAAGCTGTCAGGGGTACGGTGTACATTTTAGGACATCCTCAGTTCTCAGAGTGAGGTATCAGAAAAACCTGACATTTGTTAAACCAAACACACCCATGGCTCAGCTAAACAGCCTCACTTAAATGTGAAATGAAATGTCCTCAGTCTTCAAAATAAAAGTCATCAGACAAAACGACCTTAGGCTATAAAACACGACATGGTGCTTTATTTTGACGGAGCCAGAAGTACACTTGACGAAAAGCCGTTATTTCCTTTTAATTTTAAAAGTTAAGATGTATAAATGTATTATTTGATTAATAAATGAAGTGTTGATATATCTTAACCTTTAAAAAAAAAAAAAACAGCTTTCAACTTTATCTCATATCCGAGGCAGCACATATAGATGATGTCATGTGTATTTCCGATTTCTTCCAAATATAACGTCATGTCGTGTTTTACGGCCTGAGGCATTTTATTTGAGACCGTTTAGTCTGATGACTTTTATTTTTAAGCCTGAGGCCATTTCATTTGGCTGCATTTGGTTTGACAAATGACAGGTTTTCCTAATTCCTGATACCTCACTCTGAGACCTGAGGATGTCCTAAAATGTACACCGTACAGTGGGCATAAAGTAATGGATGATAGGTGCATTTTATTCAGATTGGTCATTGTCCAATTGTCTTTTACTAAGCTACCATTATGTAGAGTGGGTTATTAAGACATGTTGGTAATAAAAGAGCAGTGATATAAATGAGTGTATTGCACAAAAAGGTCAGATTTTTTTCTTTGACCTGTGACCTGGAAAGTGATTCAGTTAAAAAGTTAAAAAATCCTGTGCTTTTATTTTGATGGGGATTTATTGACACAATTACTTCTCTAACAGCACATAGCAAGATGTTGATAAGTTTTTGTCACGTGTCTTTACAAGTTCATAACAGTACACATACAGTGGGGCACAAAAGTATTTAGTCAGCCACCAATTATGCAAGTTCTCCCACTTAAAAAGATCATATTGTGTTTTGTGTGGGACGACAAGGCTGACCTAATACTTTTTT
Source organism: Gouania willdenowi (assembly GCF_900634775.1). Taxonomy (NCBI): domain Eukaryota; kingdom Metazoa; phylum Chordata; class Actinopteri; order Blenniiformes; family Gobiesocidae; genus Gouania; species Gouania willdenowi. Next base: position 10,289,843 of record NC_041059.1, read on the forward strand.
GTAAATACAATTTCAGGTAAGCACATTTAATTAGGTAAAAGTATATTGTAAACTATTATTTTACAATATGAACGCAGGTAAGTAATCTAATCTGTAAAATTAGGCAATGATCAAACAGAAAACTAGGTCTACTTTTAGAACCTGAAACCATTTTTCCTTGTGTTTTGTACCAATTATATAGATATTTATTATAGCACAATTTTAATTTAACCATTTCCAAACAGAAATGCTTGTATTTTCATACACAAATTAATTATTTTTACTGAATTTTGTTTAAAGGAAAAACTGATATTTTAAATACTACCTCATTTGAGCCCTTTAAATATATAACAAGGTTTTAAACAAATGTTAAACTCCACATAAACAGCTTTATTAACTAATCCTAACCTTTTTTTTTTTGGTTAATTATGAGTTTGTATAAACTAGTGACACTGAGTTATTTTTAAAGTGAAACATTGATTGTCCTGATCTACCAGATTTGAGCAAAATGTGCTTAATTTAAGGCTAAATTATTTATTTGTGTTGCGGGTTGTTATCAGTAATTAATGGTAGTTCCTAAAGCTATTGGAGTATTACCATCACTCATGTGTTTGCAAGAGCTACAATTAAAACTGTAGTTAGTAAACTTTGATGTGTTTGTTGTGTTTGTGTCTCAGAGGAGAGTAGAGCGGTGCAGGAGGCCACAGATTGTGTTCAGCATCTCTCAGTGACCAAAGACGATGCGTCTCCCTCAGACTCTGCTGCTGTGACCTCGGACTCTTCTTCTGTCTCCGCTGCTCAAAACTAAAAAGAAAGAATTATCCCGGAGGTTGATGGCAACATGTCCAGAGTTCACCCGTAACGCCACAGCAGGGCACAAGTTGTTAGACGGATTTAAAGGCAGACAAGGAGGTCCCAGGAGAAGTATTTATACCTCTCAGAGGCCACCGAACCGTCCTCAGGTGTCGTCACTGTGAATGTGAACAAAAGAAATGCTGATGTGTTTGTGTTAGAGGTCTCCGGGAGCGATTGGGACCAACATGTTTAGGTGTAACATTTCACATCAAGAAGGATTTCTGCCTTAAAACGTAGCAGCGTGTGCGACTAAAGAGACTAAAGTGAGCGCTACTCAGTTATTCAGTGCTGTTTTTCCTCATCATCATAGCCTTTGAGTGCATGGCACACCTGTATAATGTTCACCAAAATGTATATTTTTAAATATCAATAGATATATGTACACTTTTACATCTGATGTCAGTTAAAGTAATAAGTTATCAGATTTGATCTTTCCCCTTCTGTGGTGCAGCCTGAGTGAAACTGAAGCAGAAGTCAAAGCGTTGTGTCCTGGAGAACTTTGTCTTAGAAGGTTTTGGATTTTTAGCGCAGTGAATAAAGATCAGGTTTAATGTGTTTGGATGTCTGTTCTGATTTCACTGGTTCGCTCTTTTTTTCAATGTAATAAGTTTGAGGAATTATCTGATGCTTTGGTCCGTGACCCCGTTTTGATATCGAATTTATTTATGAAGTGCTATTAAAAACAACACCGTTGACCAAAGTACTGTACAACAAGGCAATGTAAAAATGCAATTAGAAATACAACAGTACAGTGGCACCACAAAATACAATTGGAACAGTAGAAGTCACCTTCAATACTGGTTAAATGCCAACGAGAACATGTGTGTTTTAAGGTGTGATTTTAATAAAGTATAGAAGACAGTTTAAGGTTTTGTGTTTTAATTTGAAAAAGAATAATAATTTTAAAATGTACTTTTAAACAGCAATTTTCTTTTTTTTTTTTTTTTTAAATCAATTTCTAGACACTGTAGGCGACCCTACATGGGGTCACGACCCCAGGGTTGAAAAACACTATTGAACGAACACTCATGGGCTCAATTCTTAAAGTAAACATAAGTATTTTTAATACTGCACCAAGTTAGAGTAAGTTGCTACTATTTACAAAATTAAATAAAATTGAATCGTGAATCAAACTATTGGGCCCACGTGAAGCAAATCATTACACAACATTACAGCTAATTGTTCTAAAGAATATCTTCTATTTGTAATGACAAGTTATTTTCTCATCTAATGTGATATTTAGATTTTTGCTCGTTATGTCTATAATTATAATTGATTCTGATTTTGGTCATGGTTCTACTGTATGTGTAAGCATCGTTTAAATGCAGATTCGTCTCATTTCCAGCAGAGGGCGACAATACACGGACTTTAGTTAAGCACAGGATGATGACAGTTTCACGTTCAAACTTTTGGTTTGAAAACAAACAAAAAGACGACCTTACATACATTGAAAACACTTTTATGATTATTAAAGTTCTATACAACACTTTTTTTTATTATTAACAACCCATTACGCAAATGGAGGAAAATGTTCAACCTTTCATATTTATTTGATCTGATGAACAACATCACAGAATAACCCACATAGGCAGATGAAGGGAATAATATTATACTAAGGAAAATTATTAATATTGTTATACAACAAATGACCCATGTTTCACATTTTTCAACCTAATCATATGTACAAGAAATAAGAAAAAAAGAACTTAGTTCAATTTTTTTTTTTACATTTGTATAATACAAAGGATAATATCTAATAAAGAAAAAAAAAAACAAGTCTCCTTGTCAGGTTTTATTTTGACTTGAAAAAAAATGACATTTTTCTTGGTTTAGTTTGGACTCTGAACTGGTTTTCAGTGAGTGATGGTTCGTGGGTCCTAAACTCAGGCAAGTTGAGACCCACTGGTGTATATAGAGCCAACATTTTAAAGCAAAAGACGGGCAACTGTCATCACAGCGGGGGCCACAAAAATGTGATTGTCTGATCTGAGGGCCACATTATCAACATTCGTGTCAGCATTTAAAAAAAGCAACAATCTGAGTTTTAATACGGGAAAGAACAGAGGGTTTGTGCATTTTTTGTTATTGTTGTATTTATGTGACTTTTTAATGTGTGCATTTTGTCATTGTTGCTTGGTCATTGTTGTATATTTTTGTTGTCGTTTTGTGTATTTTTGTTGTTTTGTGTGTTTTTGGAGTCATTTTGCATTACTTTTTTTATCGTTTTGTATAATTTTCTGTCATTCTGTACATTTCTGTTATGATTCCTTTTGTATGCGTTTTGTTGTTTTTTGTACATTTTGCAGTTATTAATTTGTAGTCATCTTGTGTGTCTTAGGAGCAATTTTTGTGTATTTTTGCAGGTTTTTTTGTGCATATTTTTCTGTTATTTTGTTTGTGCTTTTGGAATTATTTTGTGCATTTACTTTGAGGGCCACACAAAACTAGAAGTGCTGCCAGTTTCCCATGTCTGCTGTTGACTGATGCTTTATTTAGGGAAAAATTAGTTTAAAAAATCCACACCGAGGCAGTCTGTGCATTTTCACTGAAGCATTTTCAAACGCAAGGTCAATCCAAGTATGAGAGACTTCCAAAATACCCGGCTACCTGTGCACAAATAGTAGACACGCCCCTTTCTTCATTGTACATCCCCTGCTGGGAACTCTCTTCACCCATGTTGCCACGGCGACCCCTCCTTCTTGGCTTTGTTTCAGGTGCAGTGCATTCCTTTTGACACACCTCTCATTGCAGCATGCGGGCGCTTCCTGCTCATGCACACTCTCCCACTGTGCTGCCTGTCACTGTGCTGTTGACCCAGGTCACTAAAGGTCAAGCCTATCACATTTACCTTTCAGCCTCCATTCACATTCTCCCAGGAGGAGCCCAGAGGCGCGGTGGAAGTGTAAACAGTCGTCCTACAATTTGCGTTCGTGCTGTCGGAAGTGCAGTGAATGAGGCTCTGGTGTTCCTGTTTGAGGATAAACAAAGCAGAGAAGGACATAACAATAACAACCCAGGAGCATTCACTGAAAGAAGAGATAGTTCAATTCAGAGTCTGGAGAAGAGGATTTATACTTATTTACAAAGACTTTTCCTCTCATATTCCACTTTGTTCAGCCATGGGAGAAAACATGGCTTTTAGTTTGGTTGATGGCTATGAAACATGCACAGATAAACATACTGGATATAGCTTGCAGCCCATTGATCAGCTTATTCTGTGGAAAATCTTGTAATTCTTTAAAAAAAAAACAGCTTTGATCAACATAATAAATGCAGAAACCTGAAGACTGCATCATTTTGGTGTTTCTGTTTTTTCAGTTTCCTGCTCAGTGCCACACCTTTTCAAATTAGCAGCCGCCCTGTGATTTTGTCCATGTGGTTTGGTGATATATTATAAAGAAACTTTAGTGACAAACGCTAATTCTAATACTTCAGAGTATTTATGTCTGTTGTTATTGCTTTTGTTTGTGTTGTAGTTGTTGAAATGTCTGTTTTGTTGGTGTAATGTGATTATTTTTTTTATTGTATAAATTGTATTGTCATTGTGTAATTTGTGGACCCCAGGAAAAATAGCTGAAAACTTATGCTTAAGCTAATGGGTATCCTAATAAACAAACAGACAAACAATGCTGTGTCACCCGCTTCAATGTCTCCACATTTGTCACCAGACTGGCTTAACTGATTACACCCCACAATACAATATGCACAATTGCACTCAGCTCAAAATAGTTGATCCTTCCCCAACTCTTCCATTGTCTTCCCTGACTCCCTCTTCCCTGTTCCCTTCCCCCTAACCAAGGTGTAACACTGCCCTCTCTTTTTAAATTTTCCCTTTTATAAAGTTTTTCTTACCCTTCCTTAGGGGGGGCTGGTGAAGGTCACAACTATGCAATAAAATAAATGTATTTATTTAATTGCAATAATAAAACATAGTTGCCATTAAAAGATGACAGTGGCTATCTGTACGGTTGCCTTATCAATATACTGACATTCTATCCGTACGCAGCGCCCCTCATTGGTCAGTTAAGGTCACGTGACTAAGACAAAACCTAACCGTAAACATAACCCTAACCCTAAACATTGTTGCAATATAGGGTTATAACCTAACCTTAACCATAACCATAACCATAACCTTAACCATAACCTTAACCTTAACCTTAACCTTAACCCTAAACCTAACCCTACCAACGCTACGTACGTGTACTTCGGTAAACGTACCAATAGCACAGGGAGTTGTCCTTACCGTGCAAATAGACACTTTTCATAAAAGATTGCACTACATATAGTGTAGAGTTTCAACACCATGTGCAGAAAAGGTGAAAAAAAACCCCCACAAAAACAAAAAACACGCTGTGCACTGTGAAAGATCACCAAACCCATAAATTGTCCAACATATTATGCATTTTAACATTCTGTTTAATCTTAATTATTTATTCACTTGGGAAACAAATGTCCTTATCTCTAGATTGGCTTTTCATTTTATGAAAATAAAATATTTGATTTTGTCTCATAAATCTTATTTAATTTCTTTATTTTTTGGCAGAACTGATTTTACATGCATGTATGCATTTATATGAATTAATGTATGCATGTATTGTTCATTCATTCATTCATTCATTCATTCATTCATTCATTCATTCATTCATGTGTATGAAGTCTTGTTGCAAAGTGGTGCAATTCAGTCTCTGGCCTGAAGGGCAATAATGTGCCAGTGTAAAATTCACTAACACGATCAATAAGTAAATGAATATACAGTCAACTACAGCTGTTTGTTTTTTCATTCACCTTTTTTCTTCACTGCTCCTCTCTATTGTTCTGTTGATTATGTTTTAAAACTCACCCAGAGAATTCCTTCAGTCCCAAAAACCCTAAAAGCGCGCTTTTGCGGTGAAAGACCAAGCATGTAAATTATCTTATGTATCGGCTTTCATTTAAAAGAACCACAATTAGTGTCTCTTTACAAGGCACGCGGTTTCATAGCAGTAAGACAAGCCACGGCTGAGTGTTTGCCGCAAAAGTAATTACATCCTTCTGTGTTTTGTTCAGCGGACACACAAAGACTCCAGTTAGTCTGAGACCTCGGACCATTACACCAGTAACTGACAGAGACGGCAAAGACGGGCAGCAAATTACACACAGACTGGATCTGATTTCATTTATGAATTCAAATGTCTGCGTGTGAGAGACAAACCTCTGAACTATATGAAAGGGCAGAACAACTGTTTTACACTTATTTTATGTATCATGAGTCATGACTTTGCCCTGAATCACATGCTGTATCCTACCTACCATACTATAAGCTGTAATACTACAACCCTGATCAGAATCGGCAGAAATACTGAGAATAAAGACGTTTTTGGACAGAACCTTCATGTTGGGATTGTTGCACTAAGAATCAATTAATGCTAAGCTAATTTGAGTTCCTCCTAGCGGCTACAGTTCATTTTGTCTTATTTTTAAAAAATAATATGTTATGGTTTTCTTCTATTCAGAAAACTTTTTTTTTTTTTTTTTTTAGGAAATTCTCTTTGATCTCCTGCTAACTACCAGTCTTCCTCAGAGGCATGTGCTGATTGCTTTGATGTGTCCAAATGGGTTCTTTCCCCTTGTCGCCAGGCGGTCTCTGGAGAAGAGAGTCCCAGGTGTGGCCCTGGGAGAGTTCAAATGTTCCCTCGTCCCTGCTGAAACATCAAAGTGATCAACAGACGCCTCTGAGGAAGACTGGGAGTGGAGAGTCAAAACATGTCAGGAGGAGATCAAAGTACATTTCCTGAAAAAGGGTTTTTTTTTTAACTCTTTGAAAAGTATGAATGTAGATTTGTGTCTTTATTATTCAATCAAAGAAAAAACTTTTCAACCAAAAAATTACTTCAATCAAAAAAATATTTTCACTCAAAGAAAAAAAGTGTTCAAATGCAATATATAGATGTGTGTGTGTGTGTGTTCAACACTTTTTTCTTAGATTAATTTATTTTTTTTAATTGAATTAAAACAAGTGTACTCATATAATATATAAAAGAATAAAAATAAATAATGAAGACGCAAATCTACCTCCATATGTTGAGTTTGACTGCCCTGTTCACTATAAAGGCAGGGGCGGGGTTAACTCCCTTTGATAACCAATCAGAGAGTCGAACAGGGACGCACCTGAGATGCTGCCAAAGCCTGAGAGCTTATAAAAGGCTCCACCATCACTGCTCTGTCTCCAGAGTTCAGTAGAAGTTCTCTCTCCTCCACAGCCCTTACGTTCCATCATGCTCCAGACCCTCGTCCTGCTCTGCGTCCTGTTGAGGAGCTGCCATTCCTTCAAGAACGACGCCACGGAGCTGCTGTTCACGCGTGTGACCGCGGCGGCACCGGACGTCACGAGCAGCGAGTCCCAGAACCGAGCACGGAGCGGCGGCAGAGCAGCGAGCGGAGGGTCGCACGACAGAGCCGGTGAGTCGGTGAGGGACCAGGGACCAGGGGCCAGGGCTGCACTACGGGCTTATATCGAGAAAAGATGCTCAATCAATCCATCAATCTTACCATTATTAATTGAATTTAATTTTTATATTTCTATTCTATGAAACAAGCATGCATCACCTTATGAGATGAATAAATGAATACCTTGAAGATGTTCATAATGGATGAAAAGAAAATTGATACATATTAACAATACGATTATCAAAATATATTGAAAAGCATATCTCCTTCTGGATCAGTAAAGTAGATCAAGTATCATAAAAGATGTGCTAAGTTGAAAAGTTCTTACTAAACTTTACCCTCGAGCAGCGATTCTCAACTGGTGGGTCAGGACCCAAAAGTGGGTCGCGGACCTGTACTGGGTGGGTTGCGGACAGCTGCTCAAAAATAAATAAATACTCATTGTCTCACATGTTGGACTTCTTATTTTATTTTGAAAGGCACGCTGTGAAATGCATGTTGCACAGGAAAATATATACCTAGATTTATGTTTTTTTTTAAAAAAAAAAAAAAACATTATATGTGTGTTTTCAATAGGTAGGTCCTATTTTTGAGAAACTAAATTTGATTGGTTAAATTCTTGAAAAAAAGAAAAAAAGTGCGTCATGATTAAATGATCGTGGCAAAATGTGGTTCTCAGGGTAAAGCTTGAGAATTCCTGCTCGAAATGGTTTTAAACCTATGGCGCATGGACCACAAAAGTTCCCCTAGAGGGTACAGTTCGGTCCGTGGAAAGACAAAGGATAGAAATATATCGAAATCTGAATTTATCATAGGTAAATTAAAAACAAAAGTTGTTCATGTCCTGATAAAACATGTTACTCAACTCAATTGATGTGGTCTGTAATCTTTACAGACTTTAGGTTGAATCAAAATACATTTTTGATTTGATATGGAGCTATTAGTTCTAAGTCAGATTGTTTCGTTGTACATTAATACAAGCGTAATTGTAACAAAGGATTATATTCAGAAAGAAATTTCACAGTGATTTGCTGAAATCATTGTAATTGTTGATTGCTTTTGGTTGTCAAAGCCAGTAAAACAGGACACGGATTGTTCTTACTTATATAAATCATTAGATGTAGCAGAACATCGTATGCCAATCAGTTGGAAAATAGTTTCAAAGTTGAGTAATTATCATCAGATATGGATTTTGAGCTGATCTGACAAGAAATTAATCTTAAAAACCCTAAATGTTAGATTATTTGCTGAATAATGTGTTGTTGGTCATTGTAGGAGTTAGTCCTGTGTTGGATTGAAGACCAGTCTATGTTCACATGATCTGGCGATTTCTATTAAATAATTATAACATAGGCTCTCCCTATCATGAACACATGAGGCGGATCAATGATGATTTTCCTGCTAAAAGGAGAAAAATGTACAGATCTTGAAATATATTTTGGGTCACTTTTCATTATAACTGCTCAAGCCATTTATTATAAAGTATTGACATGCAACTGTTTCTTTAATTAGTGGCTTGCCAGAGATTATGAGATGTGATCATTTTCATGAAAATATAGTTATTGATCCTCATGGATGGTATAAAAAGAAAAAAAAAACTAAACAGAATAACTCGAGGTGGAGTGCAGTGGTTTTGGGTTCTCCAGCATTTGACCAATGTTCATGCTGGTAGACTTGCTCTCCCACCTGTTGCTCATTGTGAAATATCAGTAGAGGTTAAACACAAACACAAAAAATTCAAAGCTCTAAAAAAAGCATACATTTCCATCCACTCATGCATTTTTTCTCTCTGATTTAAGACTAGTTTCTAGCAATACTGCTGCAAACAAATGTTGCTCTGTAATATTATCTGTGAAGCTTGGACTGATTTCCAGAGTGCAGGATTAAACCAAATGAAGTGAAGTCATGAATTTATTTTTTGCCATCACAGCTCACTCATAGAGTGTCTCCATGATTATACTTTCAGTTTTCTCCATCGTAAATAGCTGGAAAAGTTTGTTAAACACTCATTGTTCTTTATTAAGATGCAAAAATGTAAGTAAAACTTGGAGACTTTACATTCAAACATGAAGATTGTTTTGTCTTTTTTTAAATAATATGTTAAGGTTTCATTTATTCAGACAACTTTTTTCAGGAATTTTACTTTGATCTCCTGACATGTTTCGACTGCCAACTGTCAGTCTTCCTCAGATGCAAATGCGGATTGTTTTGATGTGTCTAATGAACTACACTCTTTGAAAGAAAAAGTGTAGCTTTGCTCTCTAGTGGAGATGTTGTGATATGACAAGAGAGAGAACTTCCTAAGTCTGAATCCAAATTGTTTCTTTTTTATATAGTCAAGGTTTGTGAGCCACAAAGTCTGACTAAAAGCGGACTTCTGTTAATGTGTGTGCATCTTTACATTTTTGAAAATGTTAAACGTTCAATATGTTAAGGTTTCATTTATTCAGACAACTGTTCCTCAGGAAATCCGCTTTGATCACCTGACATGTTTTGACTGTCAACTGCCAGTCTTCGTCAGTGGCGCCTGCTGATCGCTTTGATGTTTCCTTTGAAGTTCCCTTGAATTATGTGTAATATACCAGATGTTTCTTTATGCTTTCTTTTTGAACATGCCAATATTTCATTTATTCAGACAACTGTTAGATAGGAAATCCACTTTGATTGCCTGAAATGTTTCAACTGTCAACTGCCAGTCTTCGTCAGTGGCGCCTGCTGATCGCTTTGATGTTTCCTTTGAAGTTCCCTTTGAAGTTCCCTTGAATTATGTGTAATATACCAGATGTTTCTTTATGCTTTCTTTTTGAACATGCCAATATTTCATTTATTCAGACAACTGTTAGATAGGAAATCCACTTTGATTGCCTGAAATGTTTCGACTGTCAACTGCCAGTCTTCATCAGAGGCGTCTACTGATAGCTTTGATGTGTCCTTTGGAGTTTCCTTGACTTCTGCATAATAATTATTTGTGGAATTATATGTTAAAAACTCTAGAAACAGTTGATTGTTTCTGTGCTTTTTGCTTTCAACAGTATCTCAAACCTGGGGCTGGGTGATATATCCAGATTCAAGATATATCGAGTTTTCTATTCTTGGGATATGAAAAATTACAATATCGCCTATATCGATATATACATTTTTTTTTATATCTTATTTTGTTTTGAAACACTTGTTTTAGGAATAGCTGCTTTCACTAATTTTCAGAACAGCATGAAAAGCTCAGCTTGATGGATTCTATGTGAATTCTAACCCATACTTTCCCCTAAACAAGTCACACTACAGATCTCACTCACACGTTCTGCCCCTTATAGGACAAAAAGACTAAATTGGCAAAATATTGATCAGCTGTTCGTTAATAAATGTGTCTGTGTGGCATTTTGTATCAGCAAATTTAACCCAGAATTGTCTTTCTGGTCAGAATTTATTTAAAAATTAAATTATCAAGATTTATAGCTTATATCACCATGTTGAGGGAAAATATTGAGATATGAGTTTTGGTCGATATCGACCAGCCCTACTCACACCTCGTTTGCTTCTTTCCACAGATCAAAGTCAAATTGGGTGCAGAGAACTAAGGTCAACCAAGTACATCTCGGACGGCCACTGCACCAGCATTAACCCCATCAAAGAGCTGGTGTGTGCAGGCGAGTGTCTCCCCGCCCAAATGCTGGAAAACTGGATCGGCGGACCCCACAGCAGAAAGTTCTGGGGCCGCCGGAGCCCCAGCCAGGCCTGGAGGTGTGTCAATGACAAGACACGCACGCAGCGCATCCAGCTGCAGTGCCAGGACGGCAGCGAGAGAACATACAAGATTACGGTCGTCACCTCCTGCAAGTGCAAAAAGTTCACAAGGCAGCACAACGAGTCGGGCAACAAGTTCGACGAGGTGGAGGTGTCGCCGCCACAGCTGGTGCACAAACACAAGTCCAAAAACAAGAGGAAGTTAGGGAAGACCAGACTGAGCGAGAACTGGCACGAGACCGAACCTTGAGAGCGCGGGCACAGACACAGACGGACTCTAAACCCTCAGGAGGTTTGTCTCAGTGATGTGAGGACATGACGACCACATGTTACAGAGGTGGATTATCATCACAGCGTGGATTGATTGATGTGACGCTGGTTCCTCACAGTGAATCGAGAGCTCCAAAGGATGTACCAAGAACTTTCAATAGTTGAAAATAATGTGAACAGGACTGCTAAGCTGTTACATTATGCCAGCTGTTAACATTGTGCATGCACTCCTTTATCCATGTTAAAACAGATTAAGATCTGACACCAAAAGACTCTAAGAATCAATAAACTACACCCTGTGTAAATAATGACAAATACAGTACAGATTTCATATTCATACTGACATTTTAAAGTACAGCCATGTGTTAATTTTTTACCTTTATAAGATTTATGATGTAATATATTTTCTTACCTGATTTATTTTTTGGGTTCAGAAAACACGAGTCATCTGTCAATTGTGTAATAACGTATAAAATAAATATTCCTCCTATAATCACGTGTTTTTTCAGTTTATCATTGTTTGTAGCAGTGCTCAAGTGCTTGAGGGGAATCAGCGTGAGAACTGATGTGCTGATATGTAATACTTCACAGTTTACACCTCAACCCATCATGTCCATTGAAATAATCCCACATAATTTAAATTACTATCTGCTTCTTAATCAGTTTGCAGCTGATGTAGATTCTCCATTTCTTAAAAACGCACAGGCCATCCTTTTGGAGTGATGTTTGTTTTAGTGGGTTACATCAGCTTTTGAAGAGAACAAAATATAAATCTGTTTTCTACATTTTGAGAGAAACAAACTTGTTTTTAACATGAAGAATAACCCAGGAGAAGTTCACTCAAGGCTGAAGATCATCTTCCAGTAATGAGAACAAGCATAAATACAATCAATCCTATTTCAAATTAATGAAGTTTTGATAATGTTGACAAACAAGGGACACCCTGGATAAGCTCCCAGTCCATTGTAGTATGTCATTTTACACCAACCTGTATTAATCTATGTTGTGAGTAGCACTGGGTCTCGTTTTTGTAACACTGATCTTCTTCCACATCAAAAACATGTAATTTAGGAGGCTGTTGGTTGTGGTAAATTGCTTGGGCACTACTCCGAATACACACTTGACATGCTACCAGTACAAAACAGGAAACCAAGATGCACATGCAGTCTTTAAATACAGTACATTTAATCTCACATACCTGTAACACCTTATAATTGCTCACATTGTTTAGTTAGTAAACTGAATTGGATGGAGAGAAATATATTGGCCTTGATCTTGGACATTATCCATTCATAATATATTTATCTAATTTGAAATATTAAAACGTCAGTGCAGATTGGATCCTAAAAACCATAATCTAAAATAAAAGAAATAATAAATAAATAAAAATGTAAACGCAAAATTCTCAGAAAGTTTAAAAAAAAAAAAAAAAAAAAAAAAAAAAAAAAAAAAAAACACACACATTTGTTTTACTGTGAAAATCTTCCCCGGTAGTGTTGGTTGCCTTGGTAACTTCACACGCGACGGTATCCTCTGACATGCGTGAAGTCTTTTTCCTCCCGCCCATCAGCATGGCCGATGTTTAGCTTCAACAGCTTTGACACCGACACAGACACATATGCGATACTCCACCCGTATGCCCCGCTCACATGAAGGGTAGTCAACGTGAACCGAGCAGGCCCGCTCAGCCGGGGACTTTCCCAAAATGTGAGCCCGAGAGGAGTGACCCTCAGTTGGCACGGCTCTGCGTTGACTTCCCGGTGTCTGTGGTTCTGCCAGCCGGCGGCACCGGAGAGAGAACCGGACTGCACACACCAAAGCAGTTCTGCTTGTTTATGGGCAGGCCGCTCATAAGCTACACCATCCAGGCGTTTGAGAGGTAGGAAAGTGTGGAAATAAAATAACAAAGGCTTATATTAGAATAAATTCAATTATTAAATTACCCCAATGGCTCCACTAACTCCTCTTTTAAGTCCTGGGCAGAAAGTTGTTAATGCACCTTTCAGGTTCAGAAGTGTCTCTTTATGACATTTATGTGTGGGTTTTTTCATAGTTAGGAGGAAGTGCTGCTGTGAAAATGCATACTGTCTATCATGGGATTATGAAACGGTCAACTATTAAGTGACTTTAATTTATCATTTAGAAGTCTTGTGGGGAGAAAATAACATTTCAATAATAATTTTTTAGGGTCTCAATAATATTCACCCCTATTTGGAGACTTTAATCAACTTACATGAACAGTTCTTTGACTGATGGAATAACTGAGACAAAAAACCCTTCTCACACCCAAGTAGAGAAGTTTTCAAATGGCTAACCAAAGTTGTTAATCCATATCTTTCTTGCTATAAGACAGCAATGGCATCCTCTTTAGCTTCAGGGTCATTCCGTTGTTGTTGATTTTCGTACATCTTAATTTTTTTTTTCCGTTTTCAGCTTTGAATATCTCAGGAACTACATCATACCGTATAGGAAACTGCAATTTGGTATAGTAATAAAGCTCCACATACTGTCTCACAATATACAAATAAATCTGCTATATATCCTATCTGGTAGACATGCCAGCTCCTCAAAATTGGAAAAAAGTTTGTCGGGGTTTGGAGTTCAAACATGTGTGGATGCACGGAAACCGTCATATACCGCCCTCACTAAATTGGCCATACCTCAAAAGGTATTCATACGATCAAACTAAAAATTGACAGTGTGCTTATTGAATAATCACGGAACAATTGGTAAAAATGTAAAAAAATGTTTAGACTGAAGCGTGTGGGATGTCCTTAAAATTAGTTGAATTGACCCTTCAGGCTTGACACAGATGATGATTCATGCTATTTAATACATATTTGGTGCCTTGTAAGCTTACGTTTTATGGTGAAGTGAATCTTACCTTGAGAATTTTGCTTAATTATAATTTTTTTTTTTTTTAAATGTCGGCCTGTCCGTTTTTTTTTTTTTTTAACTCGAACACCTTTACCCAAAGGTTAACCTTTTTGCCTTCGCCGCTCTGTTCTCCACAGGGTGTCGTGGATCCAAAACATTGTAGTAGTAGTTGCCAAAGAAAACATTGACTTGATGATGGATATCGTGCAGCGCTTCCAGCACACAAAGGTTCGGGCGGTGCCAGGCGGCTCAACTCGTCACAGGTCAATATACAACGGAGTCTTGGCTCTGGGGGAAGAGGAAGAGAAACCTACACCAAATGTGGTCATCATACACGATGCTGTGCGGCCTTTTGTGGAGGAGGAGTTTTTGCTCAGGATTGCAGTAACTGCCAAAGAACACGGGGTCAGTACGTTAATTTAATGTTCTATGACTGCTCTCTGGCTATGTGGCTCCTTACACAACACAATGATCTCAAAATGAACCTCTTGGCAATCTTTGCACTAGTGTTGATGTAAATCTTTATGTGTCTGTGTTTATGTCAACATTATTGTGATTTACTCTTTTCAATTCTAACAGCTATGATTCACATTCTCATTAAAGAGTGACGTCATTTGGCCTCATGATGATATTCTTCCACCAGGATGGATCTTATTCGTTTTTACCTCAAACAATAACAAAGCTGCTGTTAGAAACAAGTCAAAATGTTTATTTTCAAATGTTCACACTTCAGCAACCTAACATTTGTTTTGTTTTCTTGAAAATCAGACACTTTTAAACTAGAACTGACCTTATTGGACCACATCGTAATGGTAATGTAATATATACAACATTCATATTTCAAACAGTCTCTTTTAAAATGAATAATGGGTTTCTGTTAAGTTTTGTGGGTGTCGAGAAATGCACGATATTAAAGCTGCACTACCTGATTCTTGAACCATGATAGAGGGGCATGGCTGAATTCGAACCGTAAATCCCATCTCCCACTCTGATAATCCCTCCCTGTCTCCTCCTGTCACAGAAGTGCACGAAATGGCGCACGAGAGCTGAATGTACACTACAGGTAAAACACGTCACCATGAAAAAGGATGCACACAAAATATAGGAAAATGGAACATTAGATTACATGTCTAGGACGAAAACAGTGACTTGCGCATCCAAAGTTAGTCCAAGACTGACAAGTGACAAGTTTGCATTGTGATTACTTTCACGATATACTATATGATGCTAATAATATATATTTTTGTTAATTAAAGAGAATAAATCAAGTACCCCAGCTTTAAAGGGGCAGTATTATGAAAAATGTACTTTATAATGGTTTTGCTACAGTGATATGCATTCCTTTAGCCTCATTCAGAGGGCCAAAGTTGAAAAACTTCTGCTTCCTCCCTCACTTGCCATTCCACATTTTGTAAAAAGTCAGCTCACGCCCACTCATGCATATGCATGAATGCCCAAAAAACAGCCTGTTTTTAGAAGCGGTCTGAAAGTGACTTTTCAGAGTGCTAAAACTCCAGAAAACAGGTGAGTATGGGAAAATAAACCTCAAATACTATGTTGTCGGGGTT
The DNA here is from genome assembly GCF_900634775.1 of Gouania willdenowi. NCBI lineage: Eukaryota > Metazoa > Chordata > Actinopteri > Blenniiformes > Gobiesocidae > Gouania > Gouania willdenowi. The sequence goes on from NC_041059.1 coordinate 10,305,559, forward strand.
CTTAGAACAATTGGAGATGGGTGAAAAATAGCATAATACTGTATCTTTAATAACAGCATCGCAACAGCCTATTCGTTTATAATTGAGGCAAAAGAAACTTTTGAGCGAGAATTTCAAACTTAGTCATTTGTTTGTGAGGAAATCCCAATCAGATGATTTAATAGATCAACTCTTGGATTACCTACAGCCATGGCTGGACGATATGGACCAAAGTCCACATGTAAACAGAGCTCTGAAAAGTGCTTTAAAATGTAGTTATGTGGTTAGGCATCTTTAAAGTTTGTGTAAAGCAAATTCAGCCATTTTATTCTAAACACATCAAATAGGTCATACATGTAAAAGCCATTCAACCATTTATAATTTAATTGTGGAGCTAGGCTTCACAAACTATGTTCCAAATTTCTGTGTTCAGTATTTAATGGGCAGGTCAGAAATCATAGCCACGTTACGTAACGGAGCCATCATTAGCATAAACCCAACCCTGCTGCTGAAGCACACCAAATTTCCGCGGCCTCCAGCGGGCGCAATTTTGCCCTTCTCCAAAAACAAACCACATATTTGGGCTAGGGAATAAAATGTGTCCGCTGGTGCCACATTTTTAATAAAATTAGCACTTTTATACACCGCAATTTTGTTTTTCGTCTCTAGTGGGCGTAGTTCTGTCTCTACCCGGGAGGGATGCACATATTCGGACTCGGACGGAGAAGACCTTTCCGCTGATCTGAGCATTTTTGGATTTTTCCTAAGTTTATTGGTCTTTCACACTGCTCTCTCATAGGGTTAGGGTTAATAGAGGTTTTTCATGTCATCTACCCTGAAGTTGCCATTCTGGCGATATTGCAGCAGCAAAACAAACCGCACGCACACAAGCAAATCCCAAATTTTGAGAGGAAATGAATTATTGCCTTGTTTTTGGCTGTACCAATCGGACAGACCGTGAAAAAACATTTAGAGTTTTATAGACTGCCAAAAGTTATAACAAATCAGGGAGAACAATGTCAAAAATGATCAGAGGAGAGGACATGCTTGTGGTTAGCAAAGCTAAACCAAGATCTACGAGGCAAAAATCAGGACAACATCCAAATTTGTTCGCCCCATTTCTTGTCAGGTAAGTGAATTGTTGATTGTTGATCTTAACTAATTTTCTAGTGTGGTTATGATAATATAATTCAGATCAAGCTACTGCATGTGGCATTATTGACTTAATATAATCACATTTAATAGCCTGCTACAGTAGCAACACAGTTCCTAAAATGTAGAGCTAAAATGTGCTGTGTTCTTTGTATTCCAGGTAAAAGGTCTGAACTTTTACCGTAATTGCAATACTTACTTTGGCCTTCACAGCACATCTGTTGGTTCCAGCACCTCTAACTGACACGCCGTCAACGTTTAAGAGAGAAGTGCTAGTTTTTCCATGATTTTGATACCTCATTTTATATACTTAGTGATTTTTTTCATCTTTCATATTTGGGTCAGTGGTCAATGACACGTTTCTGTGGTGTGACAAACTCGTAACACAAATTTATTTCTGCTTCATGCGGACTATAAGAACGAAACAAAGAACACAAAAGTCAATATCTTTCAACAGAGTAAAACAATTTTCACTCAGACCTTTCTCAGTGTAGCAACGTTAATCTATCTTGTCATGAGCAGAGTCTCATAGTGACGCTTCATCACTCCTGTGAATGCTGTTTACCATAGTCAGAAAGCTTGTTTGTAATGATTCAATTTAAGGCTCATGAAACAGAAACTCTTCTACGCAAGCCCAAAATTTATGGTTTGTTTATGTGTGTTTGTTTGCTTTGTGACAGACTTTCGCAATGAGCGTGCTGGTTTTAATCATCGACAATCCCCTGAAAAGCGGAAGATTACGTCTTAATATTGCAACATATGGCTATCACAGAGCCGTTTGCTTTTCTTTAATTTGTTCCACTCTCATGCTCGCCGCTCCTGGAAGTAGTCTGCTGTCAAGATGAAAATATTATTTCAAAAATGTTGATTACTTTGAAGCTCAGGGGAGTGAATTACAAACTGTGTGCGTGCTCGAGCTAGGATAGATCTATTGTTAGAATGATGAAGGAGGTGTTTGCACATTTGCGTGAATGAGCATTGAAAAGTTTTATTGAATAAAACGTCATTTCAACCTTGTGTTGGCGTAATTGACTACAGTCCTGTTATTTAAATTCTCCTCATAGATTGCAGTTGTTATTTATTTTGTAAGAGTCCAGTAAGAAAACTTAACTCAACTTTGCTTGCTGTTTATTACAGCTTTGCCAGATGTGACCATTTAAATTAGAGATGCACCGAAATGGAAATTATTGGTTGAAACCGAGAAGCAAAAATGAGGAAAGCAAGGCCGAAAACTGAAACAGTGTAATTCATTATTAGTTCCATTGCATTCATGGCTCTGAATGTGTACTACAAACCTCACTGAAATAAAAAGATTGCAATTGTATAAATTGATATTAATGCTTCAAAGAAAAAATCAATTAAAAATATGAAAATATTTATTTAGCGCTGACATTCCAACAATGCACAATATAAAATAAAAAATCAAATGTTTAATTTGACCTAATTCATACATTAAATAATAATGCACAGGCCTATAACTGACTGAGCTCCTGAAAGTGAGTTACATTAAATATGTTCTCTCTTTAAAACACAAAGGGGTGGATTCACTAAGATCTGAGATAAAGGGTGGTAAACCAGGTGCGTCCCTAAATACTTTGGTGGCGCTGTTTCTTCTCCTGCTGTGGGGAATTCACTAACATTGCGGCACTAATAGCTGCGCGTATAGACGTGGTTGAGACCGCCCTATTTAAATTAATATTTTGCTCATTTAACGTGGAAAGGTGAGTGCACAGAAGCACAAAATTACATTTGAAGAAGTTTAATTGGAGGCAGGTGGACTTCTGTCTGCTGCACAAACATTCGATGTTGCAGAAAATAAATTTAAAAAAAAAAATGCTGTTTAATAAACTTTAATACCCAATGTTATCCCCCCCTTCCCCCCTCCACCCTCCTGTCAGCACTGTAACTTTGCTCTTTTCAGTCCATGGAAAACATCATCCTGCAGGTCTGAGCTCCTGAATAGTGCTGTGTCACGCACACTCACGCGTAAATTGCGCAGCTGATCAGCTGATTCTGGCTTGAAGCTCCTGCCATCAACGCGACACAAGAGTTTGAAGGTCAAAACATTGAAATGAAGACACAGAAGCTCACTGGAGCAGTGTGTACGGAGCTATATCCATGGTTGAATGGGTGAACAGACCGGTGTCCGTGTTGACGGCCTGACGTCATCGTCAACAAAGACTCTGATTGGCTTTCATCATGCGAAACAGCAGCAGGAGTTCAATATTTTCAACTCTTGCGAAAGTGCGGGTGTGCGTAAAATCGGGAGCGCGCTCGCACGGCCAACGCACTTGACATGCGAATCGCACTGCCGCACTGGAAAAATTTTGCATTTGGGATGCATCTATCCATTGACTTTTTATGTAATCTGGACATACGGACATTTCGTGACGCATCCGGTGTGAACACAGCATAACTTCGCTCCAGGGGCTGAAGCTATCCTCAGCTGTGTGGTTAACTCCTTTACTTCACAGCAGTCATTAAGTATGACATGGGACTCCGGTTTAATTCAACAGCTGCAACGTTTATTTTGCCTATCACAATGATTAAGAAAGTTAGAGGGCCACACACACATGATCCCGAAACATGGTACCGTTGGATTTTCTGCGAGTCTGTTTCAGGTAGTACCAAAGGAATTCAGTCAGTACCTAAAAAAACCAACCTGAATTCATATGATCGGATTGGTGATCGTTTTTTTTAAACTCACTGATTGGTGAACAGTGATCGGCCCAAAAATTTGTAGTGAATTGACATACATTTTGGAGATGTTAATATCATCAGTATAAAATTAAATATCCTTTAATTCCAATAGGAACAAATTAGGTTTTAAATGAAATTCTTTAGTTTATTCTCTTTTACAATCAGGCCTTGCAATACCAAATATGGTTCCTCCTCTGTGAGTGTTGTGTCTGCAGTGCGTTGTGCCATCTTGTTCTTGCCACCACCGGTGACTAGTTTAAAAAAAGAAACTTTTTTTTTCACCAAAAGTCCAAAAAAGGAATTTCCACATCTTTAGACATTTTATTGGCTCAGGATTCACAGGATGAACGAGAGTAGAATTACAAACTACTGCTCGTAGATCATAACATGGATAAGATGCAGTGATTTGCAGTGATTTGTTGCTTTCGCAGACAGTTTACATCCTCTCTCAATGTTGGAAGCATTTTGATTTCTGCATAAAATCCAAGTGAACCCTTCACACACTGCAGATAATAAACTCTTCCTTGCGTGTCTCCATATGGATGCTTGCAAACTCATGGATAAAGAACCCATAAATTGGTTTTAAGGGGGAGTTTTCATTTGTCAAGAACTACAATTCAGCCTGAGAGCGAACTCTGTTATTACTGCCCAAAGTGGCTGCTTTGCATGCTTCACAGAGTATAGCCTGTCCTTTGAACTGTTCCTCAATGAGACAATTTCTCTACATTAAAGCCAAACTTCTTTTTTTTAATTCAGGCCGCAGGAGCCATTCGACCACTGGTTTCCACGGTGATAGCCACAACATCAGAGGGTTACCTGGCTCATTCTCTGGACAGAGCCAAGCACAGAGCCAGCGAGATGCCTCAGGGATTCACGTATGACATCATCTGTCAGGCCTATCAGATGGTAATGCCTCCCCTGTATTCAACCTCTACTCTACATATTACAGCTCTACTCTGCTATAATAAGTCATGATGTTAAAATAAAAGAAATCTACCGAAATACTATCCCTTATTAAAGAGCAGGTCCTCTGCTGTGTTGTGTCACCATGGTAACAGCCAAAAATACTTACTGATTTTTACCCATTTGGTTAAAAAATACAAGGAAAAATCTCACTTGGACTCAACATCATGATCTTGAGCTAATTTAGTGTTGATAAACTATGCTATTTAAATAATTGCTTCAGTCAGCTCGAAAACTGTGACTTCTGCTGGGCAACTTTTTTCACAGTGGGGGGCCACAAAATGTCTGATCCGAGGGCAACATTGTTAACATTAATAAATAGTGACGTATCTGAGCATTAATACCGGAAAATACAAAGGATGTTGTCATTTTCAGTTTATTTCAGTGGTCGTTAAGTGTTTTTTTGTTGTTGTTCGTATGTGTGTTTTCGGAGTGAAGTTGTGTATTTTTGTTGACGTTTTCTATACTTCTCTGTAATTTTGTGTATCTTTTTAGTCATCTTTTGAGTTATGTGTATAGTTTTGTATATTTTTCTATCATCTTGTGTATTTTTATTGTCGTAAAGTGTGTTTAGAAGTGTGTTTTGCATTTACCTCGGAGGCCACTGAAAATTGTTATTCTGAGGGGTTGCAAGTTGCCCCCTGGCCGCCAGTTGCCCATGTCTGATTGTACTGTATCTACTCCTCTCTCAGCTCAGCTTTCATAAGTTTTCTGTTGCAGTTGATGTACCCTCAATACACTGTACCACAAAAGGCAACTTTTAATGCTAAAAACAAATTATGCCAGGGGTCAGAAAACAGACACACTGAACAAACAAAAACAGAAAGAACAGAAACATTTCGAACCCCCTGGTGTAGAGCTCAGTCACCGCAACAGATGCTGTAACACAATGGGATCATATCGTGATGACATAATCTGTATTTAATGAGGTCCAACTGCAGGATTTCTCACTAGATGTCAATAAACATGTCTAACTGACACAGAAACCATCCTTTTAGTTTGGATAGGCTCCAGCACTCTTCAAATAGGACAAGGTCAATAGTAGAATATAAATTTCTTATAAGTTGTTTATATTTAACTTGGTAAAATCTTTCCTTCAAAGGATCTTCTTTTGTTCATTATGAAGACAGTTGTTAAATGTTGTGTTTTCTCTGATGGATAGCTCTGCACCCTACCCATAGGTGTCGGTTATTTTGGATAAAAACCAGGAACAAGTTGACAGTTTTTATGGACACACCTCAAAATTCATTTTCAAGTGTTTTCTTTGTTTTGGCTCCAGGAATTTATCCTCCCAACTCTCACGATTTACAAAGTCTTATTCACCTGGTTGGTAGTTGTAAAAGTTAGCGACCACACTGCGTTGTACGCCACTTTTTGTAACTATGTTCTGATTGTCAAGCATTGGAAACACTGTGATATGTTTCTTCTGACATTAAGTCACAACAGAACCATTTTGAAGAGGTAAACATCACCGTTTGTTACGTATACAACAATCTGTCTCCAGTGACAATCCATCCACGTAGTCAGCAGGAATGATTTATCCACAGTTAGCGTAATCAAGAATGTTATTTTTCTGCTACGCATAAATAAACTAAAACAATATCCTGGCATGCAGGGATTTCTGTTTTTGTCAATTACAAACTTAGTTCTTTTATGAGGTTTGATTTGGTATCATTTTTTTGCACTACAAAAACACAGCTTGATTATTTCATTTCAGATTTATTGTGCTGGAGCACGAAGGTGAATTGCTAAATTAATATTTTCAAATATTTTGGGAACTTAATGCTCTTTTGAAAACAAACTTGACTCTTGACTTGATTAGTTGAATGTTTTATGGGTTTAAAAGTTGCAATAGATGGAGTGTTTTTGTTCATTATTACCTGTTCATTTTTAGATCTTATCTTTTTGTGAACTTTTAAAATTGTCTAAAGAGTTTTTCTTTTGGCCACTTAGGAAAATGAGGTGACGTTAGGACTGCAGAGTTGGGAGGTCGCTTGCAGAATGTGGCGGTCAATCTCTGTTTCCTTTGAGGGAAGAGAGGGGAAAGTGTAAGGTATCTGTCAGCTTAGGACTGTAGGTCATGCTCTGGCAAAAAAAAAAATCTCAGAAAGAATTAGCAGCTTGACATCCATTGAGAGCAGAAGAACTCGGGGCAGAAAAGACAAAAAGGGAGACACTTTATCCAGTCCCCAGTGAGGGCTTTTGTACCATGAAAAATGCTAAAGGTTAAATTACCTCAAGACCCAGAGCTCATCATCTGCTGTAAATCCTTTCTTTAACACCACAGCGCCTAGAATATAAGACCCCTCTCTTTTATAGCTTGATAAAATATTACTCAGCTATAATCTCAGGTAGCCCCAGTTTGTCTTTGTAATACAGACAAGTTAGCTCATCGCCTCAGTCCAAACTTTCATTTGATCTTCGGGAGTTGAGCTTTCTCAGCATTGAGCCAACACACAGATTAAAGGATTGCAGCACAAAATTGCTCCATTAGTGAAGTGAAATACATAAAGCATCATCAAACTGGATCAAGGGAAACTTTTTAAAGCAGTAAAAGAAGATGTGTTGGCAACAAGCTGAGGAACACAACAAGACTAGAGTAACAAATGTATATTTATTTTGAAAAGGCACTAATGAGTCTTTATTCTTTGTTCCAAAATGTACTAAAATGTCTTTTTTCTAACTATTTTTTCTACATCCTCTCACAGCAAAGAAGTGACAGAAATAGACTCAAAATTAAATAACTTTTAATATTTCACTAAATTGCTAGATGTACGATCGTCTTCATACAGTCTATGTCCTCTGTTTAATAAGTAACCAAAATTAATTGGAAAAAAAACAACTATATCAAAAGCTTAAAGTTTTAAACCCATAGATCTCAGCAGACGTTGTGCTTAGTAACTGGTGATGATGACGTAACTTCGGAGTTCCTCGTCACAGACGACAAATAGGATGACGACATTTTCGTTACCCCAGCTCGGGCTGAAGAGCCCGCAGCCTCTGTCGCCTCCACGAAGGGAGGGAGCAACCCAAGCCTCTCCTCTTTCCAGCTCTGACATGGCGGATGTATACAGACGTGCCACCACCCGCCTGTGCCTCCGGGTCCAGTGTTGTGCAGTTCAAGCCACCGGGAGAGCGGTGAGGGCCATGGTCCTCCAGGAGTGGGCCCGCTGGCTCGACCTGGCGAACCAGTCAGAAGAAGAGAAAGAAGACATTCTGGACATGCCTGTTGTCCCAGAGGGAGTCTCTGGCTCAGCGCTGGCAGAGGTGCTGCGAAGCCAAAAAGAAGGACGACAAATCTCTCCGCTTTTGCCTCCCACAGAAGGCCTCCATCTTGTCTCGTCCTGCTGGCTGCAAGGCTTTCCTGACTCCTCAGGGTGCTCAACCGTCAGGACACTGTTCTATGGCTGGCCCACAAGGCCCACGGCCCTGGCTACGGCTGCGCTGGCTTCGCCCTCGCACCCCATCCAGGTCAAGAAGAAGAAGAGGGTGACCTGACGAGGTCACCCTCGGGTGACCTGACGAGGCGTCTCTCCTCCGGGGAGTCGGGAGGTGAGCCCAGCTCACGGTACTGCCTTGGGTGTTACGAACAATAATGAATAAATAAAGAGGAGTAATGTAAAATGGAGTTCGCATCTCCCCCTCCCCGGTTTAACTGCGTTCTACACTCACAGGCTCAGGGAGAATCAGCCCGTGTCCTGCAGGAAGAGATCCTTTCGTTTTTGGACAGGGGCGCAATTTTTTTTGTTTCTCCCACACTGTGTCATAGTTGGTTTTACTCCAGGTATTCTCTGGTCCCCAAATGGGGGGGGGGGGGATTTTGCCCTTTTGGAGGGGTCATTCACATTGTGCCTCGCACTTTTCCAACCAGGAAGTTTCATCCAATTCAGGACATGCGTTTGTCTGCTCGGGCTTATGGCTTTGGCCATCCTGGTAACCCGCCTCAGACACAGCTTTAGACGGTGGCGTGTGGGCTGGATCCAGTGTGTACCAGGGTGTTGGTACTGCCGTATCCCATCTTTCTTGACACAAGCAGTGCCTTTGGGCACCGTCACGTCCAGGGAGGTTGTCACCACGAATGCCAGCCGAACGGGCTGGGGCACGATGTACCCCAACTTTGAAAATTCCCAGAATTTTGCAACCATACCTGCGACAGACCGGTGTACTGTGCAGTGTGTACCAGGAAACCCCTGCAACCCCGTGTCCAGATGAAGCTGGTATAGAAAATGGATGTATGGATTATTTAAGTAATTTATCTGATTACCAAATTGATAAACTTCTGTGGTCATAATGTGAACCACTATAATGGATTTTCATAGCCTATTATAATCAGTAAAATACTGTTTTATATAACAAATAAAAATTGTGGTGCAGCATGTGGGTATAGTGGATAAAACAAATGCTGGTACACTCTCGGGGTTCAGACCTGGCACCATTCTGTTTGCAGTTTGCTTGTTCTCATCATGATTTTGTTTTTCTCATGGTAAAGCAGATACAGTAAATGGATTGTGCATTTTGACCAAACACTGAGTCATATTACCTATTGGCACAAATTTGTCAGTAAAAGTACTTCAAACTGTTATTATGTTGTTATTATTGGTAATTAAAGGCACTCTTTTTCTCTACTGCGTATGACTGAGAGGGAGATTTTTAATCATGTTAAGCTGTTGAATGTTTTCTGTTGTACTTTTTGTTCATGGAAAACACATTGAATTGCCTTGTGTATGAAATGCACTATACAAACTTGCCTTGCCTTGACTAACTTATCTTTATCTAACACTGTCATGGAAACAAGATGTTGTTCCATATGTTCTGTAAGTACCAGGAAAGATGGTGTTGCCCACAGCTGCTTCTCTTGTGCTGTCTCACCTTTTCCAGTGCAGTGAGTCAGACTTTGAGTTTGGAACAGAGTGTCTCCATCTGGCTTTGCAGTACTGTGGCACCAATGCCAAGCTCATTGAGGGTCCGCCAACTCTGTGGAAGGTGAGTTAGGTCTGACCCTGTTGGGAGGTTCTATGATTTTAGTAGTTCATCAACTCATGCATGATTATGGAGAACAGTTGATTTATTATTACGTGTGCTTCCTCTGATTGTAAATGGCCAGTGGTGGATATTATTGGCTTTAGGGTTCCCATGAGATGCACCAGTCTGGTCAAATGATTGTCATTCAAATTAGAGAGTCTGGGTTGCCAGTTTGAAGCAGTGGTTTTTTAGAAGTTGAAATGTCCATATTAAAATATAAATCAGCACTTACAATAATTTGACATAGATTAAATTTAATCTCCAGCATCTAGTCCCATTTTAAACTGGTCCAACATAATGGCTGGGGTTTTAGACCTCCATCTATACTTCAAAGAGAAATGTTCTGTTAGGCAGTACATTTAAAACATTTGTAAAGATTAAAATACCTCCGTCATAAGAACTGCTTTGAAACACCTGCATAACTATTACTTTGTCCTCCAGGTGACCTACAAACGGGATTTGGCTGCTGCAGAGTCCATTATTAAAGGTAAGGTTGTGTTCCTACGATCAAACTTCCTGTTTGCGTATGGCACAAGGGACGGCTGAGATTTTTGTGTGTTTTTTTTTTTTAATGAAATAGTGTACTCAGGTTAATGGTCAACAAATATCAACCAGAAGAGGGTTTTGTTAGTCTCTTTGTGTGGTCAGATATTTGAAGAGAAATGGTGACAGTGACCTAAAAAGCTGTCCCCGTACTTTGAGGGAGTATTTCTTTGTTCAGCCTGGTATTAATAGTTCAGTTTGAGACTGTCGGTGAGCATTATGGGGAACAAGTTAGGACAGAAAGAAAGACAATCACAATCATAGAAATGGAAATAAACAAAGCCCCATATCCCAGTCTGCCAGCACCTGGACCAACAAATACACGTTTGATGATGCCATCGGGTGCACCGTGGATATCCCCGATCCACTCAAAGAGAATGAATTCATTGTGCGATTGCAGAAAAGACGTGCTCAGATCTGTCAGTTTGAGTAACTGCTGAGTGTTGTGTCTGTGTGTTTGCATTTGTGCATGCTCACACATACAGGAGAGGAACAGGGTTATGTTCCAGTTGGCTGTCAAAGCGGCAACTGTCAACAAAGTACGATGTGTTGAGCCAGCTTAAGTCAATGAGTTGATTGTCTATTGGCATTTTTTTATGAGTCTTCAATTGAACCACTGATTAGTCTGTTTCAATCAGCAGCTATCAGATAATCTCCCAAACCTTTGTTTTCAGACTGATCTGCATTGATAAAAAAGTTGTTCTTTTAATGATAGTTTCTACTATTCAGAGAATTGGGCTTTCCCTCCCAGCTTTATAATTCCCTCCAAACCTTATACATTTTGTGCCCTTGTTTGGGAAACTACTACAGTCAATGTGGTTGAAATATTGCCCTGGAAACCTTTGTTTTGTCTTCTTTGAGCTGCTCAGAAGTGAACTAACACCAAATGTACCGCAACGCACACAAAAAAAGCTTTATTCTGTAGTTTATAAAAACACAAAAACAAAAGATTTCTCTTAAACATGTCACATGGTAAAAATGTCCCTAGATTGTAAATGCATGAAGAGTTATTTACAATTGTCAATTGTCTCATTAATACTGTTCACCATATCTTCTCTTTCAGAGACCCTTTCAAAATCAGCTTGCATCATCACAGGAGGATTGACTTTAGCTGCATCACTGGCCGCTTCTCTCCAGAAGGTGGTTGGATCTCTGGATATGGTGCGTTTGTCTTAGTTGGTGCTTATTAAGAAAATGGGAATGCTTTTTTTTACTGATTGCTCTTGGGTGACTCAGTGTACTGTTGAGAGTTACTAACCTCTTTGGTCGTAAAAGTCTATCACTCTGTGAATCTGTCCTTGTCTTCATTTTTTTAATCTCCATCCCAGTGCAACGTCCGTCTCAATGCAAATATAAAACTTTCTTTGTGTTGGAATTATTGTATCAAAAGTCAAAGAATAACTGCTTTCAGGCCATCAGTGGAAAGCCAGTCATGTCCCACAATTAATCCATCCTGCCAAGTCATGTCTTGACTTCTGGGTTCGGGACTTTTTATGTGTTCATACTTGATGAAGTACGTTTACATTTGTCTTTGATGAAGGAAAATGTTTCCTCCTTGCCAAAGTTGTCACAGAACTGCCATAGAGGTGTTCAATCATTCTTGAGAACTCTTTGTAAACTCTGATAATTTTGGATGAACAAAGTGTGACTATATTTAAGCATTACTTTGGCTTTTTCTGGAGCCTCCTGTCCAATCCATGATCCTTTTTATTGTCTTCATCTATTTTAAATCCATCGTCTAAACTCATCCTGTGAAGAGAGGCTCACAAATTGCCCACACATGGTCCCTGGAAGAAAAGTGCGTTCCTCAGATCAATCTGTTGTATATACATCCTCTCGGTGCCGGGGCCGTCAGCAGAGGTCACAGGCAGAGCATGCTGTGCCTTGTGTTTTTATGTTCCTTGCTAATTCAAACAGTTCATCCTCCTTTAAAGTCGCGCCAAGTTCCTTCTCAGCCCTTGTCAAAACCAGCGGATCTTGCTGTCATTTGTTGGACCGAGCCCAGGGATGGATTGTGGCTAGTGTCAACCGTTCCTGCATGTGCTCAGGTGTCTGGAGGGTGATATTTCCTTCCAGTTTGTGTTCATACCCAAAACACCCCCCTTAAGAGTTTGTGCTCATCATGGAGTGGATAAAATATCAGTGAAAGAAGTAGATGTAGAAGAGTTGGCTTTGTCCCAGTGACGTCACAGAATCTAATACATTGTTGTGCGGAGTGTGTTTGTGTGCAGGTGGAGCACACGTGTGATAACAATATGTTTAGACACGCTTTATGATTACCTTAGAGATAGATTCAACTGAGGTTGAAGACGTTGATGCAGTTTACAAAAAATTTACAAAAAATAAAAAGAGATTAAAAAAACAGTTCCAAAAAAGCATTTCATGAGCACATCTTTTGTTTCTCATTGCATGCCCCTGAGGCCGGCTTCTCTTCAGATTAGGAGAAGCCCTTTGTCACTCTAATTTAGTAACCTTTCTTGTTTTATTTATATGTTGTTAATAGCTTGAAAATGTCAACCTGTACATTTAACGCACACTAAATATCAATTTTGTGCATTACAATTATTTTATAGCAGAGTATATTTACCTAAATTTTTGGTAATTTGCATAACATGTTAGTAACAATTAGTAGGATATTAAGGCCACAATATTGTTTATTTCATTAATGCAGTTTATTGTCAATGGGTGAAAAAGCTGTTGGATCAGCATGTACAGTGTCTGAAATAGGCTTAAAAATGACTCCGCATGTTGGAAATAGATTCATCAATGTTTCCAAATACCCCCTACAATATGCTCAAGTACCCCTAGGGGTACACATACCCCTGGTTGGGAACCACTGTCTTAAGGAATAGCGCCATAACGTTCAAGGAACTGGATGAAACATAACTAAGTGCTGAAATGTCAAATTAAATTATTTTTTCACCTTAGAGATATATTCGATTGGAGGACATAAGACGATTATGACATGTGAACGCCAAAAATTGCAAGTTTTTCTTCAGATTTCAGCCACATGTAAAGGGATAATAAATGTGTTTGAAGGCTAAAAGTTGATCTATATAACTCTAAGAACATTTATTCAACAAATTAGTACAAAGTTTAATTATTGAACTTTTGTCCTATCATCTAAAGTGCATTCATGTGGTGGGTTGCACATTCCATTGAAGTTTGAAATGGTAAACTTCTCCCATTATGTTTAAGTGACATGAACTCAACAGCTTATTAAGTGCCTGATGAATGAATGATTCCTATTATCGAGATGAATGCAGGAAAAGCTTTTAAGTCCTATCACCCTTATCTCCTGTATGAAAGACCTTTATTCATCTTTATGTATGATAATGTTTTTCAACATGGTTGACATCAAAGACAGTTACAGACTCATGCCGCAACACACTAAAGTGTTTTATTTATTATTTTTTTTTTTACAAGCCATGAGTAGATTTGTCATTGAGACAGAAAGCAGTTTGCTTATTTTGGCTATGGGCCACTAATAGTGATGACTTTATAGGTTTCAGGCACTGCTTGCAATTTGATCATTTAGCATTAGTTTAGTGCATGTGAACAACAAAACAACCGCAATTTAGTATGTAATCCTGTTTATTGTGTCAAAATAAAAAAAATACTTTCAAATATAAATACTATCCACTAGCCTCTGTGGCTCCTTGGCCCTTGAGGACATGCCTGAACTAAAATAAACATGTCTGTTCTTGGATTTCAAAGGACACCTGTTTTAAATCATGTATCCTTTTTTTTTTTAACGACCTTTACAATCTGCATCCTGTGTTGAAATTGTTTGCTTCCTGATGCCACAAACAGTTGTATTTCAAGAATTCTCCAACAGTTTTACCATTATATTCATGTCGGTAATAGAGACAATACAACACATTCACAAGTCACTTGGTTAGTTCCTGCATGGGTGACCTCAGACTACTTGATTGGGAATAAATGAATGGTGGTTCTGGGGTGCTATCTGTTTGCTTTGTTTCATTTCGAATGCTACAGCCATAACTAAATATGACTGATCACCTTGTTTCTGAGAGCAGAAAACTTACAGTTCTTGATTGAATGTCCGCCTTTAAGGCTCCAATTGCAGAGTAATGAAAATTAACTTCATTGCTGTTCCTGTGTTTTGTTCAACACTACATTTTACTTGAGTACAGGAATATAATGAAAGCCCAGAAGTTGTTTCTTTCCTACCTTTTATCGTCCATTTGTTGAAATGAGATTCTGACTTCAGTTAATGGAAACAAGCCACTCAGCTCTCGGCTTTTGTAAAACAAGGCTCTGTTTCTTCTTTTTTTCTTGTGATTCGTTTTCTCTAATCAGGGAGTGATTTATGGCGGGGACACAGGTGGGTGTACACTCATGTTAAATGATTGAAGAAGTGGCAGAAACAAAAACCAGAAGCCCATCAACCTCTGAGTGCTGGAGCCGATCATTCACTCGACCTCAAATGCATTAGGACCCTGGCAGCGCAGCACCTGCCTAATGGTTATCACTTGGAAAAGATATATCAGCTGAATTTGTAACATGAAGTAATACAACTCCCTCTCACTCCTATTTTTTACAGGAGCTGGACATCATCCCAGATCTTAAGGGAGACAACGCGAGGTATTTGTCAAAGAAGTACAACTTCATCCAGATTTCTGTAAGTTATCACTTTATGGAAGAAACTAAGATGAGAATTTTTAAGCAGTTTGTGCTGCGCTATTAGTTTTCACCATCATGGATCATTTTAATTGGTTTTCCAGGTCGAGCCTTTTTCGCCATGTGAAGTAGAGGCAATAGTTGTGGCATTAGAATCAAAGAATCAAGCTCTTCTCCACCCGGTTGCAGTTATTTGGGTGAGTTGGATGTAACGTTTTAAGAAATAAAATCAAATGTTTTGAAAGGATAAATATTTTTTTTTGTAATTATCAAATCAGTCTTTTGAACAAACAACTTTGATTCAAGGTTCCACCTGATAGCTTGGTATCAGATACCACAGAAATCCTTTAGATGTAAGGGGGAGTCAAATCTTTGATTGCCTAAAACCATTCTCCACGCTGAGCTAACTGTCCTTTATTTACATTTACATTTGGCTTTGCAAGACTTCACCTGTAATCCACATTCGATCCCCTGAGAAACTCTGTTGCTGTTTTGAAACCCAACCTGCCTGTGGAGAGTCGAGCAGCTGGACCGCACTTACAACTCAGCCTCCTGACGGCAACTTTACTGCCAGAGAACTGAGCGCTCCAATTCAAACCAAAACAGACCCATCAAATGTGTTTAGAGAAGCATTTAAATATTTGTACAAAGGCCTTGTTGCCCTCTTTTTCTTTATTTCACACACTGTCTGTCCCAAAACAATGCCAGGTACGTCTCGAGGCCAATCGCTCCCACACAACAAGCCTCGCTCCATGCTGATGTCATGGAGCATTTTTCCCCTCTCCTGTCTCTTTGACTTCCATGACGACTGAAACACACAGATTCAAACAGTTTGAACGTGGGTGGTTTGAGTATGATTGACTCCCTGCCAATGTCCTGTTCATGGCGTACCAACACCTCCTGTCACCTTTGAGCAGTGGATAGATTTAAACTGACTGATAAACCATCAGGTCCAATTTGGCCAACTTATGCATAGGAACCAGTGATTATGGGATGATATCCTGCACCAACATGACTCAGGGACGGAGGATGCTCGTAACGTGTGAGGAAACACGGTCGAATCAAGTCTGTTTGAATATTTTGATCAAGGACATAACAAACTAAATTGATTTAAAAAGTTAATTTCGTCATTCGGTTAGTTCCTCTACACTTCAGCCAAGGTAACATTACCACAGCAGGACCTTCTGCTCTTCAAAAACCTGCAACTAATCTGTGTTGCATGCTGATCACTAGCATACGATCCAGGCAGGGATAAATAAATAGCTAGGAGCACGCATGTTCTAATAACAGCAGGACAAACTCTTTGGCGCAGACCTAAACTGAATTAGTAAGAGGCTGCTTCATGTTTCTCATCGTCATGCACACTTAAAGATGACTGTGCAATCATCTTAGACATGGAGGGGTGGGGGTCCAACCCTGTGAAGGACCTGGTGACTTTGGGTTTTTTTGTGGCGGAAACTGTTCCCCAAAGTTTACGGTTACCACAAAAGGGTTCTTCCCTTGGTTATTAATTGAGGTAAAAATTATTATTCGAGTCTCCTAAAAAACAACTGTCTAATAAAAAGTAAGGTAAGATTTGTGTGTTCTTAGTAAAATTACATAATCGGCTGTGCACGTGCTGTATTGTACTATTAAGTTTTTAAAGGAAAGTGGAAACAAATGTTGATTTTTGAATCATGATTTGTAAACTAAAGCTTAAAACCAAGGAAGCCTTCTTCTCTCTAATTTTTATTCAAGTTCTTATCCATTTGTACTGTAAGATGTGTGCATGAGATGTCATCAAATTTGAAATTACTTGAAACACAATGTTTGGGTTAGGAATGGAAATACTGAAGAAAAACAAAACAAAACACCCAAAATATAATAATAATGAAGCACATAAAATAAAATAAATGGTATATCTACCTATGAAAGCAAAAAAGGTCTGTGTGTGTGCCTGTGTGTTTGTGGAGTGAATATCTCCCCGACACGGTGTCTGTTCGACCTGAAACTTTGTCAACGGCTTCCACAAAGCTTGAGTGTGTGCATGCGTCATTTTAGAGTAATTTGGTGTTGCAAAACTTTCATTTTAATTTAAAGATTACGACTTCCTCTAGGTATTGAGCACGGTATTGAGCGCGGTACTTGCGGTTCCGGATCATCTGGTTCAGAGGTCACTGTGTCGCAGTTTGTTTGGGTTTAAAAAAGGTCAATATTAAAAACGAATATTAAAAACTTTTTTGTACTGCTAAAAGGTATTTAAGTTAATATTTCATGGTTGTTTAAAACTATTCCCGTGATCCCAAACTTCCTTTAAAACCCGGGTCACGGACTCCACTTTCTCCTCTGTCTCCATGACTGTGCTCACTGGGGCTCTCTGAATATCATTTGAAACCATCAGCCACTGGTGAGTCTTTTGCCGACAAGTTTCCCATTGTTTAAACCATATAACTGTCCGTGTAATTGCTCACTAACGCGCTGTGTCTCACGCATTTCAACACCCTGTGATGGCGTACGTGCATGCTCGTGGCTGACCGCAACCAGGAGGACAGATAGCGAGACACACACACACACACACACACCTCTCAAAACACGCCCTCACCACACATAAGGTATTTATAATAAAAATATACTAGATGAGTAAAATAAAAAAAACATTTACAAAAAGTACACAAAATGACAACAGAAATGCACAGAAATATACAAATAAGGCTCCAAAAACACACAAAATGACTAAAAAAAAACATACATTACATAAAATATACACCAAATGACAACAAAAATATGAAAATGACTCAAAATACAAAAAATGCACAAAAACACACCAGAAAGATAAAAATACAAATAATGACTCCAAAAAAACCAAACATACATTACAGAAAAATACACAAAAAAGTATAAAAATAAATAAAAAAAACATCACATTTATGATGCGCATGTCCCATAGAATTAAACCAGGGAAATTGCACACGCTATTTTACTTTGCACCCTCAAATATACCCTTCTATAACACTACAGAGTACAGAGTATCTACACCTCTTTGCACATCCACCCTTCAAACACATACTCATTAGGCCATAATTGTCAACTCTACTTAAGCTCCCACATGAATGCATACAGTACATCTCAATTAGGAGCCTTTCAGCATTGTTCTCATCGAAATTAACCTAAGTTTTGAGAAAAATATAACTAACCAATTTCACTGGAACAGCCTGGATTAGGAAAAATAAACATCACTATTAATGTCATTAAATCCTCAGACAGGACGGTGCATCAACCAAATGTGTTTCCTCTCGAGGCTACAGAGTGCAAGATTTCCTCATCTTTCCTGAGCGCTGCTTTAAATCATCAGGCATATTGGGTCCATAAAATAGTGTTTCTCAACCTTACAGAAAAATTCACATGGCACATCATCAACCCAAACAGACATTATGGCCAAAACAAGCAGGTAATGTTTATCACTCTGTGTGCAGCTTTTATCATTTGGTTTTGAATTTTGGGAACTAACAGCTTACTTTCAGACTTAGTCAGTTTTATTCATGTGCTAAGGCACATGATCCCAAAGCAAACCAAACCCAAACAATAGATAACTTTTCATTTATATATATCATTCCTTGTCTTCTTTATATTTTTCATTGTCTTCAATTACAATCTATTGTGTCATCTACTGCCTTTCATTGATAGGTAAAAAATCTGCGTGTTTGGAATTCAAATACTAAATTCACTTGAACAATGCACTATAGTTTGATTAGAGAATGTAGTATCAACTTTCTTGTAAAAGGTCTTTCGTTGTGATAAGTTTTTTTTGTTTTGTTTTAATAGGTGTATTTGAGCACTGCCGAGTCATCGATCAGCAGGAGGGGGGCGGAAACACCAACATTAATGGACCTGGCCCTCGCGGCCAAGCTACACAATATTTTCCTTTATGGTATCCAGATACATCACTCAAAGGTAAGAGCTTTGACCAATCTGCATCTTCTCCAATTGCTTAACAGAACATTTCAGGGAAGCCAAATAAAACAAAACAACAGAAATATCTGGGTTAACATTTGCACTTAATGTGGTGAATGCAGAGAAAGACAGTCGTGTGTATATTTGACTTTAAAATTAAAAGTTAAAAGTTGAATCAATTTTAAGGGTGTAAGAAAAAAAATTTGATTCGGTGATATATCATGATATTTTACTGCGGAATTATGATATTGATCCCAAAAATTTCCAAATCGATTTTTTAAATTATATTTTTTAATGAAAACAATCTTTACCGGTTCAGTGTCTTGCCCAAAGATACTTCAACACAGACCGGCCCCCAACCACTTGATTTGAAGACAAGCCCCTCTACCACCTGATCCCTGGTCACCCATAAAACATACTTTTATAGATGTATGTGAATATATTTTTTTAAAGAAGTTCAGAACTTAACAGAATCAGAATCTGTTGTAGATGCAAAAGTTAAACTTTTTTGAAAAATGTAATTTGGCAGTATGATAATTTAACATACCACTTGTTTTTGGTATTTGTAATTGAATTACAGTTAGTTACCATTTATTTGTTCTCGCAAGAATAAATTGTATTTCATACTACCATTTTGTACTTGTAAAGGTGAAATTTGTAATAATTTATATTGTGATGTATATTGTATTTTATAGTATTAGGATATATCTGGATATATATTTATCTTTGAGGCATCAGGGTTGGTATTTACTTAAAGGTATGTAGTGAATTTTAACTGCAAGCTTTATTAAAATAATCATATTAGTAACATATCCATTGCCTCTGGTATGTAAACAGCTTACTGCTGGCTGTGGCTGTTTCGATGCACAGCAAAAGCTCACAATAACACCTCTAGACACATTAAAAGTAGTTCCAACACACATTTTGAAAGATGGGAAAATCATAAATCTGCACATGTTTAATATATTGGTAATACAATACAACTCATTTTATGTTATACACATGACAAGTTCAGATAACAAGAAAGGTTGAGATCGACGCTGCAGAGCTATCCAATCAGATCCTGGATCTGCGAGCCAAATGTTTAGAAATGATTTAAGAGAGCACTTGGTATACATTTTTGCTGGCCATATGTTACATTCATTTCTATTTTTCAGCCACTTTTAAGAGCAAGACTGTGACTCGAATTTTTTTGGCTGCCGTATAAATCAGTTTACAAATGATCAGTCAAAGAGGCAAATCTTTGAGCCGGTATGTTTGATTCATACCAGAATTGATAAAAAAAAAAAGAATAAACATGTCTGTGGGACAGACGAGTGCATCTGTGTCCTTTGATTAGGTTTTGATGTTTTGTATATGTGAAGCATTCAAAATGCTGCTGTACCACATGTGAATTTGATTCTCCTCTCATATGTTGGACATCATGGTTTTCCTCAGAATTACTGAGAGTAATGCTGATAATTGGTCACCCTGCTCAAATTTTCAAAAAAGAATGGGGATAAGAGGAACAAAGGGTAGGCATGTAATACATATTTCACATGATACAACACTTATTGTGAGATGGTGGAGCAACAGAACACAACCTTGTATAAATCCTTATAAGATTTATATTTTTTAATGAAGATGATTCTTCCTAGATGGCTTTATTCATATCTGTAATGTGCTTGCTAACACATTTATAGTCAGCTTCAGACTAAAATTGTAAAATCTTTTTTTGATTGTTTTGAAAATGTCTGACATAACCTGCAAAAGTAGTAATGCACCAAAAATTTGGCCACCGAAAATGGCCCAAAAGTGCATTTTCGGCCGAATCACTTTATCCACCTAACCAACTTGTTCATTAAGAACTTAAATGCACTTTGTGTTTTTTTTGAGAGAATGTATTTGTCTTGAATAACTTTCAGCAGCCTAGTCAGTTAAAGGCCTGTACATTATTTTATGTACACAAGATTAGAGTCAAGTTACACAATTTATTTTCATTTTTATTTTTATATATATATAAAAGGTTATACATTTTATTTTGTATTTTATTTTACATTGTGCATTTTATTTTCATATATCCTTTAATCTATTTATTTTTGAAGCATTACAATTCATTTATACAATTTTAATGTATTAATGTAATTCAGGTTAGTATACAGTAGGAGCCAAAAATACAATGGTACTAATATTTGACATGAAAAATGATTTCGGTTTTCGGCCTTGGTTTCCTCATTTACGATTTTTGGTTTCATCCAAGAGTTTTAATTTCAGTGCATTTCTAACATGCACTCGTCATTTAATTAGAAGCAGGAAAAATAGGTAAAAAAAAAACACATAAGTCCTGCCATCCATGTGGCAGCTACTATTAGAATTTACAGAAACAAGAACAGATGGGATAAGCTGCAGTTACTAGTGCCAAAATGAGGAGAATAAACAGACTGGTTTCAGATGATTGAAAGGCAACAATACTTGAATGACTAACTTAACCAATTTTTATAAATAGATATTAAAAAACCATGTTTGTTTGCACAAGATGTTGAAGCTTAAAAAGGATGGGCTCCAGCAGCTGTGGATCACACCAGATGTCACTCCCATCTGCTAAGAGTGTGAAATTGAGGCTACTGTTCACACTGGCTCACCAAAACTGGCCAACTGTAAAATATGCAATGCTGTCATAATATGGACCAAAAAGTATTTTGTATATTGTTTTAAGGACTTCATTTAATAAATGCTACTAAAGGTTTAGGTGGTTCTGAATGCAAAAAAGGGCCCAACACAGGAAGCAAGGTGTACCTATCAAAGTGGCCTTATATTTAAAACTTGAAATGCAATTTTCCTGCTTATTGACATTTGTGGTTTTTAAATGCTTATATTCTTCAAATTCTCCAAAAAATATTCTGTAATGTCCTTTCCTGCATGTTATTTGGCTTTATTAAGCACAGATAGGGAAATGGAGCCATGGACAATGAGCTGCAGTCTTTCTGAAAAGACATGTGATCAAAGCACCTCTCCGAAATGCTTTGCCGCTTGTGTTGTTGCCTACAAGCCAAACATCAGGTGCAACAATGTGCAAAAACCCTATCCCATCTAAAGACGTTAGCCGCGAATATTGCGACACAGAATCCTCATGAACTGCCGCGGTGTTGTGAAAACGATGACGGTATTTGGTATCTGTGTCGGCTGTGGCGATAGGAAGTGTCATTGGATCCCTTCTAGCACAGGGTTCTGGCGACTTGTCATCCACTGAAAAGGGAGTTGTCACAGTGATATATGGGTGTTGTAATCCCTGCAGTGAGAGCCCTGATGTTTACCCAATCCCATATTTCCTTCTCCTCAAAGAGCCTTGACTGGGAACCCTAAACCTGAGAAGAGATTAGCTGGCTGGGAAGAAAAGGGAAGGAGAGAAAAGAGAAGAGGGAGGGGAGGGAGGAGGAAAAGAAGAGGAATCTATAGGCCTATTCTCCTCTACCTGTTCAGATCTGGGTCTGAAAGGCAGACAAGTGAAACCGTACACGACAGAAGGAAGATCTTGCTTTGACACCCATGGAGCTGTACCCTTGCCGAGGTCAAGGGAGCTTCATGGTTTCTTTACGCTCCTGACTTTTCTCTAAGTAAATAATTATTGCACGAAAGAGATTAAGAGCACCACATTTACTGAGGATTCTGAAATAATTTAGTTTTAATAAAAGGAAGTTTAAAGATAGATTTAGCAATGGTTTAAAACTAATAATGACTTACCAATAGACAGTGTAACCAATTCTGATCAACCACTGGGAATCTACTTCATACAATGAAGAATACTATACTGGATCCTTAATATGTTTTTCCAGTAGATTATTATGTCAATGCTGTATAGGTTAAAAGAAGACAAATCATTGATAGGACTTTGTAGGATTTAAAATGTGACTGTGACACTGCAAAAACCTTGTCACATTTAGAAATTGTCATTTAAACCATTTGTATTCCGTTTTCCTCAGAAATGGGCCCTTAAGTAAGGTTTTCATGAGCAATTGCATACATTTGGAGAGTTTTCAAAACCCACCACCAAAGTAAAATAACATTTAATTAAAGGGGTTGGTATTACATTTTTGAGCATTAAATCCCTCATTTTTATCATCTAATCCCTTTGTATGTGAAGTGTAAACTAAGGATAGAAGAATGATGATGCATCACAATGCAGCCTGGGGTAATCCTGTATCAATTCAGGTGATATCTCATAATCAATTCCAGGTCATAGACTCGTAGTCCTATTTGCATGGGAAAGTTAAATACATTATTTGCTGGTTTCACTGTTTTACATAGTGTTAGTAAACGTCTCACCTGACTGACGTCATGCACCACATTCATGCCGCTGGCTGACAGACTGTGAGGCATTTCCTACATAACTCAAAGATAATTAAATTTGTCTGACTTTGAAATTGAGAAAAAGACATGTTAGCCATTGATTGCTGAATTTTAATGCAAAGCTTCACCATCATTTTAATCATTGCTCAGAATTATTGGTCTGCAGAAGCATAAATAAATTTGATGCATCACATTTGTGCACAAGATAATCATATTCGTATGAATTCATAAAACCACAACCAATCCAGTTTCCAGCTACTAAAATCTAACCTCAAAAACCTCACATCAAATAACCGATGGGTTGGGGGTTTGAATCCCGCTCGAGCCAAGTTGTCATTGGGTAAGGCACCCTACCCACATTGCCTCATATGAATGTGCTGTGTGAGTGAGTGTTGGTGGTGGTTAGAGGGACCGATGGTGCACTATGGCAGCCTCGCTTCTGTCAGTCTGCCCCAGGGCAGCTGTGGTTACAATAGTAGCTTACCACCACTGTGTGTGGAGTGAAAGAATAATGCACATCAATGTAAAGTGTTTTTAGTGTCTATGAAAAGTGCTATATGAAATCCAATGCATTATTATTATTATTATTAGGTTCCCTGTAGTTAGAAAATGAACTTTTCTGATGTAGTAGGGCTTTATAACCACTGAAAAAGGGTTTTAGGACTTAACATTTTTGGTTATATTATTCTCCAGTTCAAGAACACATGCACACACACTAACATAGAGTTAAGTGACTTGTCCAAGACTTCCAAACATGAGAAGGCAAAACTACCAACCTCCATATTGGATTACAATTTCAGCCATCATGCTAATATAACTTAACTGAGGTGTTATTAATAATCTAAAACCAATGTAAACAATAAAGATACATGATCTTGTCTAATTTGGACATAACAACATAGTATAACAACCCAAACCCTGAAGCAAACGAGAAGTAGCATTTTTTACTGTTACCAGAGTTATGTTTTAAAGACAGACATGGCTATTTTTTTTTTATCTGCGGTTAATGTCATGATCATTTTTATTCTAGCCTTGCCCTTTCACATAAATTTCATCTCATTCGATTACCAAGTACTTGTTATATTTTTACAATCAAGTCTTTAAACTTTAATGTTTCCCTGGAGAAGTGGATTAGAGCACTTGGCCGCCTCATTGGATCCTGACGTCTTTATGCAGACAGAAGCCCATGGATCGTTCTCATCCCTGGTGATGTATTTGTGGGTTGTTGGGGTCAGAGCTTTGGGAGAGGCTTTCACTGTCTTGACATGTGCAGGATATCAAGCTTGATCTTCCATAGCGAGAGAGCTCCAGATGTGCGTTGTTACGTGTGAAACTTGACCGCTAGAGTCAGTCTAAGGAAATAGACATACCAAAGCTTTGTTTACTCAGCTTTGATTTCTTAGATTGAAAAAAGAGGAGATGAACAGGCAATCTGTTGAAGTTCCTCCTACGGATAATTGACAATCTCATTCCAAGTTTTGTGTTTCAAGCACATTCCCATATTTTACTAATTTAAGCCAATTTGCAATTATTTTGTAAACAGTCAATCACTATGATTATTAGTAAGACACACACAGGTATGTTTGATTTACCACTTGGTTGTCAGCATAATATGACCACCCACAGCAGTCCTGGCTTGGGTTTTAGCACATCACACAGCTTTTCTGTGTAAATGCATTCATCCAACAAGCCTCATCAGAGATGGTTTTGTTGTACTCACCCAGTTGCACAGTGAGTATAGTGTAAATATGCATGCTTCTCCAGTTGGGTGTGGTGGAAAGAGAGCAGCAGATTCACACGTGGGGGAAAAGCCCAGAGGACACACACTTCAGCTAAAACAGAAAGATATTCTGCTCCTGCATTCCTGACTTTAGACTCTTCAGATTTCAAGATTTAAACTTATATTTGGATCTTAAATAGCATTCTGCATACATCATATGTACTCGTGATTAAGTTGCCTTGCCTCTATGAAAGTGCCCAGACATAACATTCAAATTAATTTGGATTGCAATAGACCAAAATTTGAATTCCTGCTGTTGACTGATAGCAACTACTAGATTATTGACTGGAGTGGTAGTAGAATAAGGATGACAGTGTTTGCTAGTTAACTGCTTACAGAGGCAAGAGTGTCAAAATGATAGGGTCAATCCAAATGGGATGTTGAAAAATGTTTACTCCCCCATCTATTATATTCTAATATATATTATGTCAATATTACTGCTGTTCATGTAAAACACTGGTCTAAAAAAACAGAAAATATATCTGCTTTTCATATGCCTTTTCCTTAAAAATTGTGTTGAGAATTTTGCTTTTACAAATAGCGCTATATCTCAGTTCTTGAGATTTCTCATGAGGTGTGAGGTACAAACGGCTCTCCTGAACAATCCATCTCTGTGCTACTTTCGTTTTCTCACACCACATCTGTCAAGCCATAGGTCTGACTTCTTCCCCTGCTGTTTAGTCTGCTGTGCACCAGTATTTTGACAGCAGTTCAAAAACACGATGTTGCACCTCCGTTTGTGTCTCTAGTTCTCAGGCTGCTGCGATTAGAATCTCCTGCCTGTGTAAGAGGGCAATTTTAGGCATCTGTCAGGTTGAATGCTCCTGAAAACCCCGGTAGTAATAACTTTCCTGTTCTGTAAGATTCACTTGCTCGCACCTATGGCTAAACCCCATGTGCCCTGTGATATGTCTGTGTATCTGCCATCCCAAGGGTTATTGTAAGTAATGTAGGGTGATAAGTAAATGAGGCATCAGCACATAGTCTGTGTGGTTGCGGGTTTCTCTCACCGCATGCAGGAGATGGTATGCCTCAGTTCATAAATCCCACCCATGCCGTCATGCTTTCATACCTCTCCAATAAGGACTTTTTGTTCCGCCTGCTGTTTTGAGGCAAGTCTTTCATTGCGTCAAATTTAAACAGATTCATCTCTCACCAAAACATCACCTGAGTACAGAATCCCTCAACCCCCCCACCCCCTTTCTATCCCACCGTCTCTATAGCGGGAACACAGAAAGAAAAGTCATCATGCTTTAGACATTACTAACAAACTGATTTGTTTGCGCCATAGATGCCCGGAGACAGGATATTTTGGAAACTCGTGTTGAAAGAGTATTATCACTGTTCCACGAAAGCGTTGTTTAGTGGCAGCAGTTTTCTCAGTACGCTTTGAAAAGCTGTCATCAATACAAAATGACATCTTTTTGGAAATCTAGAAGGTCTGATTTAGCCGCTCAAAAGAAGGTTGGTATGCTGACTTGTACATTTTCCTACATAATTGTTTTGCTTACAGAATAATACAGACAACTAGGCAACTCTGCTCAATACCTTTGTTTTGTACCTTAGTACATGACATACAAATATCATTTTTTTTTTAGGAAAGGTGAGATTCAGCATACATAGTTGTAATTTATGTTTTTCATTAAATTTAAGAAAGTAAAATCATTTTCACAATATCGTGCACCAATTTAAGGGGCCAGCCAGCTAGCCAGCAACGCAAGTTTCATGTTCCTTGATGGAAAAAAAACTGCATTTGATGTTGGACCATAATCATATATTAATAATCATTAACTTGAACCGTTAAGTAGCCTACAGTAATCTAATTACAGCAGTAAAGTGATTTTACAGCATGCATTAATATTAATGCTAACAGGTCATTGATACAATCAAATTTGGCTAACCCACCAAACCAACCAAGTTCCAGTATTCCTTATATTTTAAGACAAGTGTACAGGAAATCTAAAATAGCCACTTGTCAACCACTTACTAACACAACATGTCAACATTTTGTTGACATTGAAATGCTGTGATCATTCCTACTAGGGCTGGGCATTATGGACTTATATCTCAATATATTTTCTCAAAATGGTGATATTTATCTTGATAATTTAATTTCAAATGAAGTCTGACCAGAAAGAGAATTCTGGGTAAAATTTACACAGGCTCATTTATTAACAGCTGCACAATATGTGCCACTTTTGGCTTTTTCACCTGTAAGGGACAACACGTGTGAGTGAGTTCTGTTGTGTAGCTTGTTGTAGCTTGAGTTAGGGTGCATTTATAAATCAATCTAACTGAGCTTTACATGCTATTCTGAGAAGTGAAAGCAGCGACTCCTAAAACAAGTATTTTTTATACAAAAAATTATATATATCGATAGATGCAATATTGTAGTTTTCTATATTGCCAGAATACAAAACTTGATGTATCTTGAATATCGATATATCACCCAGCCCTAATTCCTAAATTATTACACAGCCTAAATTAAAATATGAATGGGTATATGAAGCACATGTGTTTATTTATTATACTTACAGTTCATATACAAGTCAACACATTGCATATTCACTGTTAATTTCACATGGCTTGTTTTTAAGTCAGACACTTACATTTTGTTTTCATTACATATTTTCTTATAATTTCTCATGCTCACTCGTGGTTCTCTGGTATTCACTATTGACTTATTAGACACATTTGTTGCAGACTTTACATCCTTTAACACTGTTTGAAAGGAGTGTATATTTGTGGCGCTTATGATTGGCTGATTTTTCATGGTGACTTACTTTGTTCCTTCCCTTGTGGAGATGCTATAATCTCAGTTACTAATTTTACAGAACGTGTAACTGTGTCCTATCCTGCTGCTCTTCAGGAAGTTAAACTCTATGTCCCATTGTCCAAGGTATTTACACGAGTTCTTTGTTTTTTTCGCCGGGACATCTGTATTCATCCATCTCTCTTCTGAGTTGTTTCCGGGTTTGTTGCAGCTGTTAGCACTATAGTTTCTCGAGAACTGCCACTCAGGCCATTTCAGGTGGCAGTTATCGCTAGGCTAGTGACAGCGTTCAGTTTAGTAAGGCAAATTAATGTTTTTATTTATCTTTTAATTATTATTACAATAAAATACAGGATATTTACGGGAAAATATGATGGCGGGAAAGTAGTTTCCTGGCCAAAACGGGATACTTGACAGGTATGTTTATTCCCCCTTTCTTTTTCTCTTTCTCATGGCCCGACTCAGTGGCCCACCGACCCATCGGCGGCCTGGCCCACCGGGAAAATCCCCGGTGTTCCCATACACCAGTCCGCCCATGCCTCAGTGTGCTGACATACTGTATCACTGGGATTTTAGCAGAACGTTGTGAAAGTTCTCTACATTCAGAACAAGAACTCAATCAAATCTCAGTGATTGGAATAGAATAGAATTGTGTATCTTACTTTAAAAGTATTCTAGAGGAATGCTGCCGAAAAAGTCAAACTAGCTTCTCTGGCTTTCCTTAATTCAATATTGTGTATTAGTATGTGATTAGTTTGGGATGTTCTTGTTTATTGCCCTACCAAACTCCTTGAATAGATATGTGCATTGGAATGCTTAAATTTCTACTTTGACAAGACTAAAATGTACAGTAGTTATATGGCCCATGATTCTTCCAGAGGTAAACTTGATTAATCCAATCAAGAAAATATTTTTTTTTTTTTTGCATTTACCTCCTGGTAACTTTTGGTCTAACCAAGTAATTTGTTCTTCTAATCAGACTGACCATTAATCGAACCTGTTATATAGTTTCCCGTCTTAGTTTAGCCTTGAGCTACTGCTTGTCTTCAATGACACTATGAGAGAGGAGGGATAGCTGAAGGACCACAATGCCCACTCAGGATGAGCTGTCAGAAGCCCTGAAACACTATCCTCACCTAGACTAAAGCAGAAGGAGGGGGTTTAGCAGTATCGTATCTCTGGGATTCAGCACGCAGGTCATTTGGGGAGACTTTTTTCAAGGATTTACTGAGTCTATTTTTGAGTAATGATCAGGGAAGCCCACATTGAATCAAAGCTCGAGATTTCAAGAGTCTTAGAATACTATCAAGTGACCACCAATACTTGTCAAGACACGGCCATCAAGTGAATACACGCAACCTTTAGTCCTGTAGTACTGTTGTACAACTTTGGCTCCTTCAGTTAAGTTGCTTAACAATGTTTCAAATGCTCTTGATTCAGAATCACCTAAGAGGTTTTCCTTGGCAGTTCTTTTAACAGTACCAAGTGCTTTGACATTAATTGGGCCGTAACTGCGGTGGAAAGCTGCATTAACAATAAGACATGTTATTTAGTATGTAATAACAAACAGTCCATAGTAAATTTATTTCAGCTGTAAGTGGCAGAACTGTTGCTGTCCATCCCTCTCTGATGAAAAAGGTCATTTGAATGGTGACATTAGCGTAAACAGTTTCATAGTTGCTTTTGTTGGTTTTGCTGATGTTTCCTTTCCTCTCCTCTGCCTTGTTCTGTAGCCTTATAATAGGTCCAAAACCGCCCTTTAAACAGTAAGCAAAAGTAGAAGCTAATGACTGAATTAACATTCCCTAAACTTGTGGTCAGCGTGGAATAACAAGGCTGTTTCATGTGTTTACAAATGTATGCACATGGAAATGATTTGGAAGATCTTGCTTTCATTGAGCAGCGAGCCATACGATTAGCATTGTTTGTGTCGATGTTAATTAAATGGCAATGCTGTCACTTAATGAACATTGGTGACTACTTGTTCCTTAGGTTTTCAGTGAGGTTTGTTTGTCTAATTATCTGCAGGATGAGAAAAATACAAACCAAACATCTGAAACCCATTTTCTTTGGTGTAAATGTTTGACACAAAACAAAAATGATTGCAATAAATCTAGGTACACATGTTGTTCATGTGTTTGATTCAGAATTATTTTTCAGCAGCTTCCAAAACATTTGAACAAGAAGCCTAGACTAATATAACAGTGTATGAATGGTCAATCACTATTTTTTTTTACATCTTGAAAAATCTAAATATAAGATTAGCTTCAAGTTAAATAGGGAGGGACTTTGATCAAACTCAGGCATGCATTAATTGTGGGTAGTCTTTTATGTAGTGCCATATTCATCTTTATAAATCATGTAATTGAGCAATAACAATTATTGTGTTCTTTTGAGTTTGCACTTGGTAAAATCTCCCAAGCTGCCAAACTTGGTCCTCTGATTGGCCGTTTATTGAAGCACAGAATATGTATGACACCGCTTTTTAACCAGTAACATTATTCTATTGAGACATAAGGCCATATGTTGCTTCATAGCAGCAAAAAATCATCTGCAACTCATGAAATCATAATAGCTGTTCTTTTCTGTTCAGTGAACTTCATCTGCAAACACTGCTTCACCTTGTTGCTTCCATGTTTCTGTTCAGCTTGTGTTCATTTTAACTGGTTTGTGACTTTCAACAGCAGATATTGAAAATTGCTAATAAAGGTCTACATTTCCTTTATTTCTGACCGTGGCAGATGTTAGACCAACAGGTCAGATTATTCTTTTAATGTACTGCCAACATCTAATTTATAGTGTTTGCCTCCATGACTAGGTCTGAATGACAGGGACTGAATTAAAAACGGTATATAAAATTGCAAAACTATTAAAAAAGTTTAGTTTTTTTTTAGTTTTAACTTTTCAATTTTAGCTTTATTCTTAAACATAAATCTTGCTTTAGCCTCAACCAAGAAAAAGTTCGCTTCTCAAAGTGCCCTTAACTAGCTCCATCTGTGACTTGTATCCTGTTATATTTTCCTCTCCACACTCGTTCACACAGTGTCTGCTGACGCTCTGACTTTTTGACCGTAAACACTGTCAGAATCAACTCCACTAATGTCATAGTGGCCAGCAGGTGATTGGATGTGTCAATAATGTACGAAGCAGACTCATTGCTGAATGTGGAAACGAGCTTCGCATTTCAAAGATATAAATTTGTGACTTTCTTATTGAATATGACACACGCTGCTGGTGAAGGTCTTCCCTTTGATGTAAATGACACTTTTGGCACTGAAGCCCTCTAAATGAAGATTTGCAGAACTTAGTCATGATGAAGTGGAAAGTGAGTTTTGCGTACTTTTAGTAATGGTACAGAGAATCTCAAACCAGGCCACGATGGAATAAAATGAAATATCTTCCTGCCAATTGTGCTTAGGCTTTTAGTTGTGAAATATTTCAAAGTCTGTGGAACATCTCATGATTCATTCCTCATGCTGCACAGGTGAGGGACGTCATTAGCTCAAGCAGGACCATTAATCCCACTAATTCACTTGTGGGTTTAATCTCAAATGCGCACTTGTTCCTTCAGTTCAGCTTTTATTTCTTGTCTTTCAAAAATCTTCACTCCACCTGCTGCCAGTGTGTAATTGATTCAGCTTCAAACAAACTGGTTTACCCATCTTCATACACTATTAGAGTATGGCTGGGATGGAGAAAGAGAGTGGAAAAGCAGCTCATTTGATGCTGTGGGAAGAACGGTTCAGCAGAAATCGGCTTTATACAGACATATTTCTATGCTCCTGAATGCTCATCAGTGTGGAAGAGAAATTAAGCCTCACAAGAGGTCTTTGTTCATTTCGATTGGTGTTTCTTGCTTTGGGTGGACATAGGGCCCCATGAGGCCCTAGGTGACTCCAAAGCTGAGTCCTCTGCCTTGTCTAAGGAGAATGAAATGTACCCTTTTCTAAGGAGAATGAAATGTACCCTTTTCTAAGGAGAATGAAATGTACCCTAATATGCTTAAAAAGAAATTTAGGATAAATTCTCCCAAGGTCAAGCGTGTCAGGTCAAGTATTATGGGAATGATTGACAGATAGCCATCGTTCAGCAGTTCCTGGGATATTTATGGAATTAGGAATCTCTCCCTGAAGCTACGCAAATTTGAGGCCTCCAAACAACATCTTGCATAGGGTACCCACAAAGCTAAAATCAACTCTGTTAATGTCTTTCAAGAAAACTTAAAGAATTCACAGCAGCAAACTCTGTGAACTCAAATTCTTCAGTCCGAAAACATTTTAAGGTTTGAGAAAGTTTCTTCGAGCACCAAGTATTTCTCATTCATGTTTACACGGGTTGTAGTTGTGACTACATAAAGTAGTGCAAAATCAAATAAGAGCTTGACTTATAAATGTTGTCCACAGAGCCATGTACCGAAAGGCTTAGAACGTCAAGGGGTCGATTATTGGTACAGGTCAAGACTTTGATCTTGACAGGTGTTCTTGACTTTTTTTTTTACTTCTGTGAAAGATTTTTTTAAAATGCTGACTTAAATGGAACAGAATTCTCGAATAATTTATTGTAGCTGTCTGCGATATGCTGGAGACCTCTAAAGTGGCCATGACTCTCCCACCGTCCTACTTGATAATCTTCCTACACTTGTGTTCATCACATTTATCTTGTAACGTTTAAAGATCTTTCGTGTGAATATGTAATAACTTTAAGATAACAACAGAAGGAATGCTTTGATCTGACAAACAAAGAGAAAATACAATCAGATCTGAAGCCTCCCACTTCAACCTCCCGATTGATCACTGATGAAAAGATGCATATTTCAGTGAATTTGTGCACAACTTTCTGCTTTCAGTTGCATTCTTGGTGACTGCCAACAGATGTCCTGGCTCATCTCCTCATTGCCTTGCTCCACTGATTAAGCCACAGAACAATGACTTGGGTCTTAGATTAAAAAGAAAATGCTGGAATCCTTTTTTTCTTTTAAACTTATTTGGCTTTTGTTCTTTTACGTATTAACAGAAAATGTTATGATTTATTTAGAATTTTTCCTTCGTCATCAAGGATATGGTTCCTAATCTGCTCAGTTCCATCAGTGTTTTGTCTGTATGTGTAGAAACTCTATCGTAATCTCTCTATCAGCTTTGATTTGCATACAATGCACCAGGCGTTCTCGACCTCGGGTCTCTTGCTCACGGTCAGGCCCGATTCCATGCTTGTCGCTCTTACACCTCATCGCATTGGTGTGAAAACCCTGCACACACTGGGAGTCCTGAGAGCTGCTTGATGGAGTTGGACTTTATGGTTGAGAAAGGACAGAACTGTTGACAAGTGCTGAGCAAACTGCTTTTGGAAGCCAGATCCCAATATATTTTAAATTAAATGTTCCCAATCCCAGGCCATATGGTTATTTCTACATTAGTGAGGTATTTGTGCTATTAAGTTAAAAAAGGTTCACGTTACATTTAGAAAAGTCAAGGTTTTTAGTCCTTAAAGTTATGGATCCAAAGTTTAAATTTTTGTGAGAGTGGTTTTTATTAAGAAAAACATATTATACAACGCATATTGTTATTCTGCTGCTTCTTGCTGGAGTCCTGGTTTTCATAAGAATAAAACAAGTGTTATTATTGCCTTCATGGTACATTTCCCCAAAGTGATACTGCTCCAACTTTCTTTTCATTTCTCTTTCCACAAGTCATCATGATTTTTAGTGTCTGCTCGCTCACTGTAGTGCAATGATTGGTGCTTAACCTTTTAGCGGATGCAGTTGACAGGAAGTAAGTATGTAAGTAATTTATTTATAAAGCACTTTTCGAAGATAAAATCACAAAATGCTGTACAGAACTGTGGGGTAAATTAGTAAAAGTGTAACATCATAATAGCATAATAAAACATGGGTGAATATACATCAAAGGAACATCATCATAAAAGGATAAAAAATAATTTAAAATCCAGTTAACTAAAAACTTTTCTGAAAAGCAAAGTCTTCAACAGTTTCTGAAAAGGGTCCACACAGTTGAGCTCCCGGAGAGACTGGTGCAGGTTATTCCAGAGTCTGGGGGCCACAGCCTGGAACAACAGGTCTATTCGGGTTTTAAATTTAGTTTTTGGGATCTTTAGATGACCCTGGTCTGAAGACCGAAGACTGCGCCCCGAAGTGTAGGGGCACAACAAGTCTGTGTTATATTGAGGGGCCTGGCCATGTAACACTCAGAAAGTCAGAACTAAGATTTTATTGTCTATTTGAACTTGACTGGAAGCCAGTGCAGAGTAGAAAGAATGGGGGTGATGTGGGATGTTCTAGGTGCACCGGTCAAAAGTCTGGCAGCAGCATTCTGTACAATCTGGAATCTGTTTAGGGTTGACTTATTAAAGCAAGTGAAAACAGAATTACAATATTCAATGCAAGATGATATAAACGCGTGTATGACCAGTTCGAGATCAGATTTTGCTAACAAATGCCTCATTTTAGAGATATTTCTCAGGTGGTAAAAACAGTTTTTAGTCAGTTAACGACAGTGTCCCTCCAAAAACATTGACTGATCAAACACAACCCCAAGGTTTCTGGGGCTGGTTTTCACAGATGAGCCCAGAGCACCAAGGGAGTTTTTAATCAGAGTTTCTGTTTTGTTTGAATTTATCTGGCGATAACTTGATGACAACCTGTTTTTGATACTGGATATACAATCTAAGCACTTAGATAAAAAGTGAAACTGAGTCATTAAAGGACCAGTACAACTGGATATCATCAACATAAAAATGATAAGACACATTTTTAAAACCACGGATCAGCCGACCAAGAGGCTGTCATGTGGGCTACTCCACATGACAGGTTGGACATATTGGACATTACATCATTAATAGCAACATTAAAAGTTCTTCCATTTATATAAATGTAAACCACTGGAGAACAGTACCAGAAAATCTCATCTCAGATTTAATTCGATCAACCAGTATACTGTGATCTACAGTGTCAAAGGCAGCTGTCAGATCAAGTAAAACCAAAACTGTGTATCGACCAGAGTCAGCGGCCATCATCACGTCACTAGAAACTTTCAGAAGATCAGTTTCAGTGGTGTGGATTGACCGAAAACCAGATTGATATTTATCATAAAAATCATGTTGTTCCATGTATGAGGTTAGCTGCTTAGCCACCACTTTCTCCATGATTTTAGAAGCTTAGATATGGGCCGGTAGTTTAGAGGCTCCCCTGGATCAAGATTGGGTTTTTTAAGAATGGGATTCACTATCGTATGTATAAAGAAGCTGGGGACCGAGCCATATAAAAGTGAAAGGTTTATGAATTTTTCCACCCAAGGACCGATAACGTCAAAAACATTTAAGAGCAGTGAAGTAGGAACAATATCCACAGTGCTCGATGAGGGTTTCGTCTTTCCTACTAAAACCCAAGTTAGTGCGATTGACAGATTGAATACAATACAACAGTGGTCGCTTATTTGTCGCTTATTTAAATCGATCCACACCACGGTGCCGGGGAAGGCGTCTTCGGAGCAGCGCTTTGAACATCAGGTGACGCAAGCCGGAGACCAGACGCACGGGAGCTACAGGTTTAATCCACCAAAATCCATGTGATAACTTGCATCCAGGAGCAGTCCCAGGATTTGATCTGCAGAATGCTTTTATCCTCAACAGGAGTCCACCATGTTTACCTCGTTTTTTGGCACGCTTCCTCCGGGGAACAGGTGAGCGCAGCAGGTAGGCAGGCACTGAGGCCAAGTGAGGAGGAAGTCTGGACGTTTGATCCTCAGAGTTGAAGCCCAGACGTACCTCTTGTGAACGATTTAGGTCAATAAGTGCCTGACGGTCGCATACTATCAGCACAGTGATGTTTTGGCACAGAATACCTATCAGTGCGGCTACAAATAAAAGTTTCAGCAGACGGCAGCCGGAACATGCTGGCGCCATCTTGTCACCTAACTTACGAAGTTGGGGACGGGCTCAGAATGCAGCTGACGCTCTGGTGGAGTGTTTATTTGCAATGGAACTAGCTGGGCGATATAAAGTAAAATTTATATCTATTCTTTTTCTATAAATCATGATAACATAACTCAATATAGTTTTGCCAGAAAGATGATCCTGTGTCAAAATCACTTTGAACATCCAGCTGCTCAATACCAACTTGTGAATAATCCTGAAATGAGTAAAGTTCCTTCACTATGTAATGAAATAAAAACAGCTGTAACATCTAAACTAAACAGATACAGAGAATAATAGAAAGCCAGCTTGCTCTAAAGAGATTGGGACCAAATCATTGGTGATTTGGTACCCCTGCAACACTTTTTGCTTTTCCTCTCCAAACGGACAGCGCATGTGAGTGAGTTCTGTAGCGTGGCTCGTTTCAGTGAAGAAGCTGAGGGTCTGGGTTGCAGTACGCAGTTTAACACACTTCATTTTAACCAGATGCTGGTGAAAGAGATTATGCATGCTCTGACCTTTAATAAGAACTTTTTTTCAGCAATCTTGCTGCAAGGAAGAGATAAGTAAGCTTTAATAAAATTCTATATTGATAAAAACGATATTGTTTTATTTGATATAGCATATGAGGAAAATATTGATGTATCAAATATTTCTATATATTGCCCTTCCCTAAATAGAACATTTGTTTTCTTATCCTTATGAAAAGCACCCATAGACCAAAAACAAGAAGAGTATCCCTCAACGTCATCCATTGTGTCCATATTTGTGTCTGCTTTTAAAAACTGCACTTACGACCCAAAAGTAGACCGTCTTGTGGAAAAGTAAACTACCTGGTAGTAAAGCCGTGTCATTATACATGGACAAAATGCACCATTAGTATTGCATGACAGTCCTATAACAGGATAATGTTGTTAAACTGTGTATTCAGTGATTAGCAGTCAGTTTTTTGACCAATCTCATTCATATGGAACTTTTTCTAGAAATGTCTGTACAGGCCGGTGGAACCATGGCAGTATTTTTTGTCCCAGTTCATTTTTATCGCTCCTACTCGAGGGGGTGTACTTTTCAAATGGCCCAAGGCTTTGGGAGGGCGGGCTTTACAGCCAATGTCTGATTGGATGAAGCGATCAATTGCCAGCCAGGATCAATCACCAGGATCACATTTTTATTCATTCATACTATTTCAAAATGGAGATTGACCGTTGAATGAACTATAAAGCCCAGATACTCCTCGCCTTTTTTGCTAAAGACAAGGTTCACTGTGACCTGGCTTACACATTCGGGGCAGATTGCATTATATCTATGAAATCGTTTGTTTGAAATGAGTATCAAACAGCTGCTGTACTGATAGTTCTCATTTTTACAGTTAAACAGCTGCATGTCAAACTTTCTGGCTTATTCGGTTATAGTTTGTTAAGTTAGTGATTTAACTTGAACAGGAAAAGACATATGTAATGAGTTCCAGGCGCTCCTCACATTTTTGTTATTGCTTAGGACAAAGTCCAGTGACTTGGCTTTAGCGTACGGGCATACCGCAAAATGCCACGTGGCTCTTTGGATTCACCACATGGCAAAACAAGTGAGGGAGAAACTTAGGAAGCTGAAACAGGACTACATAAAAACCTGGACTGTAACAACAAAAGCAGTCAGCCTCCAGGCTCCATCATGTTTAAAACTCATTTAGTCATTCATTTATTCTTTAAATTAGCGTGTTTAAAAGCATGTTTCTCTCGCTGTCATTTCTTACGTCATGGTTTACGTATGCACACTTACTCAGGGATTTACATAAATGAAATGTAAAAGTTTACTATTTAAAAACACTATTTCTACTTTTTATTACAAATAGAAATACTTGCTACAAGCTCACTGCCACATGCTTGCAGCTAATTGAAAAACCTCATCTGTTCTTTTCGGAAACAGTGAGAGCATAAAACATAAATCTTTGTGAGGACCCGGTTTGCGGTTTAAACAATGTGCAGAAAGAGCCAAAGAAATGAGGTCGGGGGAGTGATACCCATTAAAATTGCAACAGTGCAGACGGTCTGCAGGAGATGAAGGACAAAAAAAAGGTACGGAGCAGAAAAAGGCATGAAAACCAAACAAGCATAGCAGGGCATCAGACGGATCTCACATCCATTAATAATCACAGAAAATGCACGATCAAAGTTTGGCTTTGTATAGATTGTCTTTTGTCATGCAATGTATTCTTGGAGGCTTTAAAGGGATCCATCACTGTTTTTACAAATGTGGCCTAAAACCTTTGAAATGTACTTTTTAGAAGATCTATGCCCAACAAAACACATTATTTTGCACCATATTCATTTATTAACTTTTAAAAATGGCACTACTTTACCGTTTTAGAGCCTGTCTTCCACCATCTTGAAATCACTTGATTGATGACTTCATGAGTAACCACGGACTATTGAAGGACTCCCAACCAAAAGGACTTTTATTCTCAGGGTTTGTGTGTCTTCAACAGGCTGTGATTACTCGCTTAATTTCAGCCATCGGAGCATCAGCCGCGCACTGTTTAAGTGGAAGTTAAGGCCCCTTAGGAGAGCTCTTCTTCTCTGCTTCATTCAAGATGGCGGAACACAGGTTATGAAGCGGTTAAGTAGTCCCAAATTTTAAAGTTAATAAAATTAATATGATTGCTAAATAATGCATTTTGTTAGGCATAGATCTTCAAGTACATTTCAAAGGTTTTAAGCCACATTTTTAAAAACAGTGCATGATCCCTTTAAGGAGTCAGGGATGCAATTGTTGAGCCATAATTTCAATGTTTTCATGGTTCAATCTACTCATCAAACAAGTAATGAAAGTCCTTCAGAATCTGTGATGGCTGTCAGCATTTAGTGAGATGTTTATTGTGTTAAATATTTTAGCTGACTGTTAAAAACAGTGAATGTGACATATGAATTTGAAATAGTAAATTGATGTAGTAGGACTCGCTCAGAGTTGGGCTGTTTCTCACCCTCACTGTTTTCACAACTGTGAAAACTTGCTCTAACTTTGTTCTTGGCCTGTTTGTACTGGCTGCTGATGCTGGCCAGCTCCTTAGCGTTCTCTTGTCGTCTCTCACAGGACTCTGAGCGCTGGGAGCGGTCCGTGCTGCGGCTCGCTGAGATCACATCAGCTCTGATCCAGGAGAGGAGCCCAGCTCTGGTGGGACAACTTTTGCAGGCATGAAGGGAAGCAGCACCAACACACAACTCACACACAGTGACTCACATAAGGAGAAATTCAAAACCACTACAAATGGTTACACCATCAACTTTTACATCTTGTTAATGATGGGTATTCGTTTATTTTCCATTACAATAGGAAGAATGGTCATCACAGGAAGCATTTTTCTGTATAAATATGAAATAAACCTATAAGTAGGGACAAACTTCTCATCAATGACACTTGATGTTAGTTGGACAACAAAAAGCACACTTTTTTATTAATAACGTGCTGAACAAGAGCTGTGTGCACCAATACAAAACACCCCTATCATAACCATAACAATATCGCAATTCAAGTGGAATAATGTCCTTTGGCTGAAAGGTTGTTTGATTTCAAAGTTGTCTTTTACTGTGGTTGGATAACGCTTGATTACAGAAGAACTTTATCACTCAAAGACAATGACGAGATAACACGGCTAATGCAACAAATAAATGATGTAATGCCTATTAAAATGTGTTAATGACATTCAATCAAATTTATTTAACTAACCCAAGTCCTGTTCCTTCTTTTGATTAAATAAAATGTCAAAGTCTAATACCTGAAAAGTATTCCTGCAGTGTTATTATAGACCAGGAGTGTCAAACTCATTTGAGTTCTGGGGCCAAATATGGAGCAATTTGATCTCAAGAGGGCCAAGGATTTTAGGCGCGAAAACAAGCACTTTTAACATTAATGTGCCCAAGGTTGCACTTTCATGTTTAAATGATATATATATATATATATATATAAGTATGTAACCTGCAGGATCTACACTTACATTTCCTTCAATTTTTGACAATTACTTATTTATTTTGAGGAAATTTTGTGGGAAAAGTTTGAGGAAAATTGCTGGATTTTGAAAAAGAAAGTGAGAGTTCTTTTAACAATTTGTGATTAAAAATGTCTGCCAACATGTTATATAAGTGTGGAAAAACAGTGAGCCCTGCAAATATTGTGAGCATATGTGTTATAGACAGTTAAAAAAAACAACCTTGATGTAGTGTGTGCCACCTCTGGGTAAGGCTGAGGGATTATGTATAATGTATTCTGTCAAAACAGTGAAGGTGATTCAGTAAAGAACTCACGCACATGCCCTGCTTTATTTTCATACATTTTGGTCAAATGTTTTCAACATGTTGTTGTTGTTGTTGCTGTTGTGTAATCATTGTTGTTAAGTAATCATTTCTCGCTAATTTCTACAATCATCCACAGCTTCATTAAGAACCATTCAAGTGTACCATTGACTTTATCAACATCTACATATCAAAGCTTTTTTTCTCCAATTAAGTGCCATGGCCATGCACGTAATCTGCTTTTGTGCAATCTGATTTTTGATGCTTATTGCAGTTAAGTACTGTATATAGACTTGTTTTTATTCTCCATTTAGTTCATTCTCAAACATCCTTACAGTATATTAACACATTTTAAGGCAATTCACTTCTACAATACAGGATAAGAAAAGATGTCCAGCTTTTAAGAGGTTTAACTCATTCAGTAAAAATGTTTAAACAACAATCATGTTATTATGATTTATAATTTATTTATGTATTAATACTATTATAGTTTTGAATTCAGTTTGGCCTTGGTTGTCAAATCGCTGCTCATATCTTCATTTCTCAATCCTAAATTAAATCTCATATTTCATCAACGCTACCATTGGTTGAATGCTTGGGCTGTTGGACTGCGGGGGGCGCCAAAAACTCTGAATTTAAATAACTTGCCAAACCCTAAAAAATCTTGAGCTGAAACTTGAAGAAAAGGTTCCCTGAAGTGTTGAGGGTGTCTATGAGAGCAGCTTCCTGGGGCTCAAACGAGTGTGACAGTCTTAGACATCAAAGAATCATACAAAGTGTTGATGCCGGAACATTCCTGAGGTCTCCACAAAGGCCTCGTCGTTCCGTGCTCACCTCTCACACTTCCAGGGCAGC
The DNA here is from genome assembly GCF_900634775.1 of Gouania willdenowi. NCBI lineage: Eukaryota > Metazoa > Chordata > Actinopteri > Blenniiformes > Gobiesocidae > Gouania > Gouania willdenowi. Next base: position 10,346,435 of record NC_041059.1, read on the forward strand.
TCTAGTTTCGTGCATCATTGAGTGCTCTGCAGCGTGATGGAATTCCAGCTGTTGATGGAGAGCTGCTCGAGGCAAGACGAGCTCCGTCTTAAAGAACTCAGAAAAAACAAATACTTGGATTTTATGGACTTTTTATCCCATAGCAGCATCAGAGAAGTGCTCAGAAAAACACCCCAAAAAAACAGATTATACACATTGTTAAATCTGTAATGAAGAAATACCAAGAGTTTTTTTTCCATTTAGACCAGATTTGTAGGGATCTATTTTCTTTGGTGTGAATATGTGATAAACTTTAACTTCTTCAGCATCACCTGCCTGTACTCAGTGCTGCCACTATGATGTAGATTGGGTTTCATACACCTCACGTGGTTTGTGGTATTTGCCTTCAGGCATTATTTAAGTGTGTTAACATTGTATTTCATCACTTGCACTGATATGGTCTGTTATACGATATAAAACTCTAACTTCCAGCCATCCGTCTTTTTACTTCTGCTGAGAATCGTGGGATGCAGGAGCTGAATCTAAAGCACATGTTGGCACATCAAAGTATTTCAAAGCTTTGCTTTTTAATGTATTTTATTTATTTATAGTAGTTATTAATATGTTTTATATGTGCATTGGAAAATAAATACTTAGGGACCTTTCCTTTAATGTATTTGTAGCTTTGTTTCTTATTTAAAAGACATCTGTTCTGGTTTAGGTCGAGCTGTAGAGTTATATTATGAGATTTTACTAAAAACAACAGTTTCATTTGAAATGGATTTTCTTTATGGCTTCTCTCAGCTCTGAGTGTCTCAGCAGCTTTTAATTATTTTTTTGGGTTTTAAAGATAATTTTCCTCCTAAAAATGTGACCGGCATAAACTGCAAAGCAATCTTCCAGAAGTGAATATTTCCTCACATCTGGCCACATTAACATGACAGAATGTTGCACATCCTTGAATATGGTGACATCTGGTGGACAATGGGCGTTGGTAAGTGTTGGTAAATGAAACGGCTTCTTTTTCAGTAGCCCATGAATAGTTAAAAACTCTAACTTTGGATTTAGTTTTAGAGTTGAATTATGCTTTTCTTTTAGGTTCAGAATGACTGTTTGCAGTCATTTTTCTGTAATCTCTGCACTCACAATCACGATCCCTCTCTCACTCAAACAGAAAACTATTTACACTCATTTCATCACTGCTAATTGATTTTTTTCCCCTTTTTTTCTGTTTTCTATTGTAACACTTTTGTTTACCTGCAGCAGATACGGCCAGTCAAAAATTGCTGCTCCCCATTTGTTCTGTTTCTGCCCCTAGGAATGAATTTATTTGGAAAGCTACTTTTAGGGTGATTTTAGTGAATGTGCTCATCTTTTACATCTTTACAAAACGATTAGTGTTGTAAATATGACTAGCATAGTTAGCCTAGCATTTGAGGAGGGAAAGAATATTTTAAAGATGTTCAACCATATAACACATTTTAAAATGTGTTCCAAAAGTTGTTCTCATTAGTCCTTTGATCGGATTTATGAAATGTCATAGCTCAAAAGTTTGTCTTTGACTCCATCTTAAACAAACAGGTTGTTAACAAATGGTCATGCAATTTTTTAGTTCGAAAAAGTTATGTGCATTGCATTGTGTGATTTGGAGCCTTGACTTTGACATGTGTCAAAGTCAAGGCCTGGGGGCCATCTGGCCCTTTAAAGGTTTTAATTTGGCCCTCAGGAGAAGGTAAAAAATTACAGCGAAAACATGAATCATTGTGTAAATCAGTTGTAGATATTTCTGTCCCTTCAGATTATTTATATAACCCTGGTTCTATATCTCTGTCTGCATTCCTCAGAAGGATTTATTTCAATCTGCCAATCGTGATTGGCTGGTGAAGCACGTCCGTCCGCTAGGGGGTGACCAACCTCCTATAAAAGGAGGACACGGACAGACGCGCACCATTCAAAATAAGCCCCATTTCTCCTCGTTCAAGCAAGAACGGTAGTCTGGTGAGACATCGCACTTATAGTACCCATAGAACCTGGGTTAAATACATAACCTAAAGTTCTATTTCATAATATTTTGTGAGATGTCTCACTATGGGATATAGAAACTCCCGTAGTGCAGACATGCTTATCGAGTGGTAAATCAGGACAGTAAAAACGTCCAGCATGTAAAAGCGGACAAACGTGAGGGGCGAGGTTCAACTGTGGAGGTTCAGATGTCCTGAACAGACACTTCCCTGAACAAAGCCCAGGATGTGGCAAGACCCCGAGTCGAGTGTGCACACAGACCCGCAGGCGGCTGCAGACCCTGACACGAGTAAGCCAAAGCAATAGCCTCCACCACCCAGTGTGACAGGCGTTGCTTAGTATCCCCTTGTGGGGATTGGCCCAGGAGACGAACAGCTGATCGCTCTTCCTGAGGCTCCTCGTCATATCCATATAAGTGCGTATCGCACAAACTGTACATAACACATTCAGTCGCTGCTCACCCTGTGAGGCAGAAAAGGCCAAAAGGTCAATGGCATAGCACAAGCCCACAACCTTTGGCACAAAGGGTTGGGTCTCAGGATGATCCTCACATCACCTGGGAAAAGCTGAGCTCCTCTGGAGGCACCACAACTCAAATAGCCTGCACCTAGAGCCATGAAGAGACCTTGTGGAGGGGGATCGAGTACTCTGTATGGTGGAGATCACACTCTGTGATAATCCCACTGCTGACAGATTGAGCCACTCAGGGGCTAAACCCTCCAGATGGTCTGGACGCAGGTGGAAAACTGTACCCCTCAACTGTGACAACAGGTCCCTGCGCAGCAGGAGCTGCCAGGGATGTGCACACAGCAGCTGGTAAATCTCCGCCGGCCACAGTGGAGGCACCAGGATCAGTGTGTTACCGCATTCCCTCACCCTGGACAGGGTGGAGGAAATCAGAGCCAACGGGGGAACGCGTAAAGACGCACGCATTACGTTAGTAATGCATTACGTTTCACGCATTACGTTGCACGCATTACGTTAAAGAAGCACGTTAGTGCGTCTACGCCGAAGGGAGCTTTCGTAGTGCGGAGAGAGAAGAACATCGCGCACTGCGCATTTTCTTCCCCTGCAAACAGGTCCACCTCGGCCCGTCCGTAATGGGCGCACAGCTGCCGCACCACCTCTCGGTGAAACATCGATTCCCTGTAAAGCGGTGCGCCCCTGGATAATAAGTCGGCGCCCATGTTCATGATCCCCGGAATGTGCGTCGCTCTCAGCGAGAGGAGATGCCCAACACTCCACAAGATCAGTCTGCATGCCAATGACAACCCTCCCTGATGGTTGATATACGCCACCACCGTGGTAGCGTCCGTCCTCAACAGAACATGATGACCTCTGAGAGACAGAAGGAAGTGGACCAGCTAGAGGAACACCGCTGATAGCTCCAAGTAATTTATGTGAGCGCGCTGGAGGACTGCATTCCAGTGACCCTTCCCAGCCCCGCCCTCGTGGGTCGCACCCCAGCCTGTCAGGCTGGCGTCCATGGAGACCACCTTCCTGGATGTAACAATGTCCATAGGCACTCCATCCGTCAGGAAGCCCGGGGAACACCAGCACGCCGCACTCTGGCGTAACCAAAACCTTTCCGTACGCCATGACGCACAGGATTGAGCCCATGTGAGGCCACCCACAGTTAGAAATTCCTCATGTGAAGGCGACCAAGGCAGATCACGAGGATGGCCGAAGCCATCAACTTGAGTAAACGAAGACACAATCTCAACTGAACAGATTTGCCCGTTCGAATTCTATTCCTGACCAGGAGGGGGCCGGAGCCTCCCTGCGAGTGGGAATAACGGGACCCGTCATCAGCAGACATTGCTTTCACATGATGTGCCTTTGGCCAAGGGGTGCGAGCAATGAACACATCAATTTGTTTTGAACATGTGAGTGCTTGCTTGTGGACGTGCAGGAGGGGGCACCAGCTGAACATCCTGAGCAACCAGTCTGTCTCTCCCGAACAGCAGAGGGCCGAGCCTTGGCAGAGGGGAGGATGGGGCATGAACAGCCCGAGAATGCACCGGTGAAATCAAATGGGACAAAACTAGAAAACGAGGGAATGTCTGTTTCGTCATCAGAGAAGAAGAAAGCTGTCAGGCCGTCTTTTTTTTCCTCCTTGTTTGCACGCGCTGAGCAGGCTGTGCTGGCGCAGCAGCAGCCGGCGAAGCTGCAAGGACACCGGGCCAGGTAGGCGGGACACGTCGAGGCTGTGGTGGGGCCGGCCAGGGAACAGAAGGTCTCGCCGCCTTAAACTGCGGACCCCGGAGAGGAGCCTGGGGAAAAGCCTTTTGTTGCGCTGGTGGAGGCGTGAGCGGCTGTTTCCTGGGGAGACAGAGACGGAGAGCCTCATCGTCCCTCTTTTTCTCCTCGCAGCACCACTGCATGGAGGACAAAATCGAGAACTGTTGTAAGTGCTCTCAAATTTTCCAAAATCCTACAATTTTACTTAAATTATTCACCAAAATTTCCCCAAATGAGTCACAAAATCAAGGAAATTTAAGATCCTGCAGGGACTGATAACGTCACTTATTGCTTGGATATTTTTGGTGCCTTACATACTTTAAATAATATTAAGCGTGGAAGTGCAAACTAGGGCACAAGAATGATAAAAATATCTTGTTTTACCACCTAGAATCTGTGGCCCACTTGAGATTAAACTGGTTTGTGTTTGGCCCATGAACTAAAATGAGTTTGACACCCCTGACGTAGAAGAACACAAAGATGGCGCTGAAGTGGAAAAGTTTGTTCAAGAACAATTTTCTTTACCCCCAAAACTGTGGTGATGTGTGTTGGATGGGGTGATATTTTTATTTGATTCACGGGACCCCATCAAAACTGAACTTGATTTTGCAACACAACAAGACACAGACTCAAAAATAATATGTAAACAAAGAGTCGCCAGCACTTTGACAAGGTTATCTGTAATAATTTAATATTTGATTCACATCTTTAAAACTACTTTCTGGTGTTTTTTTTTTTTCAAACAAATTGTTATTTCTTTACGTGAAGCCAGTGTTTTTACATTAAAAAATTCCAGGATATGTGACTCAAATTTTTCTTGTGGCTTCTGCATAAGAAGTGGGTTGAAAATCTCAGCATAAAACACTAAGATTTCTGGACTAAAATGACAAATACTGTTAGGTTGGCAATGTTAACATACCAACCAAGCTTCCTGTTGACGTTTTTAAACATCTCCACTTTTGACCCTGCAAAAGTAAACCAGGTCGCACGTTCACAGCTGAGACCTATTGTGTGTTTCCGTGGATGTCACAATATCAACATTTGTTGTTGTTTTGTACAACTTTCAATTTCTGAAACACCTGAACTTTTACTTTGGCAGTGTTTTGGGGTCACACTGGCATCAGTATTGGATGAGAACAACTTTTGGTTGTCATACAAATGTGGTTAAACAGCGTTAAATAATTTTTGAATATGAAATGAGTAAATTCTTGAACAAAGGGCATTTCCTCTGAAATTCCTATTTTGTATTTTAAAAGTTATTGAGTTAACTTTTCAAAGTATAGTGTATTACCTTGAATTTTTCTTTTTTCTCTCTTTGAGTCAAATAAGCAACGTTTATAACTTTATACACGTAAGGTGGAAACCTAACTTGAGTCAAATCATAAGGCTGTGAAAGAGAGAGCTCTTATTCTGAACATCATAACCATTGAGTCTGCCACATCACCTGTGAGGAAACATTTGCTCTTTTTGGGGGTTTTTTCTGCTCAGAGAAACAATGTGGTGGTCCTAGTGTGGGTGTAATGATTCAAATTAACCATGTAGCTACACTGATGCCTAGACTTTACCAAGTTATTGAAACTCAAATTGATGATGCATCACAACCAAAGAATTTTTATTACTATCAGACTTCTGTTTGTACTCCTAACATATTGAACATTGAATGTGGCTTCAAACAACATACAATCAGGCTTTTTTTTTTTGTTAGACCATGTAGTTTATTGAACACCACAGCTGTGATGTACTGCATATGTACTAGCATATTCTTGAGTTTACACTAAATGATGTCGCAACACAATTTCTGGGAAATTTGCGACAGAAGGAAGGAAATTAAGAGGCAAATAGACACAGTGTACTGCATAACTACATGCAAATACAGGCAGGATGACTAAAACATGACAAAATTTCAAAGAGAATTTCAGCCGAATAGATGCATATTTTGAAGTTAGTTAGTTAGAGTGTGGGAGGATGGGACTTCACATCAATCACACATGGATGTAGAAGGATAATACACGCTGCTCAATATACAGTAAAGGTCAGCTATAATTATTGTGAATGTAGCAAACTGAAATTAGAAGTAATTTTAATGACTTAAAATCTTTGCCAGAAGACTGACTAATATAAGTTTGCTGTTAAACTAAATAATGCATGACAGAGCAATGTTCAGATGAACCATCAGTGATGGCAGGGGTTACTGGTAAATAAAGGTGTTTATCTAGTTTTTTTTTTTGTTTTTTTTTCCCTCCAAATTTAACTTTTGAAAAAAAAAAAAAAAAACATTAAAGGGCAACATTTTGTAGGAACTAAAACTAAGCTCCTTGTACAACTTTTTATTTTCAGTTCCTTAAATTGCATATCTCCATGGTTTCACAGCTTTTTTTTAAAGAAGAACCAAACTTAGACCAAACACAGATGGATTTCGTTTTGACTCTTGATTGTCAGAGCGAGGTTGAAGGATCAACGTTTGCAATTTTGGGATTCTTATTCTTCTTCTTATGTTGCTGGTGGTGATGTCTGTACACAATTTAGGGTTTCATTTTTTGACAAATGTGCTCAAAGCCACCACTTTTTTTTCTCTTGGTTTGGTTTCATTGTGAGAACTGTGTTCACACTTCCACCCAACCACAAAGCGTTTATGTACGGCATCAGAAGAGTGAAGAAAAGCAGGTCGAACGTTGAACCGTGTTTAAAGGGGAAACGTCCAAAGCTGCTGCACTGCAGGTGTTTGCAAGACCTGCACCTGCTGCATGCGGCGACTATAAACATAAAAGGTGTGATGTGAAAACATCTTATGGTTTGGAGATGCACTGTAAAAAAAAAAGTCTGTAAAATATACAGCAAAAGACTGTCAAATTCCAACAGTAAAGTAGCGTAAAACCCAAAATGTCCTTTTACTGTATTAAATACATTGAATAACAGTTAATTGTGAAACTGGACAAAACTTAAATTTTTACTGTAATAAAATGTTGAAATGATAAAGATTTTCTGTAGAAACAAATAAATATACATGCATTTTAAAAGTAAATATCGTAATGGAAAAAAATGTTTGAAAACCTTAGATTTTACGGCATTATTTGGGCAAAACTACATCTTATGGAGTTGTGCACATTAGAATTTACAGTATAAATCTGTTGATTGCTAAGCAAACAAAAACCTTCATTTTTACAGAAGCAAAATGTTAAAAAATAGGGTCCAATGTAAAAATACAACCAGTAAATACTATTAAAAAAAAGGCAAATATCAGCAGCAAAAGACAATAAAATGTTATCTTTTTTTAATATATTTTTTTAATTCAGATACTGATATGCACATTAATAGTTTGGTCTGCAGTATATCATTGTTAACCTTTTCATAAATAAAAATCGACAAAATTGATTTAAATAATCGTTTTTTAATTATTATTTAAAAACAAATTTATGTTCTGTTATGTCTCACGCCATATTATCAGACCACTTTAAGTGTTTTAATTTAAAGTTAAATGGGTCCTCTCAGTTTAAGGTACACTCCAATACAGTAGGTGGCGGTAGTGCACCTGCAACACTAGGTGTCACTCGCCAAAAAACAAAACGAAGAAGAAGAACACGTCATCTGACAAAGACCAATAGCGTGGCTCGCTGCTGTGACGTGTACAGACCGCTCTTTTTTTTTACCTGGACACCTGGTGACCTCGCTAACGAACGCAATTTTGAATTTGTACCAGCGCCATTTTAGGTGCTCGGCCCACAGCATCTTTGGACTTTTTAGACATCCTGGCAGCTTTAAATTAACTCGTGAGGTGAGTACAATGTACTCACCTCACGAGTTACATTGTTATTGTGGGCTGCTGCGTTCGCCGATCCGCATTATTTACAGTGAGCAGAAATTATTTTTACTTCTTGTTCTACATCATCTGTTTTTATTATTTGTTAAATATTTTTTACTTGTTGTTGTTCTACCTCACCTTTGTTAATTTCAATAAACGTTTGTTCATAACATAAACATAAACTGTTTGACTCGTACCATTTGTTATCATCATTGTGTAATTTTTATGTTGTAAATTGAGGGAGCAAAAGTAGTATCGGCTTCAAATATCGGCTCAAGAAAATCTGCAGTCCGTATCGGTCATCAGCTAAGGCTGATGGGGAAAAAAATCTGTATCTGCATCGGCCCTAAAAACCCATATTGGTCTATTCCTAGTATGGAATAGGGATTTACATCATGAAAATTACACAATGACAGTTTTACAGTTTGAATGATTCAAATTGGTTCATATTTTGCTGAGCTAAAAAAAAAAGTATTATATATCATAACAATAACAATTTAGATTTTTATTTTGAGAATACCTTACAGCATTCTCACATTTACAAACATCATTAATAACAATTAAATTACAGATTTTTACAGGCATTTTACAACCTACAACTGTTTGTCATTTTGCTTGTCTGTTCTTTAATAATAATAATTATAATAATAATAATAATACACTGTCGATTAAGGAAGATTAAAAAAAAGGTGCAGAAATGGCTCAAGAAAGACATTAAAAGGCATGAAAGTGTATTTCTTGTGTTTAGTATATTGCACTCTGGTAGGTGAATGGTGTATAGATCGACTGTGGATCAGGTAGTAGAGGGGTTGTTTTCTGATGGAGAGGTTGTGTGTTTGAACCCAAGATTATACTCGTCTGTATATTAAAGTGTCCCTGGGCAGAAACTGAACCCACTGTTGTGCCCAATGGTTAAGGAATACAGTGGTTCCCAATCTTTTTTTGTCCTCCGTACCCCTTTGCATTTTTGTCAAATTATGTGTACCCTCTTCATATCATAAGTACCCTCTCCATAATTTCTTATGATTTTTGTAGAATTTGTGGAACAGCGCGCTCTCCTAAACACCTAACTGTGTCTCAAACACTCAAATTTATTTATTTTTTTAAATTACCAATGCAACTTTAATGGAATTACTTCTATAGTAAGTAAATGCAGTTTTCTATGTAAAATATAGCTAATTATTGTCTCCTATTGTCAGAAGTGTGATGAAATGGCCTCTATAGCATAAAATAATACTGTTTCAATAAATTACCGTATTTTTCGGACTACAAGGCGCACCTAAAATCCTTTAATTTTCTCAAAAATCGACAGTGCGCCTTATAATCAGGTGCGCCTTATGTATGAAATTAACTACTGTGTTTCAACATACTGAACTGAAAAAGTGAGTGTATTGTTCTGTATTTTATGTGTTAAACCTGAACAATGTTGAGAGTTACTGTTGATAAGTTGAATAAAGTTTGACTTATCTGACTATTTTATTTTGCTTAATGCGTCTTAATAATAATAATAATAATAACAACAAACCGGTCCGCCTTATAGTCCGGTGCGCCTTATGGTCCGGTGCGCCTTATGTATGAAAATAGACTTAGTCAGACCCATTCATTGAGAGTGCGCCTTATAATCCGGTGCGCCTTATAGTCCGAAAAATACGGTATAAGAAAATATAGAATTGTATTGAGCAATAGTACTGTTAGTTTGTGGTTAAATTTGTCAAAAAAAAAAAAATGCATAAAAAGGAACGAGGAACATTTCCCAATTATTTTTAAATTATTAAATCTTTCCAAGTACCCCCTGCAATGTGCTGCTGTACCCCTAGATGGGCAGCTTTTATCACCATGGGGGCCACAAAAATGTGATAGTTTGTTATAAGGGCCAAATGATCAATAATCCTGTTAGATTTTAGAATAATGAGCAATCTGAGCAATATACAGAACATGACTAATGGTTTTGTTTGTTTTTGAAGTCATTCTGTGTGTTTTTCTCTCAAACGGTGTGTTTTTGTTGTTGTTAGTGCCACGCTTGGCCGCTTTGTGTGAATGTGCTGATATTTTGATGTGCTCTGGGAATACTTTGTTGGTTATTAAAGTGTTATGTATGTGCCTCTAGGAAAATGTTGTTGTTATTGTTCCTGGAGGTGTGCACTATTTAATTCCTATTTAATTATGTACGTTTTCTTTTTCTTTTCATTCAGTATTCTGGAGCATCTGTAAAAAAAAAAAAAAAAAAAAAAAAAGCAATTTCCCCCTGGAGTAAATAAAGCATATCTGATGATTTTGATGTATGTTTTTCTCAAGTGGTTTCCAAGGTTATTAAGAACGAACAAAAGATAAAGCCCTGTATTTAATATTAAGAAAATGTAAACAGGAAGCAGTAACCAAGACAAATCTGTCCTCATTTAAATGAAGATGATCTCACACTGTCATGAGTGTCAACTTCCTGTTAAAACTAAAATGTTTTGGTTCATTACTAATTAATGAATAAACCACATGTACATTCTGTCTCTTGGGCATTCCAACAATGGATGGAAGTTTAATAATGTTTCTGAAACACTGTACCGAGTGTGTGTTTCAAAGATAATCATCCTCTCCTGTGAAACCATAACAAATGGGTATTGAGTGAAACCTTTGTGTGGATGAGAAAAGGTTTTATCTCATACTTCCTCTGTGGTTATTGTACACGAAGTCAGTGGTGATGCTGGCTTTTTGATCTCAGCTTTCATGGACTACTACAGTTTGGTAAGTCATTATTAAATACCTTTTAATGAATACACGTATTTAATTTATTTGTAGAATATTTACATTTTCTAAACACATTGGGATTTGTTTTGTTTGAATACAGAACAGTAAGTTTAAAGTATTGGAAAATACATTCGTTAAGCATTTCTGCTACTATAATATTCTGAATTTCTGTCATTGAGGAAACCATGCAGAAGTACAATCAAGATAATAATTTACTAAATATTTAAAGCTGCTGCTTTTGTGATTCTACTTGTTTCCTTTTTTAAGGGGTACGGTAACGTATCTTCCCTTTCTACTGAAAAAAACAATGAAGCTCTGTTTCATTGGGTAAGACATTAGCATTAGATCTAAGACCATCTAAGACATTCAGTAGATTTGATTTAAAGTCAGGTTTGACTTAAGTGATCGTGCATTTAAAAGAGAGATTCTATTGCTTGCAATTTGAAACTATGTAATTTAAGATGTGGCCTGAATGTTTTTTTTTTTAAAACATGTCATATAAATGTAATGAATACATTATTTTAAACACAAAATAGCTCTAGAAAAATGTTAAAATCTTATTGATGTGTTTGGTAGATTTTGATGCCAGAGAAGGAAATCATTATTTTAGACTCACTCAGCTGCCTTTTATTAGTAAAAAATAAAACATGTATCTTAGTAATGCTCTGCATGTCATACATAAATTTAGTTAGTTTAATGCATTGATATTAAAATTCACAGAGAAGTCACTTGTGTTTGTGAAAGTTCTCAGTCATTTGGTTCGTGTTGATTTTGGTTCAGAACAGAAGCATCTTAGATTAGAGATGAAACATTTTTGAGCAAAACTCCAGTTGCCATGGAGCTAGTCAGCTATCATTGAAATATATGTAGACTCAATTTTTAAACCATACTCACCAGAAATTCAAAACAAAGGGGTGGAATTGAAAATGTGAACAAGATCAAATATTCTTATGAAAACTGAGATACATTTTGCCTTTTAGAAAACGGCACAAATTATCACCGCTGAGTGAAAGTGTAAATAGGATTACCAAAAGAAAAATGCACAGGATTAGTTTGTTTCCCAGAAGAATGCCAGTGACCAACCTTCAGGTTGTTACACAACATGTTGAGGCTCTTTAAGCTGCTGGTAAGTCAAATTAATTTGTCGATTTATTGTGTAACCACAGTTTGGACCGTTGGCTTTGCCTAAGGTTTGACACTCTGATAATAATAAAGCGTGAGAGAAGATGACTAACGGTCCTAACAAGTGCACGGCTCCATCATGTGGTTGAAAAAGAACTGTAAAGACAATTTAACTCGGGTCACCAACCTTTCTGAAACTGAGCTACTTCATAGGCACTGAATAGTCAGGAGGGCTACCAGTTTGAAAAGCACTTCTTAAATTATTGTTATGGATGCTGTGCCCCCCCCCCCCCCCCCATGTTTTCATAGTATTAGCGTAATCTTTTATCCATTTCTTTTTTCTTTTTTTTTTTAGTTTTAGGAATGTCTTGTTTATATAGTTTTAGGATTGTGGTCTTTTGTCGTTTATATATCTATTTATTTTCTATGTTGTTTTTAATGGTTTTTAGGATTGTTCTTTTGTTGTTTTTATAGTTTTAGGATCGTTCTTTTATGTTCTTTTAGGATTACTATCCCAGTGTTACCTAGGATGTGGCCCTCTGTGGGGGGCTGTGATGGGCCATGGCTGCAGTGGTTCTGTCTCGTGGCCCTCAGTGCTGGCTCCTTGTGATGTCTCCTTACCTCTGTACCCAGTCATGTGCCATTGTCCCTATTTTTACCTGTGTCTGTGTGTGGTGGGCGGGGTTTGTACATGGTGGATGTTTTGTTTATTTTTATTTTGAACTTTGTAAAAGCACTTTAAGCTGCATGTTATTGTATCTATGTATAAATAAAGATTGATTGATTGATTAAATACTAAACGTTAATGGTTTCGCTTTAATTAGAGGGTAAAATCATAAGGAAGGCCAGCAGTAACTTCATAAGGTAGGAAACGTTTAAGTTTCAACATGCGACACTTTATTTCTCCTAATATTCATTTTCATTACATTTCATACAAAATTGTCATCCAACAAACAACTTAGAACTAATCGTGTAACATTTGTAACCTTTAACAATTATGTCATACTTTACAAAAATCCATGCTTTTAAAAATATATATTTTATATCATATTATATATAACATACCTCTGACCATTCAACAGATCTGCAACACTTAAAAACATTTGTTGTTCCAATGAAAAAAAAACATTTAAAGCTAGGGTAGGTAATTTCCTCCAGATACACTTTTTAAGTTTTTGGTTTAAATTGTCTTTATGTCCTGACAGAAATGAACATCTTATGTGTTCTGAAAAAGGAACGAAGACAATCCATCATCTGTAGCAGCTGTAAATTTGTAATAACTTCGACCAATGGGAAAAAAAAACGAATCACGTCTCTCTGTCTCCCTGCTCGTTCTCACACTGAAAGCGCGTCACTGCTAACAAAGTTAAAACAGAGTTTTTGCTCACATTTTTAACATAAATAATGGTAAAGTTTGTTTACTCACTGCTGAATGAGACATGAGACAATGACGTTTCTACACAATACAAGCGATGAGCTTAGGTTCGCTTCTGCAGCAGCTGTGCGCGTGCATCAGAGTGAGACAGAGCACGAGGGGGGTGAAGGCGGAGCCATCAGGAAGGTGACATTCAAAATCATGCTAGCTTTTGAAAATCACCTACCCTACCTTTAAAGAGGGTTAATTTAATGCTAAAACTTTATCATGTGCAGTAGTATTTAACTACTAGGTACTAACTACATTTGTTATATGTATTGATCTTTGTATGTTTGAATCCTGAAAAGTAAATCAGATTTTAGATGAAGCTCATTGGTGACTAGAGCTCCTGAGGGCACTTCACATGGTCCATGAGGGCTACCTGGCGCCTGCGGGCACTGTGTTGGTGACCCCTGCTTTAGATGCATGTTTCCTCTTTACATGCAGGATTCACAGATGGAGAACATTACAAATTTGGATGACTTCCTCTCCCTTTGGGAATTGTTGAACGAGTACAACAGCTCAGATGAGGACTACTATGACTCTGGCGAGGTCTGCGACCTGAATGAGGGTATGACCTTCAAGGCGGTTTTCATACCCATTCTGTATTCACTGGCCTTCGTTGTGGGCATCCTTGGGAATGGGGTGTTGTTGGCCGTGCTGTTTCAAAGCAGGAAAACCAGGAGTGTGACAGACACCTTCATCCTCCATCTGGCCTTGGCAGACATTCTGCTGCTGATGACGCTTCCCTTCTGGACTGTCCAGTACACTCGCCCTGGTGGATGGGCATTTGGGACACCACACTGCAAGATCACTGGCTCTGTTTTTACGGTAAGAATTGGGCTGAAGGTTTTTCAGTCACAGTGGAAGCTTATGTTCAAGCAGATCATGTAACTTCAACTTATAATGTGCGTAACTGGTGTGTCAAAGTCAAGGTTAGCAAACCAAATCCGGAAAACCCTTATTTTACCCTTGAAATGATATTAGCTCAAAGAAAAAATAAATTGGTTATTTTTGTAATCTGTAACCAAAGATATATTATCCATAATGTGAAAGTGTTCAAATTAGGGCACCGTAAATTTAAAACTTGAACTTTATCCTTAAAGTACAACTCTGCCTTTTGGAAGCTTGATCTGAGACAGTCTGACAGACTCATTTTGTGAGGCTAAAGTACGAGGTGTTTTTGCCCCGAAAAGTGATTGTAATATTTGTACCCAACCTTAATGTCCTCCCCTTTCCGCAGCGTGTTGCTACTATTAGCCCATCAGAACAAGGGTTAACTATTATCTCTACCTGTGTATTCCAATGACACCGAAAATACCATATTAAAGATGTGCTTTATTCTGCCACCTACTGACAACTAGGATAATTAACATTGTCTATAAATGTATGAGGCTAATATTTTAGCAAAGCATTGTTTTTTTTTTTTTGTTTTTTTTTTGGAGGAACAAAGAAAAAACATTTTTAGATACAACCAACTACAATTTGACGGGTAAACTTGTATGCAATTCGCTACACAAATACATATTCCTTGCGTTGCCTTGCCTTGTCTTGCCTTGTCTGGCGTTGCCTTGCCTTGCGTAGTCTTCCTTTGCCTTGCGTTGTGTTGCCTTGCACTGTCTAAACTCTTAGGAGACACGGATGCTCAGTCCAGGTTGTGATATTTCTGAAGTTTAGATATTGTTACAGTGACCCTCTAGAGTTAAATGTTGCTGTTCATGAAAATGAAGACAAGAGTATAGAAAGTGACATCATCCCAGTTTTTTTTTCTTTTTTGTACTCTTAGATGAACTTCTACTGTGGGATCTTTCTCCTGGCCTGCATTAGTCTGGACCGCTACCTGTCCATCGTCCATGCTACTCAGATGTACTCCCGCAGGAAGTCCTGGATGGTCCAGGTCAGCTGTTTGTTAGTGTGGCTCCTGTCTCTGCTCCTCTCTATTCCTGACTGGTACTTTCTCGAGGCCTTACACGACGAAAGACGAGACAGAATCGAGTGCGTTCAAAACTATTTTAGGCACGGCGAGCAGGTGGCATCTGCCTTGAGGCTGACATCTCGTCTGATCTACCACATCCTGGGATTCCTGCTGCCTTCAGCCGTCCTGGTCTTCTGCTACTCCTCCATTCTGCACAAGCTGAGCTGTCGCACTCAAGGCGTTCAGAAGCAGAAGGCTTTCAGGGTGATTGTGGCTGTGGTCGTGGTTTTCTTCATCTCCTGGACACCGTACAACATCGCACTCATGGTGGACACACTTTATTCAAACGATACAATAGACGCTTGTGCAGTCGGGTTATCTTTGGATAAAGCCTTAACAGTAACAGCATCCATTGGCTACCTCCACTGCAGCCTTAATCCCATCCTGTATGCCTTTGTGGGAGTGAAGTTCAGGCGTCAGCTTATCGACGTCCTGCGATCTCTGAGCTGCAAACTGAAGAGCGGCGCTAGGCTTCACTCCTCCGTTAGCAGAAGAAGCTCCGCTTGGTCTGAATCTGCAGATACTTCTAACTCTATTGCTATCTGAGAAACCTTACATTTACACACAGGGTCTGAATGCACATTGTAAATTATATAAATAGTTGTTCTTTAAAGCAGCTGGAGAACATTTTTTTATCAGATAAAGACATAATGTAGGCCTCATTGATCAATAAATCAAAGATAATTTGTTTCATTTGCTCAAAAAAAATTGACGTTTTTGGAAAATGTATGGAGTCCCATGAATTGATTCACAAGTGTTTTTTTCTTCATTCTTACTGTGATTTCTTGTGTTTCTACGTCAAACAAGGACGGCAGTGATTCTCATTTTTGTTCTAGTTTGTTTCGAGTATTCTCTGTGATATCACCGCGCTGGCAGATGTTCAATTTTGGTCAGATTTAGATCCTTCCATGTAAACCCCAAAATAAACATAAACACCAGAAATTTTTGGGAAGTCACTTTGGTTGAATTTCTGGGCTGTTAACACAAGAAATCACAGTGAAAATGTAGTAAAAGCACTTCTATGTATCTGTCTACAGGACCCCACATCCCACAATGCAATGATGAAAATTTTTCCTGCAATATTAATAAACGAAGTAGTGTTTACAGTAGAGATGAAAACAAACTTTCCAGTGACAATTTCAACCTTTTACATTATTTTTCAAGCAATTGATCTTTGATGGATTAATCTATGAGGCCTACGTTATGTGTTCATCTTTTGGCTTCAGAAGCTTTAATGAATTAAGATATTTTTATAAATACAAAATATTCTTAGATCATACTACATACATGTCAACCCTAAGTAATGTTCACCTGTACTACGAAATAAACACATGTTTATTTTCTTTACAAAACATGAACTGATGTTCAAAAATTCTTCTTACCTACGTAATAAAACAGCCACAACATTGGACATGGCAGAAATGTGTATTAAATACAGGTGAACAGTCGGGGTTGACATTAGGGATGTAACGATTCACTCAACTCCCGATACGATTCGATTCACGATACTGGGTTCACGATACGATTCTCTCACGACTTATTTTACAAAATGGGACTGTAGACAAATTTTTTTTTTGGGAAAAAAACTAGAAAATACCATACTATTTTCCTTTTATTTTTCATTGTCAAAAGAATCCCTTGATAAACAATTCAAAACAATGCAATTTAACTAAAAATAAATCTTGAATGAAATAAATAAAGGAATAATACAAATGAAAATGAAGCCTATTAATTTAAATTCTGGTTCTATAATAAACAATGTAAAACTGCATAATAGTTCTTTTTCTTTTAAAAGTGCAACTGAAAATGTATTTTGTGCCTTAACAATTGGATTTAAAAAAAAAAAAAAAAAAAAAACCTGATTACACTGATTTACATCATATTTGTTTGGACCAGCAGAGGGCGCTGGTAACCCAGTGGTCGGTTGGCATGCAGATATCTTGCAGTGAAGCAGAGAAGCTATGCTAGCAGAAAGAGCTAATAGAAAAACGTGACTTTTACAGATAATCAAGTAATATTACAGATATTCTTTCAGTGCTTAAGGGGTAATGAATCATTTATTAACATATTTAAGAGTAGAAGGCGACCAGAAAGAAAGTATTAGCAGACTCCGCCCGCCGCCTACACTTGTGGTTAAAAAAAGTACTGCGATTCAATTTTCAGAAAATCGACATCAACCGTGATACCTATAAATCTATTTTTAACTGCCTTACGATTAATCGTTACATCCCTAGTTGACATGTATGTCTTTAGTGAATGTGTCATTATGCATTTATTCCCTATTTCTTTTAGCCAGGCAGCTTCAGGGCATTACAAGTTCATAACAGTATTTATTACTGTTGTGAATGCTCCAATTTTCCAGAGCAGCTTTGAAATCTTTACATTAAGTGTTGAAACTTAGAATAAATGTGATTTTGATATGTAAATAGATTATTCAACATTACAGATCGTTATCCCATCATGTGTTGCCTCGATCTTTCTCCACAGTAAAAAAAAAAAAGTATGTTATCAGCGTTAATTTTTACTTGTCTTTTTTTGTATTTTGTAAAAGTGGAGGGAAATAAATGTGATCTGTAGCTCATTAAACAAGCAATGGCCTAATGTATGTCATCATCATTAACTTCTAGATAGGTGAATTCATATTTCTTTTTATACTTTGCCAAACTTAAAGTGCCTCTCCTGCAGGAAGCCACCAGAGGGCAGAGGTAACATTATTATTATATTGGTCATTAGGTTAGATTATTGTCAAACTCAAGGCCCGGGGGCCAAATTTGGCCCTTTAGAGCTTCTAACTCAGTCTGCAGGAGACGGTAAAGAACATGTATCATTGTGTAAATTACAAAATAATTCATTAGTATATCTCTCAGTCCCTCCAAATACACATGGACACAAATGTACAAATTTCCCACGCTTATGTCACATGAAGTCAGTCACTTTTTTAATCTCAAATTGAACACCTTTAAAAAAAAAAAAAATCAAAATCCTGCAAATTTCCCTTAAACTGTTCTACTAAATTTAATAAAAATGATTCAGAATATCAAGTTAATTTAAGTTTCAGGTCACTTAATGCTGTATTGTCTCTTATATACTTTTTATGTAATTTATACCTGAAAGAACAAACTATTGCACTTTTTCCTGTCTAAAATTTGTGGTCTTTATTTGGCCCCTGAACTAAATGAGTTTAACACCCCAAGGTTAGATAATGAAGTCAACAGGATGCTCTCTGGTTTCATCTACTCGTTTTTTGTTTTTTTTTTAATTAGTATTCTTTTTTATCAGCCTAAATGAATAAAGTTTTGCAACAATCTTGTTCAGAGAGAACTGGGAGCCACTGGTACTGATACACAGTCATTCCTACTTGAGTTTTCTCAGAGCCGTTGCAGCACCGAGCCATTACGGGGCTCCAAAGCTCAGTCTTAGTTCACGTCTGAGGAGAATAAAATCAAGATTCTGGGTTGACCTCTCACCTTTCTCGTGATCACTGAAACCCCACGAAGCGAGGTCTTGCATGGAGCCCCAAACTGAGGGAGATTGACAGTAGTCTTGAGTTTCTTCCGTTTTCTAATAATTGCTCCAACAATTGTTGCCTTCTTAAAGAAAAACTAACAGGTCTGTGAGAACCTGCATTCTTGCTAATTGGTAGGTGATCAAAAACTTATTTTATACAATAAAATGCTAAAGAATTATTTCAAAATCATACATTTTATATTCTATCTCTCACAGTTGAAGTTTACCTACAATGAAAATGACAGACCTCAGTTTTTGGAAGTTGGAAAACTTGCATTTTCTCCCCCACATTGTATGTATATGATAAACAACTTTCACAAGCTGTAGCTCATGTTCTTGCTCTCAAAATATCACATTGGTTTTGTTTTTTGACATACAGAGAATTGCTGTTTTCCTTATATATTGATTTTTGATCGCTTGTGTTGCTGGAGTGGCTCAACTTAAGATGGTTAAGTTTATAGAGAGGTTGTAATAGATTGTAGCAGTTGATAAACCAGTAAAATTTCCAAACTGGGGCGCCCGACAGAGCTAGAAACATGTGAGCTCACGGACTGCTGATGTTCAACAATGCCAGGAATGAGCGTCTGCTTATCTGGTCTGTTCAGTTCACTCTGTCAGTGCTGCTAACACTAAACGTTCCCAGCATGCTCCTCTGCTCTTCTTCAGCTTCTCTGAGAAGCAGCGGCTGGACTCATGTTTATTTATAATTATAAAAGATATCAGCTTGTCTTTGCCCCTCCCCCAGGCATGCTTTAGCATGCTGTGACTGGTAAATGGTGATACCAAAATATGCACAGACAGACATCTAGTGAGATCTTTGTGGAGACACATCTAAAATGAATCGAACTTATTATTTCCTGTTCCTGTTGCTGATCTGTGAGTCATTCACACACCTCGTAATGCTCAGCTCGACCACACCCAACCACAGCAGCAAAACTGCAATGTGGAATGTTGAAGCAGACGAAAATGCGTTTAAACTCAGAATTAACTAAATTAACAGTTGAGTAAAGACACCAAACTGTAGATAATATAGATCTGGTGAAGCAGAAAGTGAATGTGTTCACTGCACAGTCACTGAGGTTGTACTGTGCAGAGATCAGAGCTTCCTTGTTTACATGTGCTTTGCTTGTAGCAGCCACACTGACTGAGTTCTGTGGAGCCTGGGCTGCTGTTTGTTTCATTTCTTTTGCAACAAACAAAAAACCAAAACCTCACTATTTAAAAAAAAAAACAACACTGTTAACACTCAACATTTATTTTAAAATCATACAGGACACACATGCAGCTCATGTCAGACTGACTGTTCGTGTGATTTCTGTGCTTTGATGAGTAAATATTTGAGATTAAAATGCACTTATATGCTTTCAGTTCTTAAAAAATAATGCTTTATCATTGCGGCTGTTTTTCACGTGATCAACACGGATCATTGCAGTGCAGGGATCAACCACCCTACTACTGTTGGCTCTAACAACCGGTCTGTCCACAGGATAAACATTTCAGTCAGAAGTGGAGACGGCAAGGCGGCGCACAATATTTCACAATCAGACACACACACACTTTACTTTAACCATATCCTTCCTCACAATGATGTGTTTTTAGTTTCAAAACGTTTGGGTGCAAAAACGTGTGAATATAAACAGATGTTTATCAACTCGAGTAGAAAAACACATTTCAAAGGAAGGATATGATAGCTCTATGAGTTCACATATAAGCTATTAATGTGATGGATATAGATATACAGTAGATGTGATTCTTTTTTTTAATAATGTGTTTAGGTTTCATTTCATCAGACAACTGTTCCTTAGGAAATCCACTTTGATCTCCAATCTTTGTCAGAGGCGTCTTCTGATCGCTTTGATGTTTCCTTGACTTCAAAGGCATCAGTAAAACCTTAATATATAGGAAATCAGATGACTTCACTCAACAAGAGGCACAAGACTTTGAAACAAAGTGGAAAAAAAAACATTAAGAAAATCTGAAAAACTGTTTCCCACTTTAAGTAGGAAACCACCGTGTTGCGCAACAAACTGATAAATAACACTTTCTTTGAAATAACATTTAAACATTATCATCACATAATGGACATTTTCCTGCCAGGGATTAACCTGCAGAGCTAAAATAAATTGACACTTTTTTCAACTCCAACTTTCCTTCATCCGTCACCAACTGTTACTAAAGCAGCAGCTGTGGTTGACGTCTCCCTGTAACAGAACGGCCTTTATACGAGGGAAATGAAACAGCTACAGCTTTATTTCTCCTCTTCCTCCCTCCTCAGATTCACTTACCCTCACATGACCCATGACTTCACCGCATGTTGGTGTCCGACACTCCTGTACCAACAATGGAACTCCCTCTCTGACACAGTCGGGATCACGCAGAAAGAGGAGATGCTTTATTGCATGTTATCAGCAATAAAACTCAACACGGATGCGTCGAACCTTTTGATTCCGGAGCACAATCGCACCGTAAAACAAGTTTACACCCTTACAATAACAATGATGTTTTGACTAAACCATATTCTGCTGCTTAAAGGTTCACTCTCATATAAAAAAACACAAAACATCTAATAAAAAAATAAAAGGATCTACAGCTTGTGTCAAACTCATGGCCCGGGGGCTAAATCCGGCCCTTTGGAGCATCTTTGGAGAAAGTAAAAATGACAGAGAAAACATGAATCATTGTGTAAATAAAACTCAACAATGATTACAGGGACTCAGTTTTCCCGGTGCTTATATCGCACGATTGCAGTCATTTTTAAAGTTAAACTGCTGAAAAAACTCTAAATTCTCGCAAAATCCTTCAATTATCCTCAAATTAATACATATTTCCCTTATTAAATCGAATTTGGTCAAAAAGACTAGGAAATTTAAAGTAAAGACCCTGTTGGGACTGATATTATCTATCACTTTTTGCTTGAATATTATTTAGTATATTATGTATGTGTAGTGGAAACAAAAACTTTACCTTGTTCTTGTTTTAACTAATTTATTTTTTACTTTTTGGTAGCTTTTATAGTTTTATCTTTCATAAAATCCTACTTTGTGACCTTTTATTGTTTTTCATGTACTTGTCTTGTTTTCAGAACATTTTAGTATTATTTTGACACTGAAACTTTTATGTACTGCTGCCAGGAAACCGCTATTATTAATCTCATTAATGTAAATAAAGACTAATGAAAATGAAAGTGCAAACTAGGGCACAATAATGTTGAAGTTACTCGTTTTCAACGAGTAATTTAACGAGTAACAAGTGAAAAAAAATGTAAAAATTCCTGCATAAAATCTGTGGCCCACTTGAGATCAAACTGCTCCGTATTTGACCCCTGAGCTAAAACGAGTTTGACATCCCTGATCTACAGGAAGAATATCTTGCTTTTATTATTTCATATTATCGTAAAGTTGAAGTAATCAATGAAATAACTTTACTTTATCTGTGAGTAATTCTAGTGTGTAAAATTCATAATGTGCAAGTCAATATTGGTACCAGGCTTGATGACGTGCCTCCAAATGCGTCACATTTAAGTGGAATGTAAGAGAGTCATGTTCCTAAAATACTTCTCTCTCCACGTAACAAACACCTCCGCGCTCGTGAACCCATGACATGAGATCACAGTGTTGTTTAGACGTCCTCTGAGTCATTATTCATCAGCATTGAGCCGACACTGTCTGATGCTCCAAGTTGGTCATTGGTTTCAACTCCTCTGCTGTTGGATTCTGCTGATCCAGCACTTCCTCACCCATACCCATCTCCCACAGTGAGCCTTTGGATTCAGTTGTCGTACATTTCAGTGTCGCGAGAGCCCTTTTCCTGAAGTTGTCGCACAGGCCGAGGTAGAGCAGAGGCCTGAGGCCGGCATGGATGCAGCCAATCACAGCAGTGACTGTGAGAGCTGCTTTCAAGGATTTATTTGGAACAGTTTGCTTAGGGTTGTGAGTCACGGTGTCCGCGATGAGGGTGATGTTATACGGCATCCAGCAGAGAAAGAAAAGACCCACCAGAGGAAATATGAGCAAAGTAGATTTTTGCTCCTGGAGGCTTTTCAGGTTGCACCGCAGTTTGAGCAGCACTGAGGAGCAGCACATCATCAGCAGCACTGCAGGAAGCACAAAACCCACCACGTGGTGGAACAGGCGGAGCGTTCCCACTGAGCTGTACGCACACCGGGTTTTCTGGTGAACGTGATCTTCCTCAGAAACCAGGTAAATCCAGTCTGGGATGACGAGGAGGAGTGAGAGGAGCCACACACACAGACAGCTGAGGTGGACACGTAGACGTTTGCTGGGCGGGAACAGCTGGATGCTGTGCACCATGGACAGGAAGTGGTCCAGCCCGATGCACACCAGAAGAAACATCCCGCACAAGAAATTCATCTGGGGATAAAAAGTATAACGTTGGTTAGAAATGCTGCCCGTTACTTAAATTATTTTTAAGTAATCCCATTTTTCACTGAAATGTATTCCCTCTAATTCACATGTATCAAACTCAAGGCCCGGGGGCCAAATCTGGCCCGTCAGATCTTCCGATTTGGCCTGCAGGAGAAAGTGAAAATAACAGAGAAAATGTAAATTATTGTGTAAATTACCAAATAATTCAGTGAAATGTTGTTGACACAACTAGACATTTTTTCCAAAATCCTGGAATTTTTCTCAAATTATTCCATAAAATCTCCCCAAATTAAATAAAACTTGATCTCAAAAATCAAAGGACATCTAAGTATCTGTCACTTAGATCAGTTTCACGGTCCTTAAATAGCGACCCCACTTTTTTTTTTTTCAAATTCAACCAACCAAATTTAGTTTTTCAAAAATAGCTGTTGAAAAAACACATTCACATATGGAATCTTTTTTTAACTGTAAATCTATGTTTTCCTGTGCAACATGCATTTCACAGCTTGCCTGTCAAAAGTCCAACATGAGACACATTAAGTTTTGGTTTTTTGACCAGGTGTCCGCGACCCACTTTTGGGTCCTGACCCACCAGTTGAGAATCGCTGGCTTAGATATTGTTGATGCCTTCTATACTTTATGTGGCCCAAGATTTTGTAAGAATTGAGAGTTACTTAAACAATTTCAGATGATAAATGACTGCCATGCTGTGATATAATGTGAGCCCTGCTAATATTGTGGAATTTCATTATATTTGTGTATTTTTTTTTAATATAACTACAACTTTGCAGCCTATGTTGTAGTCCTACATTGATTTTAAATACACTATTAGATTCATTGATAATCAAAACATACATTTAGCATTTGAAATAACAATTATATTTGTAATTGTCAAATAGTTATTAAAATATTGTAAGGACCAGTTATATTTTTGTTCTTCTTTTTCTAATTGGAACACTGATGACATCATCAGCGTAGCTTCTGGGAACGCTGTTGATAATGTCATCAGTGACAAAATGAATGGGATATATACAGATCTATATATTTTGTTTTGGTAGCCAGAACATCACCAAAATGTAAACACCTGTTCCTTGTCCCAGTTATCAACTTTCCTGAAAATTTCATTCAAACGCGTTCACACCTTTTGAAGTTATCTTGCTAACTGACAGACAAGTGCTCTATAAACAAAGTTTACTGACTTACTGACAGACGGATAAACGGAGACAAAAACATAACCTTACCGCTCTGCGCTTGGTGGAGGTCTGAATCTCTTTGTAAATAAGTGAAATGAAACAGTATTTAGTGCCTTCTGAACAGATTTATTCTATAGTTTTTATCATGTCTGGTCATCTTCTGCCTGATGTGGGACCAAGACTGACCTTTGTATTTTTTGGTGTCATTTTGTTGTCGTTTGTCTGTTCTTTTTGTTTTTCCTGTACATTTTTCTCTTGTGTGTTTTTGTTGTCGTTTGTGTTTCTTTGTTATTTGTGTGTATTTTCTAGTGATCTTGTGTATTTTTCTCCCATTTCGTGTGCCTTTGTTGTTGTTGTTGTTTGTGTTGCTAGTAATACCAAGTATTTTTTGTCTTGGTGTCATTTTGTGTATTTTGTTGTTGTTTCTCTTCTTTTTAGTATTGAGTAAATTTTCCTTTTATTTTGTGTTTTTGTAGTCGTTTTGTGAGTTGATAGTAATTTTATGATTTTTACCTAAAATTAAACATTAAAAACCCCTAATTTGTTAATTTTCCTCTCTCTCTGTCTGTCTCAAGTACCCCCTGTAGGGCCATACCCCCATTTGGCCCCCAGGCCTTGAGTTTGACACGTGTCTGAAGAGATGAAAAGTAAAACTCAACATCTTAAGGCCCTCCTCTCCTCTCGCCTTTTCCCAGAAAGTCTGATGGAATTTTTTTGTGGAAAACGCTGTCAGTGTTCTATCAAGAGTCACCCAGAAACTTAAAACTCATGGCTTTGCTCCAAGACTCTCTAGATTTCACTTTCAGTCTCCATCTGCTCCACTCAGTGTTCAGTACTTACATTAAAAATGGCTCCACAGATTTTGCAGAGGGCTGTAGTGCACCATCCAGCAGCCTCTGCGGCTCTAAAGGGCAGCGTCACCAGCAGCAGGATGTCTGATATGCTCAGGTGGAGGATGAAGGTGTCGGATGTTCTCCATGCGCGTCTCCTCTGAGCGAGCACGACCAGTAGCAGAAGGTTCCCCAGCAGGCCTACGGGGAACACCAGCGAGTACAGAACGGGGATCCACACCGACTTCTTGCTGCTTTGATCGAACCCCTCATCGTACACGTAGTCACTGTCGTAGTCGTAGGTGGAGTTCTGACCAAACAATCCATCCAGGTCCACGTCCATGCTCTGAGCAGACACAGAATGGTGGAACATGAAGACACGTTGTGTGGGAGCTCAATCCCTCACACACTGGGAATGTGTTTGTAGTTCTGCTTTCTCTTTCATTGCACACTGATGAGATCTAACGGTGGAAACTCCAATGGGGCTTTTAAAAAAATGCTCACACTCACATGGTCTGATGTCATTCAGTGGCGCAACAGCTGAGGGGGTTTCAACGGAAACACGGTCTCCCTTCGTCACACACACGCACACACACACACACGCACTAGGTCAACACCAGTACACTGTGCACGTGGACTGTGACCGTTTGACCCCAAATAATCTGTGTGATTTGAGAATCAGGTGCAAATATAAAGCACTTTCTCAGCAAGTGGACAGATGGAAAATAAGACAAGACAAAAGTCACTGCATCAACACTTTTTGTGCAACGTACCAATGGAGGAAATCCAAGCTCACAAAGACCTCATAACATCTGAGAACATGTTGAAATAGTGCAAACACTGGGAAACACAAACCTAATGAAACTGTGTCTGTGTCTGTGTACAGCTGTAGAGTGTCACTAAAACCCTAAAATGCGCAATGGGAGCCAAAATCTGACATAATTGTCAACAAACACAGAGATTTAGTAGAAGAAGAAATCTGAGGAATTAACCAAACACCTCCAGATCTGAGTCTGTGCTCCTTAACTGGAAAAAGGTGGAGTGCATTCTCTGGGTTGGGGATGAGATCCTGCTCCAAGTGGTGGAGTTCAAGGACCTTAGGGTCTTGTTCATGAGTGAGACAATAGTTGTGTTTAAAAACTGGTAATGGAAACACCTGCACTTTGAAGAACAACACTCAAATATCGCTAAAGAGTTTTTACGCTTTCATGAGGAGGAATTTCAGACGTTTCGATATTGAAATGTGTCGCAAAAGCGTTATGGAAACACTTTTTCCACAAATACACGTCACAGAACGTGACAAATCTGGTCACATGACCACTTCTCTCCGACTGTACGCAGAAGAGGACACCAGGACATTTCGTAGCGTTTTACTTAAAAATGATTACTGCCACATTAGACGTGAAACAACAAAGGAATGCAGAGTGTTATAAGGTTGTTTGGAGCATCCATCTTCTTACAGCAAACTCTCGCTGAATGAGATTTCACGGGAGTTACGAGGCTCCTGCCCAAAACAGCCTTCAATGGAAACATGTTCGAAACGCAATTATACTTTGTTTACATTTAGAAGTATCGCCTTTATTTTACAAAAATCTGTAATGTCTCAAAAAAGATACTACAGTATGTCTCTCAGCTGGCCTGGAAACACCTCAAAATCCCATGGGGGGAGGGATATCTGGGCCTCCCTGCTTAGGATGCTGCCCCCGCAATCCGATAATGGATACGTGTCAGAAACTGGATGGATGGATGGATGGATGAAAATGATCAATGCATCCGTATTCACAGCGCTTCACTTTTTCCACATTTTCTTATGTTACAGCCTAAATACCCCATAATGACCATTTTATAAAAAACAGACAATGAAGAAATCACATTTCCGTCTTCGCTATGAAGCTCAAAATTGAGCTCAGCTGCTTCCTGTTTCCATTGATCATCCCTGAGGATGATGATCTAAATTCAGTTGATTGGACATGATTTGGCAATGTATGTCTATATAAGGCCCCACAGTTTCCAGTGCATGTCAGAGTGCAAACACCATGCATGAAGTCAAAGGAATTGTCTGTAAACCTCTGAGACACGATTGTTTCGAGGCACAAATAAAATAACAGAGATGAAATACAAGTACTGGCAAAGGTACTTGTCTTCAGTACTCAAATAAAGTATAGATACTTGAATAAAAATTGACTGATAAAAGTAAAAGTATGGAAGTTGCTCCCTTATTTGCATGAAGTAAAAAAAACTACATGCTACTTTTATTTTATTTTTTATTTATTTCTTTATTTAAGTAGGGACAGTACATATTAATGAACATTCAAAAAAATGTAAATATGCCAGATTGTAGCCAACTAAATGTACTTAAGTAAAAAAAAAAAAGTAAAACAATTGTCCCTTCAATATTAAGACAGGCTTTTTAAAGCCAGAAAATTCCATATCTTTTATTTATTTTAAGAACTTGTAGAATACTGATACATGGAAACAAGTTAAATCTGTTACACCTGGAGAATTTAGCACTGATTATAGATCACATTTGTAAATAAAATGTGTCAAGAAAAAAAAGGTGCAAATGCTCAAACAAACCCAGAGCAGCTTTGAGTTTAACATTTTTAAGAACTTGTAGAAAACTACTACAATACATGCAATACATGAGCTGCTCCTCCAGCTTTGCGATTGTTGGTTTGACGTCATCTTTGAAAGTCTTAAAAGTAACGAGCTCATTTTTGAAAGGCAGTGGCTATCAGTACGTAATACGTGTCAATAGACCGGCAATCTATCCGTACGCAGCGCCCCTCATTGACCAGTTTAGGTCACGTGATTGGTGCACCACGTGACCTAAAGTTCTGTCAGTTTTATTTTAGCTCATGTTTTTTGCTACACTGCTAACCCTTTTATTTTAGCCCTAACCCAGGAAATAACCTAAAACGTTTATTTTTTTCTTATCTGTATTTTTAAAGGTTGAAATTTCAGTGTTAAATATGTTAAAAAGAAAAAATATATATGTCAAAAGTCAGATTCGAACCCACGGCAGCAGAAGAAAGAATCCTCGAGCCAGGCACCTTAGACCGGAAATGTCATCTTTCGTACCGATAGACTGCCTATGGATATATACTGTACATACTGTACATGTGTATTACGTACTAGGAGACGCTTCCTTTTTAAAATGTAATGTGTAGAAACTACAGATGTTTGTTTTAAAAAAGTAAGTAGTAAAAGTGAAGTCACCCAAAAAAAAAAAATACTCTGTAAAGTACAAATACCAAAAAAACGACTTAAGTCACATTTCTGCTGCTTTGAAGGTCCCAATGAACCCAGTGGCTTGGAACCACTCTTTGGTGTGAACGCTAGATTTATTTCAGACTCGGGGTCCACATAAACCAGGGGTGTCAAACTCATTTTAGTTCAGGGGCCAAATATGGAGCAGTTTGATCTTAAGTGGGCCACAAATTTTTTTGCAGAAACATTACTAATTTCAACATTATTGTGCCCTAGTTTGTACTTCTACATATACATAAATGCAAAACATGTAATAAACCGACCTTATCTAAGCAATAAGTGACAGATATCAGTCCCAATAGGATCTCTGCTCTAAATTTCCTAGATTTTGTGACCAATTTCTATTTAAGGGAAATATGTCAATTTGAGGAAAATTGAAGGATTTTGTAAGAATTTTTTCAGCAGTTTAACATAAAAAATGGCTGCAATCATGCGATATAAGCACCGGGAAAACTGTTAGCCCCTGCAAATATTGTGTTTAATTTACACGATGATCCATGTTGTCATTTTTACTTTCGCTTGCGGGCCCAATTGGATGCTCCAAAGGGCCGGATTTGGCCCCCAGGCCATGAGTTTGACACATGTTAAACCGTACAGACAAACATTATTATGACATTGAACAAAACATTCCAAAATAAGTGAAAAACAGGCACATCTGATTTACGCTGTTGTGCTCTTATTTCAGTCCAATAATAAAACTCCTTTTACACACACACACGCACACGCGCACACACACACACACACGCACACACACACACACACTCCAGCTGTCCAGTGTCTGTCAAACTCCAGCGTTAATCGCACAAACTTCATCTGTGATCACCAATACTCACGTGTTTGCGGATGTTGCGGATCAATAAAAACCGCCAAAAACAAAGAGAAGCTGATAGAATGACGTCAGTGATCCGGACGGGTCGCTCCATTCATTCTGGATTATTCATATTATTCCTCATTTATTCTTTCCTCTTAAAGCATTGCCTTTAGTTAACTTTGCTTTGGCCAATCACTAAAAACCATCAGAAACGCTACAGCTTCCCATAATTCTGCCAACAACAATACACAACCTTCGTCGATCGATGATATTTCAAGATAAAAGTTTCAACCAATTCAGCGGCGTCAGTAAAAAAAATACAAACGTACATTAAAAAAGCAAACAACAACCTTTATTTTTAATTGTACTGAATTTTAAAATGTTGAACAAAATGCAGAGGCCCCGTGATTCCAAAGGTGTTCAACGTTTATTACCTAATTTATTTTGAAGGATGATCTTCGTATTTCCGCTCTTTTAGACGCACAAAGCAGACAAAGAGCCGCACAAACAGCCGACCTGCGCTAGATGGCGCTGCTCCGTTTATCTTTTATACACTTTGAATACTTGTGCGCTTTTATACATTATTCTCATTCTGTATTTCAGTCAGTGACATGTTTATTTACATTTGTTGCTTTTACAAAGTTGCACCAAATTGTTGTAAAATATAATATTTTGATAGCATTTAGTTTTCTGCTCCAAATAAGTTAATGAATCCATGTGACTTTAATAGTTTTTCTTCCTCAAATAAAGAATGTAATTTGTTGATCTCCAATCATTTTTGGAACTTTGTTTGGCATTACTTGTACAATTCGTGCTTTATAAGCACAGGATGATGGATTCATTTACAATTGTTACTGTGTTAACATCTGAATAAATTGCTCAGTGAACTAAAAAGCACGTGATTTTACTGAAGTTGTGCAACCACTCTCTGAAAAGTGAGACTAAACAGTATTTAACCTTAAACTATGTTTTTCCACAAATCTCATGCACATTTGGCAGTTGTAGAAAGTTGCACAAAAAAACAAAAACAAAAAAAAAAAACCCTGCAGAAGTGTTTTAATCCAACGAGTTTTATTCTTTAATTCCTAATGTATTTGTGTTCATATGGCAATTAACTGGTTATAGAAGCAATGCTTTTTTCCACCATATCTTGATGTATTTCAGTCAGTAACGCTTCAATGTTTGTTCCTTTTACAATTACGCACCAAATTGTTCCAAAAAACATGGAATTGAATTCTTTTTTCTGTGCTTCAAACACATTGGTGTGAATAAATACTAACCAAATGTAATATACATGAATTTAATTTGTTTACACCGGAAACAGGTTTCTGATTAATGTGTTACTACAGAAACAGTTTGTAAAGCATTTCTTAACATCTATATTGATCACAAGCGCTGTTTTATAGAGGGAACCAGTGTCCACCAGCTCCTGATTTCTAATTGAAACATACTCCCAGTTAACAAAGAGCTGCATAGCAGAAGACCAAGAGAAACAGAATACCATCAAAAACCTTCCTATCATTAGGTTTTCACTCTGTAAAAGTTCATTTCTGCATTTTTTATTACGTCAGTTGAACTGGAACAAAGGAAAACAGCTTTGGGTGGCAAAAGATTCAAAGATACAAAATGTTTATTATCATACATATAAGAAAAGCATTTCCTGTACACTCAAATTGATGCTTTTTGCTGCTGTCACTGCTGGAACATAAGACAGAAAGAAAATAACAGAGGAATGAATAGGTTTGATATATAAAAAGATTAGATTTTATTCATGCTAATTATTGTACACGGCATAAGGGTCATAGTTTCAGAGGGATAAATGAGTTACTTTGTTTTCCAGAAGCGTCTGAAGTGGATCTGTTGAAGCTGTAAACGTGTACAAACGTGTCAGAAATGTTGCTCTGAATGTGAGCTGGCATTCATTTGGAATTAACTTAGTTAAGTGCAACTGGCCTGTAGTTATGAGACAAGATTATCAATTTATCATTAAACAATTTACGGAACTGTTTTGTATTGATTCATTTACAAAGCTTAGTTTGTTCTTATCAACTAAAAGCCCATTATTATGCTATCCATTCTAAATACATTTATTTAACTTTTAATTCATATGCCCTCCTTTACTGCTTTTATCCTTTTATTTTTGGTGCTCTTTGAAACTGTAATTTAGATTTTTTTTTTTCCCTTTATATTTTACCAGCATTTTAATTTATGCTTTTTAACTTTGATGCTTTCATTATGAGCTGGTATGACAGAGCCAAGTTTTTGTTCCACCAGTGGGACTTCTCTGCACATCATTTCCTTATAGATTTTACAGATTCTATATCTTATCATATCTGTTAATAAGTTTACTCTTTTTAACGCCAGTGTTTCTCTGCATCTATGGGTTGGATGTTGGTCTGCTCTGACTGATGTCCAGAGTTGGTTTACATGCAGTGAGGTAAGGGTGGATGAACAATGTTAAACAAATGCTTGTGTTTTTGGTTTTTTTTTCCCACAAACCGTAATGTCTCGTGTATATTTGGCAGCTCCAGAAAGTTGCATAGAACAAACCTGCAGAAGCATTTTAATGCAAAAAAAAAGGAGTCTTTAACACCAATTATGTAACTGACACAACGACACAGAGAATCATCTTTATGTAATGTAGAAAAAACAACTTTACACTTCTTAATGGCACACAGAATACAAATCCGGAGCTTAAAGCTGACAAAACATATAAAAACATTCATCAAAAACCTTTGAGTAAGTACAATAATTATCACTAACGCAATTTTCCAGTCAGAAGTGATGAAATCAGTTGATGGTAAAAATGTGAAATGTGTGTCTTTGGTTACAAAATATCTGCTGAGAAAAGCTTTTTAATAATATGGAGAAATGCAGACATTGCGTAAGACCCACAGAGACAAAAATCAACTTTGACAGAATGTTCTTCGGTTGTATGAGAAACAAGGATGAGATGTGAGTCATCGCTGACCCTTGGCTTTACTCTGATTTAATGATTGAATGCTGTCGCACTCATAAGTAAAAGGTGAACATTGTAATGTGTTAAAAGCTGCTCCGAACCAACAACGAGAAGGCAAAGCACCGGTTTGGAGCCTGTGTCTCCAACAAGTTGAATCAAAGTGGTAATGCTTTCCAAATGTCTGTGATTGTCGTCACATCATGGCAGAGTAGAAAGTGTTCTCACTCTCAGCGGAGCTGGATGAGCCTGCAAATCTCCTGTGCCTCCTTTCCCTCCATTCCTCCATCCCAAGCAAACCTCTGCGTCCCAGCAGCCCTTTGCACATCTTCACCAGCTCCCTGCGAAACTTCACCCCCACAAAGCCGTACAGCAGAGGGTTGAGGGCACAGTGTGAGAGCCCCACACTTTCAGTGATCAGAGTCCCGATGTCCATCACTTTGTTAAAGGTGCAGCTCCCAGTCAGGGCCCCCATCCAGTGCAGACTGTCCACCAGCTGGAAGATGTTGAATGGAGCCCAGCAGAACACAAACACAGACACCAAAGAGATGATCAGACTGAGGGATTTGCGCTTCTGCCGGCGACTGGCGTTGCACAGAGATCTGAAGATCTGGATGTAGCAGTAGAGCATGATCAGGAGGGGGAACCCGAACCCCAGAACCACACTGACCAGCTGCAGCCCCACATGCCACTGTGTAGCACTGTCTGTGAACCACAGCTGGCAGTAAGGCCCCCGTGTTTGGTCCAAAAGGTGCAGCTCCTTAACATCTTTGAAGAAGATGTCCACCCCGCTCAATCCCAGGCAAATGACCCAGATAATGGCACAAGCCACTTGGGCGTGGCAGGTGTTGCGTTTCCACCCTGAGGTGACGGCATGAACAATGGCCAGGTATCGGTCGAAGCTGATACAGGCCAGGAAGAGGATGCCACTGTAGCGGTTGACAGAGAAAAGGGCTCCAGAGATTTTGCAGAGGGGGACACCAAACACCCAGTGGTGAGCCCACTGTACAGCGAACAGAGGCAGGGTGAAGGCCAGCAGGAGGTCGGAGATGGCCAGGTGAAGAAGGAAGGTGTCTGTCAGGGAGAACGCACAGCCTCTACTGCTGTGAGAGCTTCTGTAGCGCCTGATCACACACAGCACCAGCACGTTGCCAACAACAGCCAGAACAAACACAAGGCTGTAAACAATGGGGGCGTACTTCTCTGCAAACACATAGATGTCCTCCTGTAAGCATGGGGCCGCCATGCTCCCACTCGTCTCAGGAGACAGAGTGTTATTCTCATCGTCGTAATCGATATCGGCCTGGAAGAGAAACCAAATACAGAAAATACCTGAGTTAGTTCAAAGAGACTCACCTCACCCGAGCCTCAGCTAATTGCCCATCCCCACACATTTGTTTCATATTGCTTGACAAAGGAATAAAAAAAAAAAACTATCACTAGTATCTTGCACGGTGGTGTAGTGGTTAACTAGCTTAAAGGAACATATACGTAGGGCAGGATCAAGAAATCAGACTCCATAGTAAAACAACGGGAGTTAAAGCTGGAGTATGTAAGTTTTTTTGTTGTTGTATTTGGTCCAAAATCCATAATCATTTTATTATATTGTATTGCATTTGTAATCCAAAGTGTTCTGAGTGAATCTCTTCTTCTTCTGGCCCTGTAAATGAGCTATAGAAATACAGGAGCATGACGCTGGATTTCAGCCCATCAGAGATCTTTCTACCAACTGGGTGATCCCATGAGCTGTTTTAAAGGGGCAGTATTATGTTATTTTTCACCAATTTCCATTTGTTCTAAGAACCCCAACAACATAGTATTTGAGAATTATTTTTCCAAACTTCCAAAAGTTTTAGCCTCTGAAAAGTGAGCAGTTCTGAAAATGGGCTGTTTTGGGGCCTGTTTATGCATATTCATGAGTAGGCGTGACCGTAGACACAGACTTCATGAGTGTCAGTCAGCTGCTGCTGCTTCAAACACTTACTGGAGCTGCTAAGTCACTTTCTTCTCCTCCTCTCCTCTCCTAACCACAGGAATAGTCAGTTTGAGGTGATAATCATTTGTTTTGCCCAACCGCTGCGTCACGTTGGGCCACAAACATGTCAGATCAAGTCAAAGACAATATGAGGCGATATAACGGATACTAAAAATGGAACTGCTCCGGAGGAGGAGCTGACATTTTACAAAATGTGGAATAACAAGGAAGTGGGGAAACAGAACTTTTTCAACTTTAGCCCTCTGAATGAGGCTAAAGGGATGTATATCACTGTAGCAAAACCATTATAAAGTGATTTTTTTCTTTAAGCACTACTATTGGCTGCTTGTCAAAAGTCAATGCACGTTCTGGATTTGAAAGTAGAGCACCTCACGATTCTACATACCCCAGCATTAAGGTAATTGCAGTCATCAGCCAAGTGAACTCTTTAGCACCGCAGGTGATACTGTGACTAGAGGATGGATACCTGACCGAAGCACAACCGGACCCAAAGAACTGGTGGTTGGCTTCAGTCACATAGTGTAAATATGTGAATGATAAACATGTGTAAAAAAATGAGGTTTTAATTGTTGGGTTGGAGTCGGACTCATACGAAAGAATGTGGCCTGATCTGCACTCTTACTGTGACACGATTATTTATTTACTCGTCGTTCTGTTTACTGCAAGACCCTCGCGCATGCCTCCGCGGAACCAAACAATAGTTTGGCCCACTGCGCTTGTGTTCTTTTAGTCTCCAAGCTGTCTTCTACGTAGGAAATTTGGGCCCCGTGTGGGCTCGTTCTTTTGGGTTTTCAACGCTTCATCACTCTTTAGCGTTAAAATACTTGAAATTAACGTTTATTTTTTCACAATCCTGCTCTATGCTCCTTTAAATAAAAGATGTAAAAGTTTGAAATAAATCTTTGCTGTAAACATTGTCAGAAAAATTTCCTGCATTGCATTGTGGGAGGTGGAGTCCTGCGGACCGATGTATACAAGTGTTTTTTTTTTCTTCATTCTTACTGAGAATGTTGGCTTTCTTTGCAGAACTAGGTGGACAGTGATTTGTTTGGCACCATGTTTGTCCTAGTTTGTTCCTGTTATTCTCCGTGATATGACCTTGCGACTCGAGATATACATTTTCGGCCAGATTCGGATCTTTCCGTGTTTGTAAACCCCAAGATAAACATCCGCCATTATTTTGTCGCAACCATCAGTCCTAGAAAACACCAGAAATGTGTTTGGTAGTCAGTCTTTGTAGAGTTTTTGTGGCAAACACAAGACATTACAGTAAGAATGAAGTAAAAGCACTTCTATGCATCTGTCTACGCACGAGACTCCACATCCCACAATTCAATGCACAAAACTTTACTGACAATGTCAATAAGATAGTGTCAATAGTGGAGATCAAAACAAAACATTGGGTGCCATGCAGTTTCAATATTGAATATTTATTTATTTATCTATGAGGCCTTCACTATGGATTTATCTGATAAAAAATCAATCGTTTCCCGCAGCTTTAATATTTGCTTTAATAATATCAAATGTACTAATTGTTTGACAAAGTTATTTTTTATGTACTTAATTTATTTTACCTGCTGGACCATTGCTGTGAGTCACATCACAGTGCAAGTTTGCATGTTCTCTGTCTAGTCTGTCCTACTTCCGCACACAGAGATGATGTGTAGCTGGTTTTATAATGGGAATAATAATATTCTGTGAGCATTTACTGCTTGTTTTTAGTCAACTGATGAAAATGTTTTTTTTGTCATCATGTGTTTCAGGCAGGTTTTATCAGCTTTCTTGCATTTCACCAAATGTGCAGCAAGTGTGTCTCTGCAAGAGTTAAATTAGGAATATTAGTTAAATGTGTTTATTGTACTTAAGCAGTATCTACTCCTTTAATGTTTTATTTACTAAGCATGACACTCCCAATATTATCCGTCATTGCATTTTTTTCTGTTTAACCAATGTTAAGTTGCAAAAACAACTTCATACTGTGTAGTTTAATGAAGGTATTTTGGGCAAAGTTTTGTTTTAAAAATGCATACATCATTGTAACAACAACATTATTCACTTTAAATCATTATGAAATCATCCTGTTTGTCTCCTGTTGTTGTTTATGTTGGACTTAAATAAATGACTTTAGTAAAAGCATAAGCATCCTCTCACCCAGTAATCTTCTGTCGTCGGCACTGCTTCATCCATGTTTGTTGTAAAGGTAGAGGCAGCAGAGCGAGATTGAAGACAGCACACTGCTGAAAAAACA
This sequence comes from Gouania willdenowi, assembly GCF_900634775.1. Lineage (NCBI taxonomy): Eukaryota > Metazoa > Chordata > Actinopteri > Blenniiformes > Gobiesocidae > Gouania > Gouania willdenowi. The sequence continues at coordinate 10,382,922 of NC_041059.1, forward strand.
CATCAGATTAAAAACAAACATCCTTTTTTTTCTTCTTCAGGTTTTCTGGCCCACACTCGTCCAGATGACGGAGGACACAGAAAGGAGAAGTTCATTTAAAGGAACTGAATCTTCCAACAATTTGGATTGAGGCAAGTTTATCTATAGTGGGAATGGATGACTGTTAAAGGAAAAAAAAAAAAAGGAAAAACATGCTTCACAGGCAGCTATAGACTGCTATACCAGACAGAACGTGACTGTTTGGGCTTCAGGGAAGTTATTTACAGTTTTACCAATTGAGCACACAGGATTTATTAACTAAATAAATGAATAAATAAATGAATAAAAAACAAAAGGGTTTTTTTTTTTTTTTTTACAAAGTGAAAATGATGTGATTAATCCATGAGAAGCAGAAATGGTTCTTCTAAATAACATTCCAACTGAAGAAGTGAAAGTGCTGGGTTGGCAGAATTTGCAACTCCTCGATGTTTTTTTCATGTTTAGGTTGATTTGAGTTAAAAAAAAAAAAAATAATAAGAATAATAAGAATAATAATAATAATAATGAGGAGATTGTATAATTAGAAAAGACAAACATTGAGTAACAGGATATTAATTAGAGATTCCCACAGTGATATTTTACTCCTCTAGATACAGACTAATTGTATGTCTGTCAACTGCAACCTGTTTTTTGTTGTTGTTTTTTTGATAGAAAGATCTGCATTCTTTTTCACCATGGTGTCAATATGTTAACATTTTTATACATAAGAAACGGAAACACTTGAAGTTTTATGCATAAGGCTGACATTATGCTGTTATTATCTGTCATTAGCATGAATAAGGTGTCATGAAGACTGTTCTCTTTCATAACATATCGTTTCGATGTTTCACTATGGGATATACGCCTCGGCGCCTGATCTCAGAAGACCTATTCTCATTACGCCAATCCTTGGCTGGTGAAATGTATTCATCTACTGCAGGTAGTCCTGCCTACTATAAATAGAATGGGCGGGGAATACAGCGCCATTTAAATAACCTCCTCTCACTCAGAGCTATCGCGTCGCAGCAGCTTAACTGTCCCCAGGTGGACCCTTCTGGATTCCGTTCCTGTCGATATCCTTTTTCTGTTTTCAACCACACCAGGCCGACTAGTGTTCCCTGCCTCTACGTTTGGTATAACACTGCTTCAAAGCCCTGCACAGCCACCGAGGGCTGACACACCTGTTTTTGGCTTGGCTCACTGTTTCACCCGACGCAGCGCCACGGCTGTCGAGCTCCGGACGCAACATACCACTTAATGGCTCAGTTACGATTACGCCCTTGCCACCCCATGCGGTTGCCAGGCGCTGGGTGTCAGTCCTCAGTTAGCTTAGTGGCTGACAGCCAACGTGCCAATGCTAGCTAACCACTTCTCCCTGCCTGTACACCAGCACAGAGAAGAAGATGGAGAGCAAAGCCCCACACAACAGGGGGTCTGGAGCTCGCGGGAACAAGACATTGGGCCGAAGCACACACCAGGTCCAGCTTCGGGCTGGAACACACCCGGTGTGCCCTTGACGCCCCCGGCTTCTTTGTAGCCAGCCTGTCTCAACAGGACCCATATCTTCCTCCCCATGGCAATCCCGTTGCGACGGAGATAAAAACGGGGGCCTGTGTGAAGCCTGCCGTGAGGCTCAGTTCCCGCCGGGGCTCCCAGCTCAACCTCGCCACTGTTTCCTCCACTACAGAAAGACGTCCTCGGACTGTGGGGAAGATGAAGATATCGCCATTGAACACCTCACATCAGAGGAGGAAGACAACGCCTTCATCACTCAGGCCTGGGCTGCACAGCCTGCGGCCTCCGTTGCCTCTCAGGATGGAGATGAGGGGAACACGCCAGCTCCCCCCCTTCCACGGCTCAAACATGCTCGACGTGTGTGCACACTCTGCTGCCCGGCTGGCCATCCCCGGGCCCGTTCCCCCCACGTCTTCCCGGAGCTGCTCGGAGAGATGCTGCGTTCATGGAAAAGCCCCTTCTGCAGCAGGAGCTCAGTGTCTCATCCCTCGGCTGCGAGGCGATGGAGAGCGTGCATCTGTTCCACTTGCCTCCAGTAGAGCTGAGCCTGTCTTCCATGTCTGACCATCTCCAGTCAGCCCTGCTGCTCACAGCCTATTAGGCTGAGCTGTGCAAGATTTTTAGGCCAACTCAGGACCCGGTCATGTGGGTGGAGATCTCGGTTGTCTCCGTGTCCAACGCTGCACAGTCCAGGCCACAGGGAGAGTGGTGGGAGCCAAAAAGAAGGACGACTCTGTCTTCCTCGTAAAATCACAGCTCCACCCCCACGTTCACGCCAAGAAAGAAAAGCGTTTCTGCAGGTTGTTTCCCAGGACTCGTGGTTTAAAGATCGATAAACTTTCTGTGCTCTGCCCCCACCATCTAACCCCACTGGTGCGCCCCGTTTTTTTTTCCTGACGCAGGGGATGCCTATGGGCACCGTCATGTCCAGGAAGGTGGTCACCACTAACACCAGCCTGACGGGCTGGGGCAAGGTGCACAAGGGACGATCTGTGAGAGGTCGCTGGGAGGTGGCCCTCCAGCACTCCCACATCAATTACTTGGAGCTCTCAGCAGTATTTCTTTTGGGCCACAATATCCTGGTGAGGGCGGACAATACGACAATGGTAGCGTACATCAACCGTCAGGGTGGATTGCGATCCCATCAGTTGCACCTGCTGGCATGCAGGCTGAACCTGTGGAGTTGTGGTCACTTTCTCCAACTGAGAGTGACACACATTCCGGGACCCTGAACGTGGGCGCAGACCTGCTGTCCAGCAGGGCACCTTCTTACGGGGAATGGATGCTTCACCCATAGGTCGTGGAAAAGATTTGGACCCCTTACGCATGAGCCGAGGTGAATCTGTTTGCCACAGAAGAAAACGTACATTGCATGCTGTTTTACTCCCTTCAAGGCTTGGAGGCTCCCCTCGGGTAGACACGTTAGTGCACGATTGGCCACGCGTGCTGTTCTATGCCTTCCCCCAACTGGCCTTTGCCAGGGTTAGGGAGCACGGACACACTCTGATCCTGGTGGCTCCGCATTGGCCTGCTGTGCGCTCCCCCCTGGCAACTCCCGTTGTGGATGGACTAACTGTCACAGGCGTGGGGCTCAATCTTCCATCCTCGCCCAGAGCGCCTAGCGCTCTGGGCTTGGCCCGAGTGGCATAATTTGTCAGCCGTGGGACTCTCACAGCGTGTGATTTTCCACCAAACAGAGTGCTAGGGCTTTCTCCCCTAGGTCTTTGTACAACTGTAAGTGGAGGGTTCTCTGATTAATATGAGTGAGATGTCTCCCTATGGGATATGCGCCTCCACGTCATATCTCAGAAAACCCTATTCTCATAAAGCCAATCCTGATTGGCTGGTGAAATGTATTCATCCGCTGCAGATAGTCCTACCTGCTATAAGTAGAGTGGGTGGAGAATACATTGGAATTCAATAAGCGAACCTTTTCTCACTCATTCAGCAAGAAGGGCTCTAAATTGTGACACCTTTGGAGCTATGTTGGCATTCTTGGGTTAGGTGAAGAGATAGAGGGGTTAGGGTAACAAAGGGTTAGGGTTAGGAGCAACACTTAATGACAGCCTTCATTACACCTTGTTCATGCTAATGACAGGTATCATGTTATAATAATGACAGCGTAATGTCAGCTTTATCTACCTATAAAAGCAAGAAAGGTGTGTGCGTGCGTGTGCGTGTGTGTGTGCGTGTGCGTGTGATCCGGTTCAGACGTCACTGTCGCAGTTTGTTTGGGTTTAAAAAAGGTCAATATTAAAAACAAATATTAAAAACATTTTTGTACTGCTAAAAGTTATTAAATCATGTTATTCATTTATCAAAACAAGAGATTTCATTACATCAAAGGGAATTAGTTTGAGGGTTCTTCATCGCACTCAAGAAATAATATGACCTTATTCCTGCTCTGTTTTTGTTGAAGAGCAAGTCCATATTGGTTCATTTTACTGACTGATGACAAAAAAGGCAAGGCGAGGCTAATTTATTTAATTTTATAAAGCAACTCAATATACATGATTTAAAATGCAACATTTAAAAACTATAAATGAATATAAAAATGTTCACATTGGATGCTGACCAGTTTATTCCACTTCTTTGAAGCATAACAACTTAAAGCAGCATCAAATTGCAGCATTGGTATTTTTTTAATTTATTATTATCTAAGAACTTTACTTTCTTACTGTACATGATCACATTTGAAAAGGACAGAGTTAAACTAAATTATAGAGGTACAACAGGTGATTTAATGTTTTCATTGATTTGTAAACTGTTTAATGTTTACTGTTGCACTTTTTAATCATGTAAAGCAGTGTTTCCCAACCAGGGGTACGCGTACCCCTAGGGGTGCGTGAGCACATTGCAGGGGGTACGTGGAAAAAATAAGAATTTATTTTCAAGATAATAAAAATTATTCTCAGTCATTTCATAAGTCGGTCAATAAAATGGTACGTGTGCGCAATGACTTGTTTTTAAAGTTTAAATGCCTGTTTAAAAGGGACATATTCAAAGAAGCTCCTTTTGTGGTAAATGGTCATAAAAGTTATATATAACACAGGCAGGTTAATTCTTTGTTTTACATTGATTTATTTACATTATTATTTTATTTATTCTTATTTTTTCCTAGTTTCAACTTTACTATTTTTCTTTAATAACAATATAATCATAATATATTAGTAAAATAATACAAACGTTCACTATAATATTATTTCTTATATTTATCATTTTTATTGCCTTGAAGGCAACATCATTTTGTGTTTAATTTGAGTTAAATAAAAAGATAATACCTGAATATGAATTGTTCAATTTAAGAATATTAAATAAAACAACTTGAATATTATATATTAATATCACGTTATGACAAAAAGGCTCAGGGGGTACACAAGACAAGAAAGGTTGGGAACCACTGATGTAAAGCACATTGAGTTGCCTTGTGTAGGAAATGCACAATAAAAATAAATTAGCCTTGCCCTTCACTGAGGACTGAGCTTAGACACGTTTACTACAGACAACAGGTGCCAAAATTCCAATAAAGCGCAAACATGTTCAATGTCAAAAACAGGAAATGAGACCATGTGGTAGTATTCTTTCCCACTCATACATATGCTTTGAAAGTGTTACAATAAACCAGTACACAAATAACAATAAATAACATTTTTATTGTAAATAGAGCAAATAGGATTTTTTTAACACATAATTTAGGGCCGTACATTTAATCTAATCTTAATCGTAATCACAATTTTGGTTGTCTGCAATATTTACATTTATAAAACGGGCTCTGCACTCTGTATTTAGTGTGTTCATTCAGTTAGCCTTTGGTACATTTGAAATTCTTTGGTTAATTTTTTTTAATTGTTATTTTTTTTGGTTGTACATTTTTTAAAAAATTGTAATTCTTATTTAAAGCTTAATTTTGCACTGTAAACTGTACACAAATTGTTTGTTTAAACATAGTCATTTTTAGAAAAAAATCAAATATGATAAATAGTTGTGATTGTAATCGTGATTACATTACTGATAAAAAATAAGCGTGATTATCATTTTGGCCATAATGGTGCAGCCCTAATATAATTGGATAAAAAAGTTGGCATTGCTGCAGACTGACAGTGATTCATTGTAAGTCAGAAATGAGAACACAGACATGCTGGATTGGCCTCCTTCTATGTGAGACATTTCTTTAGAGAAAAACAACTGCTGCACGACATCTGTGAGGAACTGAAGATTTCTGTGGTTTCTTGTGTCTCAACAGAGGGTCGTCTGATAAACTGTAAGATTGTGTAACATCCCAGAGGCTTTGGTTCCCCCTGGACTGGTTGGTTCTGTGAAAACCATTAACTTTTAAAACACACACAAACAAATAATGCAAATATATTGAACAACTGCATCTGCACCAAATACTGTATATCACAATGTTTTTTTTTATAAAAATAATCAAATCAACTTAGATTCTCAGAGGCTTGGCTATTGTTTTAGTTTGGTCTGATTAAATATGTGCCTAGTGGAGTGATTCAAGGATAGAAATGAGGAAATGCGCTTTCAACTGAGAAGACACTCTTGACCTGTGAGCTCCTTCTTGTGGAGAGAGTCTATAGCACAGGACTACAGTCAAATCAAAAAATGTAATTAAGATAAAATAAAATAAATCATTTGGATGAACTTAATAGAATTCTGAGGGGGATTTCCATCAAAAAAAAAAAGAAATAGCTCCAACTCAGAGCAGATGCATCTATGGATTATAATGTACTACTTGTAACACTCCTTGGTCCAAAAAAATCTATTTAAAAACATCTTGAAATTATTGACATATAGGCAGTGGCTATTCGTACAGTTGCCGTATCAATATACCGACATTCTATCCGTGCGCAGAAACCCTATTTGGCTAGTTTAGGTCATAGGATAGGTCAGTCATTGGCCAGTTAAGGTCACGTGACTAAGACTAAACCTTACCCTAAACCTAACCCTAAAAATTGTTGCAATATTAGGTTACAACCTAACCCTAACCCTAACCCCACGACGCTACGTACTTGTACTTCGGTAACCGTACGGCGACCGTACAAATAGACAGCTTATGAAGTGAATTACCGTAAATGTATGTTTAACAAAAAATTAAAATAAAATACAATTACATGGAAATAAAATTCCCACAATAAAAAAAAATGGGTAGCACTTTATAATACCGCTAGTGTCTTACCAGAGACCGCTCAGGAACTCTCGCTGTCTTACCAGGGACCTCGACCAGGGACCGTCCAGAAACTCTCGCTGTTTTACCAGGGACCTCTACCACGATACCACACTCGGCCTGATCCGAGCACTTTTCAAATCCTATCAAAAGTGCTCTGATCGGGCGAAGCATGGTATCAACAGAAAGGTCTGGTCCTCCCAAGTCCAAAAATGTGCTTATATCTGAAATGGGCCCACTGGAGGCTCCGGAAGGTCAGTGTTTCCCTCCAGGGTAACCTCTGTCAATCGGATTTTGAAAATAATCCCCCTATGTCTGTTGTGTTGTGACTTTTGCTGTTGTGTTGTGGCTCTTTGTTGGTGAGTTGTGTTGTTGGCCCTTCTGGGCCACCGTACATATCTGTATTGATTTATAAGAGGGAAACAAAATAGATAACCTTATTGGGAAAAATTAACATCTTTTTTCAAAACTCATATTTTAAAACAGTTATAAAGTTATTTTAGTGCAAATTAATTTTTTTCTCATGCTGAATGACATAACGCACTCTCTACGGAGTGCGTCCCCAGTTTGGGAACCGCTGCATTTAAATCATAAAGAGAACCTCATATGTTCTGGGAGGTGACATTAACTTTAATGTGTAATACATGTGGAGTTCCCCAAAAAAATAGCAGAAGTTTCACTGTAATACATCTGAATTTTCCTGGTAAAACAGCGGGAGTTCCCTGTTCAGACGACGGACTGTATTATAAAGTGCTACCAAAAAATGCTACCTGGTTGAAATCCTTTTTTTGTTTTTGTTTTTTTTAACAAAAAAAAAAACAGGATAACAGTGCGGCCATAGATGCAAATTGTTACCAGTAAAATCTATGAAATTACATTTTAAACTTTTTTGCCAGAAAACAGCAAGACAACATGGGTGCATTAACTTTAACAAAATGTTAAATAAGCTAAGATAACTTCAAAACACTTTCAAAAGTTTGTTATCAGTAAAAAGGCAATAACTGCTATTTAAAACACATTAAAAACACAACTATGCCCATCTATCCTTAATGCTCAAGTAATCCTAAAGAAAAAACACTTTGCTGCAATCTTAAAGCAAAAAATACCATACAATGATTTTAATAACATGATCAATGTCAACAACAAAAGTTTCCTTTGGCAACTGTTTGAGTGCATATTCAGTTCAGATGAGGTTCAGTCTGACTGTTCAAATGACTATAAAAAGTCAACAGGATGGACACCTTATTTTGAAAAATGTGTTTATCTGTTTATCTAGTATATTGAGGGCTTATGTTATGTGGTTTTGGTGTTTATTGCACAGTTAATACAATTTGAATGACCTTGTTAATGTTTGATAATAGTGATCTCAACTTTTCAATGCAGAGGCTTTTCAGACCTGAGCTAGTCTAGCACATAGTAACAGGGTGTGAGATATAGGTAGGATCTGCGTACATGGGGAGGCACAACCAAGTGTCTGGGATAATGCTCAGGAACATCTGAACCCAGTTTGTCATATATGTGTTAAATATTTAGTTGCAACATATATTGAGTTGTACGTCACTTACCCAGTAAACTAAACTATAGATAAAGGGTTGAAATTCTCTGAACTGGAAGGTACTGTATGTTCTAAACTTTAAGTGTTTCACAACGTGAGAATGAAATGTTCAAACGCCCCTAACGATGTCAGGGGTGTTGATCAGCGTCACTGTTGAGTTTTATGTTATATTTTTCAAATAGCAGAGCTGCGCCCCCAGTGAGTACACACACCACACCTGTTGCAATTGTAAACGCTGGTTGATGAGTTGCTGGAATACAAATAAATTCGAGAATTTCCTTTACATAATACAGGCACCTGTCCAAAATGGTCATTATCTACTTTGTCAATGTAGAAACTCGGTTCCACCCAATCACTGATGTCACTCGCCGTATAAGAGCTGCTATTGTATCCTTGCTTTTCACTTCTGCATTTTTCACTCAAATTGTATTTCTTCTTTTTTAATCAGACGGGAAAACAATTGAGCACAGAAGAGCAAATAAGTGGTTTTTAAAGAGTAGGTTTTTAAGTTGTTTATATAAAGAGTTAGTTGTAGACTTTCTCCTTCATGTTCCTTGTCTTCTACTTGCAGTCATGGCGTTCCAGTCCACTGTGATCACCACCCAGCCTCAGGTCAGCGTTAGCCAGTACACTGTGTCTGACTGGACAACAAACTTGGGCGACTGCTGTGATGACTGTGGCATCTGTACGTATCTTTGTGACATCTGGACAGTTTAAGAAGTGAAGTTTATATTAACAGAGCATATCTATTACGTGTAGGTATGTGTGCGACCTGTGTTCCCTGTATCCTGGCCTGTAGGGTGGCACAGGACCATGGAGAAAGCTGCTGCCTGCCCTGCCTCCCTGGAGCCATGGTGGCTTTAAGGACCAGCATGCGTCACAAATACAGGATTGAGGTAAGTGAGCCCACAGCAGGGTTGGACTAGGACTAAAATACAACCCTGGCATTTTGTGTCCAGGACCAGCCCATTATCAACGCACACCATGTAGAAGCCGTTATTAAATCAGTAATGTTAAACATGTGGCTCTCTGTCTTAACTATAATTATTATTCCCTTCAGAATACCTCGGTCTCATTTTTGCGCCTTTTCAAAAAGTTGTAACACTTTTTTCAGACTTTATCAACCTTTTGTCAATAAATTCCTCTTTTTTCCTATTTTTTGTCCATTTTTGCAGGTTAATTTTGACAGTTTTATCCAATTTTTCTCCTTTCTTGAATTTCTATGGCCACTTTTCATCCAAATAAGCAAAGCTTTGCCCAATATGTATCACTTCCTTTTTTCCGCTACATTTTGCCGCTTTTTAACCTTTTAACCTTCCTCTCCCAATAGCATCTCTTATGATAACAGATCCTAAATCAGCTGTAAAATACACTAAAAACAAATGTATATCATCTCATTTCTTTCCTATCTATTGTTTGCCTTGTTAGGCTTTCTAATCAATAAAAATATAGGTTTTACTATTTATGGTGTGGGCATCTGAGACTTTTCTGTGACAGTGTTACCTCTAGGTTTCATTTTTTTTTAAAAAAATGGTAAAATGTGTGAAAGTTTGATATGAAACATATTTTAATAATTGTTAGCTACATATGTGTAGAACTGTACATAGAACTATAACATTGTTCCCCATTGTTAAAATATAATTGACATTTTTTTTTATCAAATTTTCATGGCACCAGATTTTGAAAATGACAATTATAATTACCTGACTGTAGGTGTAAAAGCAGTTATTGGCGTGTGTGTGTGTTTCTGCAGGGCTCGGTGTGTAATGACTCCATGGTCATGACCTGCTGTGCTCTGTGTGGACTGTGTCAGATGGCGAGAGAGCAGAAGACGAGAGAATAAGAAGAAATGTTCATCGAATTTGAATCACAAGGCAAAACCAAATTTGAATTAATTTTGTTGTTGCTGTTTTGGATGAAAATTTCTTTTTTCTTTTGCTTGTGACTACATTTCATGTATAACAACAAAGTTACATTAAATAAATTTTACTTGACAACTTCTGTGATCAAGGTGTGCTGTGTTTGTTATTTTCCATGTTATGGGTAAATTACTAATGTATTTTCAAATATAGCCACAGAGACATAATGTGAATTTGTATTACTTTTATATTATTAATTCGTTTTTGTGAGCCACTATATATAAAGTCAAAGCAGTGACGTGAAGAAAGTAGGTTTCCTGAGACTCTTCCTTTATCCCTTTTCTAGCATTTTTAACACCAACATCACAACAAGAGTTCTACAGAGTGTGAGTTCTGTCAGGATTGTGTTCCCGTAATTACCTATTGTACTTTGCGTGTTTAGAACCAGTCATCTTCACCAAACCGCTGGAACACATGACAAACCCGGTCAACTTCCTATTCCTACTTCTATTTTTTACAATTGTGAAATTTTCCCATGCCTGTGTTCATGTCTTACAGCTTTAAACTGTTTCAGAGTTCATGCATTTCAATTTTTAACCCAGTTAAAGTAATCAGTAAAAGTATCATATTTAAATGTTACAACAAAGTAAATCATATTTTTGTTTATACATAGACATTATAGGCATGTGTGTATAGAATATCTGTATAAAAAAAACTCTGTGAGCACCTATTACATTTTAAACTTTTCTATAAACCTTTTCATCAACTTAACTCACTCTGATGGCTTACATTGATAAAAATCTGACACAGGCTGATTGCCAGGGCTGCATAACCTGTATAAGCATCTTGATGGTGGGGTGTGCTGTTCTGCACAGTTTAAATCTATGCAATGATTTGCAGAGGTGTAAAGAGTACTGATATACCTTACTCAAGTAGAAGTACTGTCACTTGATTGAAATTGTACTCAAGTACAAGTAAAAGTAAATCATAATTACAACTTTATTTTCCACAAAGTCATCTGTATGAAATAAATCGTTTGTCAGAATGTAATTTAGAAAAAAAAAATAATAATAACACCAATGAATTCAATTCAAAAATTTAAAAAACAATCTCAGGCTCTAAGTATAACATTTTTTTTTAACTTTAAAGGTCCCATATCATGCACATAAACTTTCTCTGAGCTTTTAACCTTGTTACAATGTTAATTCCTTATCAAAAACACCCCCTAAGTATTATTGGGATTCCTTCCTGCATCTCTGAGAAATCCTCAATAATCCTGCTCTCTGAGCGGCTTCTCTGCCCTCTTCTGAAAAACGAGCGGTTCAAATTCTAGTGAAGTCACTAGAATTCTGAACCATCCCCTCCAGGAAGTGTCTGCTGTTGGTGCCGCCCCTCCACAGGCACATACACGCCCATTCTCTCTGGTGCTAGAGGCATGCGAGCAGCCGAAGAACATCTGTTGGTCAGTGTCCTTTCTATTCCAGTCTGCACAGGAAAAAGAAACGGTCATTGTTTTTGTACCAAAAGATAATGTCTGGTAACCGAAAATGCGTGTTCAACTGCGAAAGTCCTCGGAATTTTTTCAAACTTCCTAAAGAAGAGTCTACTCGGCAGAAGTGGCTGGAATTTATCTCTGGGAGCACTTGACACCATCCAGCATCCATTAGTCTGTGACCGTCACTTTACAGAAGACTGCTTGGTGAACCTTGGCCAGTTCCAAAGTGGACTGTCAAGTAAATTTACATCTTCAAACCGGAGCGATTCCCACAATGAAACCCAATGATGGCGAGGCCACAGCCATAAGTAAAATAAACCTCTAGCAAAATGTTCACATTTGAATGACATTCTCTGGAACTGTTAACAAAGTTTCGTGGATGTGCCTGTTGCCCATGCTGCCAGGGCTCTAGGGCTACGTCATGAAATGGGAGGCACTCACACGGGGAGAGGCGGCACTCTGAGAAACCGTGCTTCTCAACTTCCGTGTTGAAAGAAAATAAGTAATTTTTTTTTAATAAATTAGTGTTTTGTTTTGCAAAATGTAAAATGTTACCCATATGTGGCTATAGCTGATTTTGGAATATAGCATGATGTAGGACCATTAAAACAAATGTTTTAGAGTTTTGTCTGTTTTTGCGCAATGCATTACATTTAATCTGATTCGTCGGCTATGATGTGATGCATTGGATTGCTGTCTGGTCATTTCATTTGTTGTAGTTTCACAATGTCCGTTAATCATTTTAAAACAAAAAAGTAAAAAAAATAATTTACTCTGTAATGGTTGAGTGTGGAAATGTAACAAATTACTTCACTTCTTTTAAAACATACTTAAGTACAAGTCAAGTCAATTACAGTAACGTGAGTACTTGTAATCAGTTACTTTCACCTCTGATGAGTTGGGTGTGAGAAAAGAAGTAATCTCAGAATGGATGCAATCAAGTGGTATGTGCCATTTAGTGGATGATTATTGCCGGCGTTTTCAAGAGTGGACACGAGTAGGGAGAGGCCTGACTTGACAAGCTATTGACTATCAGGTGGTAGAAGGGTGGTCTTCTGATCGAGAAGTTGGGATCTCAATCCCAGTTCTATACCTGTCTAAAAAACTTTAAGTTCCTCCTACAGGTCAACTAGCACCTTACATGGCAGCTTTCTCCCATTGGTGTGTGAATGAGCTGATATATGACTATACAGTCCCTTTCCCTTTTGTTTTTAATTTGATCAAAGTAACAAGTAGACTTTGGTCAGCTTTAAAAAGTAAATCCTGAAATGAACAGAAAGTCAGTGCAGAACTTTAGAACTTTTGTAACTTATAAAGACTGATATAATGAATGAATGCCTTTATTTGTCATTGTACACATGTACCATGAGATTAAAAACAGCCAACTCCAGTAGCAGTGCAAGAAATCAACTAAACGATAAACAATAAAACATAGGACATAAATAAATAAATAGATAGTACAGGAAATGAGGTAAAGTGAACAGTATGCACATTTTGTATTTAAAAAGTGGCTGAGCAGAGTCCGTGGGTATGAATATGAGATCAGCGCATATGAGAGTTCAGAGTGGTTATTGCTTTTGGAAAAAAACTGTTTTTGAGTCTGTTTGTTCTGGCCTTAATGCACCTGTAGCGCCTCCCTGAGGGCAACAGGTCAAACAAAGCCACGCTGCAGAAGTTGAACCATTTTCTGATGCCTCACATCTATTGGCAGTGCCATAAAAGGAGAAGAGACGATTTTCTGCAAACCTCTTCCTCTTTTATAAAGCTTGAGAAAAAAGAATTAAAATCACACCGAAGACTAACAGCGGTGAATGGAACTTCTTTTCTAAATGGGATGAAACGTCATCTTAAATACTGATGAGGTAAAACACCATAAGATTTATCTGATATCACCTTTATCTACATGTACGGTAAATAATTAGAGGGAAACTTTAACTAATGTTAAAAAAGAATCTATCATGTTATGTCTTCTGCCTGTTTTCCTTGTTCGCCTAAGGTTTGGGTTAATTTCTCTCCTGAAAGTGTAATTTGTTCTCATTGTTTCTCTTCTTCTTGAAAACAAATGAGATGCTTTCAGTGGAAGTTTGTTAAACAGACAAATCTGAACTGAACTGAATAAAAACAATAATTAAAGTGGATTTACTGTCATGACTTGCTACGTGCAGCCACGGGTTTGTCGGAGTCTGAATCACGTATCATTCTCTTGCAAATTATACTAAACTGCTTGCAGATTTTCACATCCATAGCTGGATCGAAGTGAGTAACACAAACCTATGATTTGTTAGAGATGTACTTGTATCTAAATTATCAGCCTACTGTATATCTGCCAATATAACAAGATATACAATATATAGGGATAATGTATGCAGAACGAGGGTGTAGTGTAGATGTGGAGTTGACTTCAAGGCCAGTAACCTTTATAGGATATTTCTATTAGGAGTTTGCATGTTCCCCCAAGCTTGCATGAGCTCCAGAAAATTAATAGATATGTGAATACAATGCACATGAGTCTGATCTGAAATGCTCTTTGTCCCCAGACACCTGCATGATATCCAGCTAATGAAGTACCCCGAGGTTTGTCTCAACACCTTATCGCCAAGAGGAACTGAAATCAGTTGTCTGAATCTCACTGTCTTTGGATGGTAATTAGACACAATGGGAACTGTTTTTCTTCAGCTCCTTTCCATTACAGTTCTGCTTTGTGCTGTACAACTCATTGCCAGCTACAGCTTTAAAAACTGCATCGAAAAGCAACGTGGAAGCGTCTTCCAGTGCATCAGTCGCAAAGATAAGGACCTATCTGCTTTATTAAAGGACCTGCCGCCAACAGCCACCAATCTCAACATCACTCACAATAATCTGGGAGTCATTCCCAACAACAGCTTTGATAATCTGACTCTGCTTCAGTACCTGAGATTGGATGACAACAAATTGACAGACATTTGCCAGTTTGCTTTCCAAAGCCTACATCAACTACAGTATCTTAATTTGTCCTTAAACCAACTATCACACCTCAACCCTCGTGTGTTCAGGAACCTGCACAACCTTACCTCTCTCTTCCTAGCCAACAACAATCTAAAGCAGCTTCCTGAGGACATTTTCTCTGATCTGACCAATCTCACCACTCTAATCTTGAGGCATAATCTTTTGACCAATTTCTCAGGAATTGTTAAAGCTGTTTTCCATCTAAAAAGTCTGGTTGTACTTGATCTTTGCTTTAACAATCTTACTTCTCTCAGTCATGATAACGTTACACTCCCCAAAACCCTGACAAAGTTGTATCTAAGTAAAAATTATCTGCATGAATTAGCATGTGACAAATTGTTTCTTGGGTCTATCAAAATACTTGACCTTTCATATAACGCCAATCTTTCAACAATTTCTTTTCACGGAATCGATTTAGGACAAATAAACTTTCTAATACTGCGTTCGACAAAGGTTGACATACTTGAGTTTTTAAATATTAGTAATGTCAACCCTGCAAACGTTGATTATTCTGGCGTTATTCTGCATCCGGGTCTGCTCAAACAATTGTGCAGTGCATTGCAGCAAAAAAAGATTAAACGGCTTAAAAAACTGAGATTGGGAGACAACGGGATACATAAATTAGAGAATACAACACTGAATGACTGTCCAATAATCAATGAGTATTTGGATCTGTCCCATAATAAATTTAATGAAACAGATTGTCTAATGTTTCTCAACAAACAAACAAAAATAACAAATCTCACAATGGAGCATAACTATCTCATGTCACTCCCATCATGTAAAACACAAAATGTGACCTTTTTTAAAAATTTGATTGAACTGAATTTTAGGTATAATCGCATCCTCTCGGTCATGGCCAATGCTTTCTATCAGACACCAAACCTTATGACTCTAAAACTTAACATCAATAAACTTGCTTACCTTGAAATAAAAGCATTCAAAGGTTTAAAAAAACTTGTGACTCTTCGTTTGGATAATAACCTAATAACCGATCTTTTAAAATGTTTTGATGACCTTATAAACTTAAATACGCTTAATCTGCGTAACAATCGTATTGATGTCATCTTTGAAGACACTTTTCAGACTCTTGAAAAGTTGACAACATTAGACCTTGGCGGCAATAAGATTACTCACATCAAGCCGTCTGGCCTTAATGGGCTTAAAAGTCTTTCTAAATTCTATTTGGATGGAAACAAGTTGAAAACAATTGAGAATTCCCTTTCTCCCGTATTTCAAGACACATTAACAGTGCTAGATTTAGAGGGTAATATGATTGAGTTTACCTATCATGCTGCTTCTTCACCATTTAGGAATTTCAGCAAACTCACAGATTTGAAATTAAGTGGACAGAAACCTCACGGCCTTATCGTTTTACCACACACCATATTCCGTGGCCTGTATTCTCTGGAATATTTGTATTTGACAAATAACAACATCAGATTTCTTCATCCTGACACGTTCAACGATCTGACAAGCCTGCAGTTCCTCACACTGGATAACTGCTGTGTTGGGGTGGCTAATCTACATCCAGGGGTGTTTAAAAATTTAAGAAATCTGACCAAACTGACAGTTGAGAACATGGGCATTCAAAACTTTTCAAAGGACGTTTTTAGCAATCTTACTCAGTTAAGCAGATTGCAGATGAACAATAATGCACTGCAGAGCATTTCTGTTGATGCGCTTCAGAGTCTTCCGAATCTCCAATATATTGACTTACGCAATACACCTCTTAGCTGCACCTGCGACAACAGTTTGCTTCAAAGTTACGCGCTCCAGAATCCCACACTTCAGGTGGTCAATCTGTATCAACTACCATGCCCACAAGATAAGAAACATAATTTCTACAACTTTGATGTCAATGTTTGTTACTTAGATTTTGGAAAGTATATGTTCATCAGCACAGTCATTGTGGTCTTCCTGTTCACAGTCACTCCATTACTTTATATTAAACTCTATTGGAAAATGAAGTATAGTTACTACATATTCTGTGCTTGGTTCAGTGAACAATGGAGCAGATTCAGAGAAGGAAAAGAAAATTGCAAATATGATGCATTCATTTCATATAATTCTTCAGATGAACAATGGGTGATGGACCAGTTGTTGCCCAACCTAGAAGGTAATGGATCCACTTTCAAACTTTGCCTTCATCACAGAGACTTTGAGTTAGGCCGTTACATTGTGGACAACATTGTGTCGGCCGTCTACAGCAGCCGTAAAACTGTCTGTGTGGTCAGCAGGAACTTCTTGCAAAGCGAGTGGTGCTCTCTGGAAATGCAGCTCGCAAGCTACCGACTGTTTGATGAGCATCGAGATGTTCTGCTGCTTGTGTTTCTGCATCCAATCTCAGAGAGGCAGCTATCATCCTATCATCGCATGAGAAAGGTCATGCTAAAAAAGACATACCTTCAATGGCCTGGCATGGACTGCACTGACCCTGCGAAAGCACAGGAACTGTTTTGGACACAGCTACGAAGAGCAATTAGAACAGATGGCAGAATGGAAAGGGAAGAAACCGGCCTGAGGGACGAAACTGAAACCCCTGAAAATAAGGAAACTAAAGAGCTAGATTATAAATCAGATGACAACTATTACTTGTTTCCTTAAACCAAGGAGGAACCTTTGGTTCAGGGACTTTCCATTCTTTAGGTCTGTTCCTGCACAGATTGTCATATAAATACGAAGAAATAAATCAACACGAATCGTTGTCTTGTGGTCAATTTATCTTTATGTTTAAAATATAATGACAAAAAAATAATATGCATGCACTTGCTTACATTTCAATACAGCACAATCAAAAATCAAATGATCGTCGGATCAGCACATCTTTTGGAAAAACTTTTCCTGCTTTGTTAAGAATCTTCTGTTACTTCTTCTGTTAGCAACTGTGCTAATGTACAGCTAACTGCAATAAAAATGTGCTGAAGTTGTGAAAAAAACATAATTGTGTCAGGTTTTTTTTTTTAACAGCACAAATAGGAACAACAGGAAGTGGTGACTCTGGAAATTACATATATAGCCGCCTTTTAAACGGGGATGGGAGGAAAAACCCGAGGCCGTGACGGATGGAGATGCAAATGTGTGAGTAAACATTTACAGAAACATACCAATATTCAACCTCTTGATGTTAGTAAAGCCTCATAGGAGGGAAGGACCAGTGTTCTGGGCTGGGCAGCAAAGAACTGGGCAGTGTTGGGCTGCTATTAAGCATGTGAGATGGAGGGAAATGCATCATATCTGTGTTGTTAGACATGCATGCGGTGGGAGCGTAAGATGAGAGATTGAAAACATTTGAACCCCTGCTGTGACTAGGGTGTGGCACTTGAGCAGGGAAAGAAGGATCGAAGGAGAGTGAATCAGTTTCAATGGGGTCTTGGTTCTGGTAAAAGAGCATTGGGTCTGCTGCCCACCTGTTAGGTAGTTGCACTGGGTACGATAAGACAGGCTGAACATCCATGTCATTGGACAGTTGACCAGAGCTTTGCAGCCCATGAGCTCTGGTGTGGATTTGAATGCTACACTCAGAGGAATCAAACCTGTGTGAACCCATATTGTGTGATATGTTGCTGCTCTTTCCGTACAGGTACGGTGAAATAGTTTCTTCTCGGCTCGTCGCTGGTATGGGAGCAAAACATTTTTTTTCTAAAACTCTAGGAGAGTCCGTTTCCATGCAGAATGGACTGTAGACACTGGTTCCAATGATATCCTCTGGAAGACTGCCTGAAGCTTCCACGGGGCTTGTTAACCACTTCACATATGAAACATAGAAAAATGAAATAAATCATTAAAGAATTATGAATCAACCTCAACATTGCGTAGAGCAGAGGCCTTACATTTCTATAGATGTGAGGTCTTACCTTTCGAAGGCTTTGACTCAAAAATGAACTGGATTCCGGACTAAAAGGCGAATGCAAAGTTTTTTTGTCAGTCAAATCTAAAACATGAAAGAAAAAGTGTCAGCAAATTAAGGAGTGTTAACACACGTTTTGTGAAGACTATGAAGAAAATACAATTTTGTGCAAACTCCACACGGGAGAGAAACCATTCGTATGTGATGTTTGTAGTAAATGTTTTAACAAAAACATTTACTATTAACACTTTATTATGAGCATTTTTAGTCTTCTTATACATACGTTTCTGAAAGTCAGTCTTTTCTTGGTGCTGATTCTGAACTGCTTCAGAGGAATCCGCTTGAACGCTGCGTCGTGGCTGCAACTCACGGAGGTTCTCTTGGAGCCAGGGTCCGTGGAGCTCACGCAGCGATTTCATCAGCGCCTCTCTGCTCTTTGACACCAGGTTTTTCTTTTCCAGCAGTGGAAAACGCAGGGTGTCGTACAAGCGTGCCGCCACAGCACTGATACATTTAGACACGTGTTCTGGGTCTTTTCCTCTGTGCTGGGAATCAAAGGTGCCAGCTACGGGTGTGCTTGGCTGTAAGTCCTTGATTAGCATTTGGCAAACAGGAGAATTCAGACTGTTATGGCTGTGCTCAGGAGTGGAAGTAATCAGCCTCTTTGACTTTTTATTTAAGGTCTTCTTTTTCCATTTTTTGATGAAAGGAGTTAACTGTGACTGATGCCTTTTTTCCAGCCCCTCATTACTAGACTTCTTCACTGTGGAGTTGTTTTGAGATGAAATGGTGCTTTTAAGGCTTCCAGGTGAAATATCATGCAGTTGCTCTTGGGTCAATCCTCTAGTGACATCCAATTCTTTGTTGATAAACTCTAACTTTTCTTTGTCTTTCACTTTGTAGTCTTTGAAGGCTTCAGAAGAGGGACCTATGTTCTTAATGAAGGGACTAGCATCATTGGTAGGGGCAAATAAACACTCACTGGACAAAGGAGAGACAATGTGAGATGCTGAAGACATTCGCAGGGTTTTGTGATCCTTCTGATTTACACATTTATTTGTTTGCTCCCGTTTCTTCTGCTCGCTGAGCAAACGCTCGATGTTCACAGACTTCACCTCCTGGTTGAAGAGGCCATGGTGTCCTATGAGTCGGCTGCCTGTGATGATACTGGGCTCCTGAGCAGTGGGAACGACACTCGTGAATACTGAGCCTTTTCTGAAGCAACAGTGGTCAGTGCTGTGACAGCAGTTACGAGAATGTTCCATGTCTCTACGGTGATGACGGGATTTGATTTCATTCTGTGTTCTCGTATGCGACCTCTCCCTGCGAGTCTTCAGGCGCTTCATTTTCTGCTGCCCATTCGTTTTACTACTGCGGTCTAAACATTTACAGTCCGTGGTGACGGTTCTTACTGAACAACAGCTTTTGGCTTTGACTATTAGTTGCTTGTTCAAAACATTGGAGACTTTTTTGTCATACTTTCTGCAACACGTGTGGCTCATGCTGATTAGGGTTTCTGTGGAAAAAAAAGGAAATGGATGTATTAGAAATTAAGATACACAGTGTTTCAAACCCTACAACTCATCACTTTAACCTGATAACTTGGATTGTTGTATATATTTGTATAATTATTCTTTTATTATAATTTTTTTTTTTTCCTAATGTAATGTGTGCACTTGTATTTAATCCTTATTTAATTAAGTCTTACTTAATTATGTCTTTTTTTCCTCTTTCTTTCTTTCTTGTTTAGTGTTTATTCTTTTTGTTTGTAATATTTCTCGAGCTTCTGTGACACAAGTAAATTCCCCTTTGGATAAATAGTATTTCTGAGTCTGGTATATAGGGATTAAATATGATACATGTGGCTTTGTGGGGTTTGGAAACCAAACAAAAAAAATATCTTACCAGATTAAAATCAATAATAATTCCTGCAAGTTAATTTTGTCATCTTTTTTGAAATAATATGTCAAGGTTTCATTTATTTAGGCAACTTCTTTCAGGAAATTTAATTTGAAATTTACTTGGAGAAGTAAATTTCAAAGTAGATTTCATGACAAAAGTGGTCGGAATAAATGAAACCTTAACATATTATAACCCATGATGATTTTTTTAGAGCTGTCGTGTTTCCAAAGTGTTGTACAATAGCACCACATTCACCCATTATTGTATATTTTGCCCAATGTCTCGTCAACATGTTGACAACATGTTTTGGAATTAATCAAACAATCTAAATAAAAACCACTGGCCATTTAAATGACAAAAAGCTAAACAGCATAGTTAATATCTATTGCCCAATACTTTACTTTTTGTTTGATTCGTTCTTGAGTCATTGTTAATGCAGAGTAAAGGAGCATGAAAAGTGTTTTCTTGAATTGAATACCTGAGTAGATGTAAGTTTTCTTACATTATAAAATATTTATTCTCCACCTGTTTCTTGGGATTGTTGCTCCCTGAATATTTTTGAAAAAGAATTCTCGAATTGAGGAAACACAAAGAAATAGCCTTGAGCATTGCTTTTCAACTGATTTTGCTTTCTTTCCACCATCACCCGTTGAAAACACGCTATGACCCTAATTGAGGTGCAGTTAAGATACATAACACACAGTTATAATATTGTATATTACAATATAACTGAGAATGTGTTTGTTTTTCCTGTGAAAAAAAACAAACTTTTTTTTCCTCCAAATGTCTTCAAATCCAGAATTTAAAAGCGAATAAATAAACATATTAAAGCATTTATTATATACGGAAAAATTATCTGAAGAAAAGGTAGTAAATTAGACCTAAAGTATGAATAGATGGCACTCAGCTACAGTAATTATGGTCTTTCAAAATAAAATAAAAAATATATTTAACAGCTACTTTTTATCCTCACTGAAAATAGGTCTGTCACCTACTTTTGGGTCCTGGCTTACAATCTGAGAGGGTTATTCTAATGTTTTATATCAAGACCATTCTTTAGTAAATTGTGCAAAATAATATTGTAGGTTTATGATGGAACCAAAACAAGTTGAAATAAACAGGTAACTTTAATCGAATTACCCTGAATTAAACCTAAATCCAGATGGTGCATTATTTTATCACATTTTAAATGAATTTAAGCGGTCACACACAGTTAATAAATGTTTTCCGTTAGCAAACAGACGTCGTCAACGTCCATCACACGGTACAATGTAGCACAGGTGTGTGAAGTTACAGCAAAATCGAGCCTAATAATTACTTTAAATATATGGAAATGGTTGAATCCGTTTGGGATTATACATATACATATTTTAACAATGTGCAGTAATCAAATTATTTCAAAAATACTCACAAAGTAATGCAGTGACGTTCAAGTATAAGAATCTAACTTTGCACAGCAACTCTAATGAGGCACAGATTCGCTGTACAACTTCAACTCCCATGAACACTAGCGATATCGGACGCAACCATTAATGTAAAACCGAGAGGTGTGTTTAGTGAAACTCGAAACGTATTCCGCTTTCTAGTTTCACTTTAAAACGTGTTTAGGATCCTTTAAAAAATCATTTTAGTTTATAATAATACTTTTATGAAAGTGATGGGACGAAAACGCGTTTAAACGTTTTAAAATACATGAAATAATATAGAATAGCTCCCAGAAAACGATGGTACATTTAACTACGAAGAAATTCAGCCCCTGAAACAGAATTTGGATAAATGTTGATTAAGTGGAAGCGTCATTGCGGTAATGTAACTTGAATTTACAGTTTATCTGTACCCTGTAAAGTCTAGCATTCTATAGTGAACCATTTTCAGCACTTTAACGCTTTATTTACTTGCCCCTTTTCGCCGTGTACCAACATCTGCCTTGTGATTTAGCAGGTAGGCTAGCTAGCTAGGCTAACTCCATTAGTTGTAGTCATTCGTCACGATGTCATTCACATAGACGCGCTGTGTAAACTGTGTTTTCATCTTTTGTTAGAAGTACTAACAGGGTTTTGTGGGAGATCTCCAAGTCTTAAGTCATGAGTGAAGAACAAAACGAGAACACAGCTGCCGTGCCTGTTCCCTGTCAGGACACCCAGGGGGATGGACGATGGATGTCTCTGGTCTGTGTAAAAACAACAAATAACAACAACATGGGCCTCTTTTACATAGTTTTTATGGATTAATGGAAGATCCCCATAACGTTTTATGTCTAATAACAAAGACTACAGACAATATAATTAAGCATTTTAACAAATAAGCTTTTGAGGAGTGTCACTGTGTGATGTTTTTTTTTTTTCCCAACTTTTTTAGCACAACCGCTTTGTGTCTGACAGCAAAGACAAGGAGCCTGAAGTGCTGTTTGTTGGAGACTCTTTGGTCCAGCTCATGCACCACTTTGGGGTATAATGCATTGCATGTTCATGCACTAATCAGTAACTACTAAGTTATCAACCTTTAAAGCAGTTGATACAAATTAAATTCTTAATGTCATATGTCAAGACTCAATAGATTTTTAGACTTTTTAGGGGTAGCATGGAAAAACTCCAGATTATTATTATTAATAATAAATATTATTATTTCACAAGATAAATAAACAATCCTGGAGACACATCAACTTCAGGTACCCAGTTGTTGTTGAGTGTAGGGGCCCCCTACATTGTATTTTTGCTACAGAAAAGCCCCTACGCTGCTAAAAAAAAAAAAAGCACCGTGGGGGCTTTTCTGTAGTTTTTTCCTTCTTTAATTGGTATCGTTGTAACAATTGTTGCACCAAGAAAAGGCTCTCACAGGCGTGCACGGGTTGTTTTAACTCTCTTTTTAATTTGCATAACAGAGAAACACATACATCAGCCGCTCTGTCTATTTAATAGAAGTGATTAGCTCGGATGCTCTCGATTTTACATGAGGACCCCTGCAGCCCTTTAGCTGCCCCCAATACTGCCTGTGTGCATCCTCTGGTTACGTAACCGTAATCACCGTTCACAAGTTTGTAGGCTCCGAGGAGTGCAGACACAGTCTGGGGACTTGTCCATACCAGTCCCAATATTACTGCAGGTATAAAATATACATACATATATATATATATATAATAAAATGTTATTTCTTGTGTGTGTATATATATATATATATATATATATATATATATACACATACACACATAGTGTACACCAGGCATGAGTAGCTAACTACATTCATCATGACCCTTCACCAATTGATTTAATTTTATTTTATTTCAAACGTGAACACAACAGTGTATTTACCACAATGAAAATAAGTAATTAAAAAAAAAATCAAACAATGCAAAGTGCGAATAAATGGTTACAAAATCCTCCACGTAAAGGAGTAGAAGGAAGTATAACCCTAAATGATTCTACCCCTTGTAAAAACAATAACTTTTCAAAAGTTTCCAGTACTTACTCACACCACGCGATCCCCCTATGCTGTGAAAAATTCCTGGTGAAAACCCTAAAAAAAGGTCTATGAAAATCAGTTTATACAGTACATGAAATTACTAACGTAAATGATAGTCTGTTAAATCGTAAAGGTGAGCAATTTCTTTCCCAAATCCTTGGCCTTCATCCAACCTCATAAACGCACCCAATTATAGTTGTAAACTCTGAGCAATACAGTGTATTTTATGTAATTTGTGTTACTTTTTCTAATGGCTGTTAATGAAAACATATTTTCCTATTGTTTAAATATTCTAAACTTCTTCTCCAACTTACTCTAATTGCTTTTGTAATTTATCTACAGATATGGCGGAAGTTATTCTCTCCTCTACATTCCCTCAATTTTGGCATTGGCGGTGATGCAACACAACATGTGCTGTGGAGGCTGAGCAATGGTGAACTGGATAATATCTGCCCAAAGGTCCCACAACACTGCCAGGAATTGAGAACATGATCATACTTGTCTGAACACAAAAGCCTGATTGTACCTAACTGTGTGCTTCAAAAGAAATTCCAGGATACGCTATACTGTACTCTGAACCATCAATAACGTGTGCTCAGCCATGCACTCCTTTCTTTTCTGTCCTTCTAGGTTGTCGTGCTGTGGGTTGGCACAAACAATCATTGTCACACTGCTGAACAGATCTGTGAGGGTATCATGGCTATTATCCAAGTCATCAAAAAAAAGCTCCCCAAAGCCCACACACTCGTACTTGTGAGTTACCGTACTTTCAGTGCATTCCACTTAAAATGTTTTCATTTACTTTCCTGCGTGTTGCCTGAGTGACAACGAATCAGTCAACCATCAAACTGTGACTAGTGAGATGAACCCAGCTGTTTTTTTAAAACTTGCTGCTGCAGCTTCAAATCCAGTTCTAATGATATATGATATGCTTGGCAGCATGGTGGTGTGCTGCTAATACTGTGTCCTCATAGCAGGAAGGCCATGGGTTCGACTCTTGCAGTGAACCTGGGACGGATCTTTGCTTTGAGCAGAGAATTTCAATTTAATTTCCCTTTTTTCAGACATTAGTAACAGCATAACAAACGCTCCATATGTTTGTTCCCATCTACTGTTCATTTGCAACTGGAATGTTCTTAAAGAACCACTTTTTTCTGCTGAATACAAATGTATTTCCGTATGAAGTAGTGCTGTTGAATAATCCTGGTCCAACTCTCAACATTTTTGTCAAAGTATTTAAATTTTGCATATTTAGTTGTAAAATTTCAGAGTGACTGCCCTCTATGGGTTGAAACCCGGCTATTACAATAGATTTTTGCTATTGGCTGAGAACAAGATCATGTGATGCTTTGGGACCATCTTGCATCACAAACATGCCTTGATTATGGGCGGAGCTTCTGGAGCAGTTAAGACACGCCCAGTCTATACAATAAAATCTCCAATGAACAATCTATGCTATGCTAACTAGCTACTCATTACTCAATATACCCACAGGCATTAGAGCCCACAGGTGCTAGTTTTTTATAAAAGGGGCGGGGCTAACAGTTCTTGTTTGCAACACAAGATGGTCCTAAAACATCACATGATCTTGTTCTCAGCCAGTAGCAAAAATCTATTGTAATAGCTGGTGTTTTCAACACATAAAGGGCAGTCACTGAATATGCCAAATTGAAATACTTTTACTAAAATGTTAAAAGTTGGACCAGGATCAATCAACAGCTCTACTTCAGACCCAAATACATTTGTATTGAGCAGAAAAAAGTGGTTTTGGGGTTTAGTTACTCTAGTAAAGAAGCTGTTACATGTCTTTTCAGGGTTTACTGCCAAGAGGTAAGGATCCGAACCCACTGCGTGTGAAAAACGACAAGGTGAACAAGTTAGTTCGCCTGGCCGTAACGTCCGTGCCTCACGCCTCCCTTCTGGACATCGATCCGGGATTCGTCCACTCTAACGGCACCATCTCCCATCAGGACATGTATGACTACTTACACCTGACTTCTCAGGGCTACGAGGCGGTGTGTAGGATACTGCATGACCATCTCCGCTCACTGTTGGATAAGTCATCAGAGAACTGAGCTACCAGGTTACATGATGCACACATTACTGCTGGGGTTCTGGCCTTTTGTTTTTTGACATCACCGCGTAATACTTTCCAAATCTTTTAAAGAATCAATCATTGAAGGCTCAGAGCTGCACTAAGTCCCTTCTCTGGTTTGGGTTGTAGACCACTCTAATACAATTTGGGACCATGCTTTATTTGTGTTTACGATAAATGTCAAAGAATCAATGTACTGTGCTGGAAGGAACCCACCTCGGCCGTGCTGTAATTGTTTTTTTCACTGGTGTATAAGTTTCCTTTCTTTGACCTTGGATTTACTGTGGAACGTCTGCTTTTCTGTTTATGATTTATGAATAACCAAAGGTTTTGAATGTGTTTGCTGGGACATGCACCCAGTGGAGCATTACTATATGAAGTGTCATTTCTTCTCTGTAATGTTGTTATACCTGTTTACTCCTCCTGTGTTTTGAAGTTTTTTTCAATCCTCTGTTGTTACAAGGCTTTACCTAATACTTCTGTGCTTTTGCATCTTTGGAATATTAATATTGTATAAGAGCTTATGTTAC
Source organism: Gouania willdenowi (assembly GCF_900634775.1). NCBI lineage: Eukaryota > Metazoa > Chordata > Actinopteri > Blenniiformes > Gobiesocidae > Gouania > Gouania willdenowi. The sequence goes on from NC_041059.1 coordinate 10,409,358, forward strand.
GGTGTGGGACTGTTAATGGCTTTGTAAGTGAAAACAATTAAAGATCAATATGAAGCTCGTTCTTTGGTTTCTTTAATACATCTGGTGCAGAAAGGATTAACTAATAAGTTAGTAAAAAATTGTAATTAAAATTATAAAGCTAGTTTGGGTCATAGATGGTTACATTCAAAAACATCAGCAAAGGTGAGGTCAACCATCTTTCTCAGTAAGTTTATTTAAATAAGATAACAGAATAGTTTAAAAATCTTGAATATGAAGGTTATGTTTTTTTTCAGTTCTTTTATTTCTTTATGAACAGTCTGTTTAAAGCCAGGGTAGGCGATTTCCTCCAGATGCACTTTTTAAGTTTTTGGTTGAAATTGTCTATGTCCTGACAGAAGTTAACATCTTATGTGTTCTGACAAAGAAAATCCATCATCTGTAGCAGATGTAAATCTGTAATAACTTCGACCAATGAAAAAAAAATGAACCGTTTTTTTTTTAACCAATGCAGAGTTTTTGGTCACATTTTTTAACATATATAATGGTAAAGTTTATTGTTTACTTACTGCCGAATGAGACAACAAAGTTTCTACACAATACAAGCGATGAGCTCATCTCTACTTCAGCAGCGCTGCACGTGAGTGAGTCGGAGCACAGAGGTTAGGGGCGAGGGGGGTAAAGGCGGCGCCATCGGCTAGGCTACATTCAAAATCATGCTAACTTTTGAAAATCGCCTACCCTACCTTTAACTGAAACACTGACGGATGGATTTTGATGATATTTTCAGGAAAATTCTGAAACAGTTTAAAACTTTATCATTTAATTATGCCCTTTAGATCATGCTACCATGATCAGAGGGTATTTGGCGCTTGGCGAAGGTTTGTGCGCTACAAGTTCTTTATAGTTGAATACTTTGGTCCTCATGCACCACCACTTTTAACCAACATTATTTAATTTAATCTAATGGAGGACATCAAAAAGTAAAACAAACTCATGCCTGTAAAGACAGAAAATGGAAACTCCAGTGAGAAATGTTCCCAATCCTCCCTGAGTATCACGTCTGTGGTTTCCTGCTGCGACTCCAAAGTGCTAGTGATACATAGTTGTGTCTCAATGTACTGTTTTTAATCTGCCTAAAGAGTCAGACATTATGTGACTGCAGTCACCACACGCTTAACAATCACCCAAGCAAATAAAAGAGTACGTTTAGGGTTTTATATCCCAAAACAAAATGGGGCATTATATTTACAGCAGTAAGCAGGGTTGTGATCAGTTATAATTATAATTGCGTAATTGATAATGAATTACAATTATGGTGCAATTGTATATATAAAAATCTGTGATCATCATTGTAATTAAATTGTAATTGAGTTTAGATAATTGACTTTGTAATTGTAATTGCCATGGAAATTCTGTAAATATGGTCAATTATTATTTAACACAAAACTGGGGTACAATGTTACAGTTCAACACATGTAGTTAAATATTGACAAAATATGTTTCATATTAAGTGTTCCCACATTTTACCATTAGAAATAAATAAATAAATAATCGATGGATATACTGACACAAAAAAGGCTCAGATGACCACACCAAAATATTAAAACCTATATTTTCATTGATTAGGAAGCCTTACAATGTAACCAATAGATGGGAAAGAATTAGTACATGATTTAGGTCACCCAGATGCTAATGCAAGAAGGTTAACTTTTATTTGAACTTTAGTAATTGAGAACATAATCAAAAGAATTTTGTACTTTTTTCTGAAAGGTGCCAAGATAACGAACCCTTTGATCAAAAGCCTTGCCCCCCTTCTGGTTACTTTCCACTTCCACTCTAGTGAACCATTCCCAAACACCGATCTTTATCTTACAGCAGCAAAACAATTCTTAACAAAGGTACGTGTAAATGACCCTTTTTGAATCTGTTGCCTGGGCATGACTTCCCATCCATGGAATGCATGTGCCTGACTCAAATTTCATACATCAGTTCTATCCTTTATAAAGATCCAGAACAACAGCCCTTTACTTTTCCACTGTTGCTGAAGCTGGTGTTCACGTGTACAACCTTTCCCTGTGTATACAAGTCAACCAACTGACTTGAGTATGAGGATGCTTTTGCTTTTGGTTCTTGTACCGCTTTCATTGAGCGATTGCAGTGAAGGTAAGCTACTTTATAGAATTAGAAGTCACTATTGAAAATATGGTTTTGATTGAACAGTTACTTGTTTTTTTTAATTTTTTACAAAGATTTACCTGAAAAGAAAGAGCAGCTCTTTTCAGTCACCACCAACACTAAAAGTATGAGATTTGCGTTTTTATTAACTCTATTTATGTATAAAAATAAAACAAACTGCATTGTTGTCTGTGTATGTTTTGAGTATGTATGTTGTGTTTCAGACAATGCTGAGAGAGGGAAACTGACACCCGCACACCCGATCAATGGTCCAATACAGCACAGTGACCAATGTAACATTACACCTTCAAACCATTTTAGCATTTCAAAACTATCTATTTTTCTTTTATAGCAAAATCACAAGATTAAAACTGACTTTGGCTGTTCACAGTGAATCACAATGAGCTGGTGAACATGCCCTATCGTCAACGGCTGGTTGAAAGGAAAAGCAAGCGTGGGAGATGTAAGACGATCCTTTTAAACATGTGTTTTACTAACTTACATTTGCTGAATGATGTGGATGTTTTAAATCCTATTTTTTTTACCCTCTCTCTCCATTGTTCTCATCTGACTTATTTACTTCCCATGACAAGTGAGAAGACTTTGCCAGTTAAAAAAATCCAAAAAGGTGAGGAGGTGTTTCAGGTTTTCCAAACCGAAGAAAGAAAGAAAATCTTCAAAGTTTAGTCTCAGTATTCCAATCTGAGCACCGGGATAATCATCTTCCATACCAGAGGTGAAAGTAATGGATTACAAGTGCTCAAGTTACTGTAATTGTGTTGCTTTTTTAGGTACCTGTGCTTTTTTGAGTGGAGTCATTTGTTACATTTCTACAATTGTTACTGAGTAAGTAAGATTGTAATTGTTGGAGTTCTTATTATTTTTCTTCCACAACTTGCTTTGTCATAAAACTCCTCCTAGACTATTAATGCAGCGCTAACGGGGGCAAGTGCAGTCGTGTTTATTACCAAAAATAAAAGCGGGGGGTGAAAGTAACTAGTAACTACTTTCAGTACTATTTAATTTGAGCTACTTTATACTTGTATTTGAGTATTTTATGTATGACTTACTTGTACTTGAGTACAATGTCAATCAAGTAACAGTACTTCTTCTTGAGTATGACATATCAGTTACCTTTACACCTCTGTTCAATTAACCATTTTCATATATATACAGTATACTTCTGATGCAACTAATGATAAGGTCAAAACTGCCAGGATCACTAAAGTCAAAACAGAGACATAATTTCCTTAAATATTTATTTAGGAAAGAGTATCAATCATTCAGTAAAACAGAATAATGACGAAACAAAAGGCCCCCAAAAAACATTCCAATAATACATGGCACATTAAAGCCTAACTCGGCTTTACACACAGTCACTATGGCACATTGGTTTGATCACTTATTGATTGAAATGTGTATCTATGTATATTTTTGAGTAAATCCAAACTTGACAGGAAAATCAAATACTGAAAGCGTTGAACGTATTCGTTACACATTATTCAATCTCACCCACATTAACTTTAAGGCTCAAACTGTGTTTGAAGGACTACTTGTGAACACAATGTAAAGCAATACATATCCTGTTTTATATTTGTCAATAAAATCCTCAGTGTTATCATTTTTTTTTGTGTTTTTTTTTTTCATTTCATTTTTTATTATATGTAACAGAGTAACAAATAATGACAGAAAAGCAAAGCACAAATTTAATTATATCATGTTACATTCTCATAAATATAATTTCTCCATACATAACTCTCAGACTTTTTCCACAGGTGTTTCAAGAAACAAACACACTGTTTAATTTTTCACATGTAAAATTATTACTAGAGACTACTACTGCTAGAGATGATTTCCTTAAACCCTTTTAAAGTTACTTTCTAATAAATGAGATATTGAGCTGATAAATCAGATTATAGCTTTTTAAAATGAATAGTCTTTTCCAGTCTTGTTACAGAAACACTTTTCATGGAGTAGCAGGATTTTCATGTTTACTGGACTTTATTTCAGTAAAATAGTCGAGTCGCAATCAGACCAAAAAGTGTCGTCAGCATCACACCGGCTTGGGAAGGCAGGTGGATGATGGAGGCTGAGAGTAAAAGCAAAAGAAGGAAAATGTTATTTATCCTGAAAGTACAAAGTACAGTAAAATATGTCATTTTCATGATAAACAAAAAGTGTCAGAAAAGTAAGGTAAAAACACACCAAGCAGAGATGGAGCAAATAATCACTTACTGTACTTAAAGAGTAACTAAATTACAAACTATGTTTTTCCTGCTGAAAACAAATGTATGATGGTATGAAGAAGTGCCGTTGATTGATCCTAGTTCAACTCTTGACATTTTAGTGAAAGTATTTTAATTTTGCAAATTTTGTTGTAAAAAAATAAATAAAATAAGAGCGTTACAATAGAGAGAACAGAATAAAATAAAACAGGTTTTAGTGTGTTCAGATTCTCTCGCAGCAGCAACAGCCTTACAGTTCATGTCATCACAAAGTAGCCCAGATATAATGTATACACATTTTGAAACTCTGTTGACAATTTAAACTTAGATGTCAGGGTTATGTGGGGCTCAGCACACCGGGGAATTGAGGGAAATGAAGTTGCTGATACTTGCTGAGGCCCCGAGACAAGTCAACATTACTAATGTAGAATTCAGTAAATCTGAAGCTGAAGCTATGATCACAATTAAGATTATTGGTGAGTGGCAGAAGTTATGGGATGGAGGACAGAACGGTCGACAGGTTAATGCTATTCAAAAGAGAGTGGGAAAATTAAAAAAAATTATGGGGAAATAGAAGAGAGCAGATTATAGTGGGTAGATTAAGAATAGGACATGCAGGATTAAATAAACGGTTGCATTTAAAGGAGACATATCATGCTTTTACAGTAAATCCTTCTTTTTACATATAAATCATACAGTTGTGGTCTATATAAAGCAGAACTGCAATGCTTGGGTCTGAATTTCTCATTATTAGAGCTCCACAGGCCTCTTTTCTACCCTTTTTCTGATGTGCTTCTGAGAGCAACTCGTTTTGGTGCTGTCTCTTTAAATGCAAATGAGACACTTCATACCCCGCCCCCTCTCCAGGTTGCTGAGGTGACATTCGGTTCAACTCCACCCTGTTCGGCCATTTTTGTAGTTTGATAGAAGAGATACGATTATTGTTTATTCACACGTTATTTACAAAATGTCAACAACAGAAGACTTGTCCATCCAGCCTTACATGTTCGCACCAGAGTCGGACCCGGCGGAGCGAGATGAAAATGAAGATGATGAACCTGCAGAACAACGTCTTCATATGGATGTTAACAAGTGAGCTAACACAAGCGCCGAGCTAACGCTAGTGCCAAGCTAACGTCACGAACTGCATTTTAATATAGTCTTTTCGGAGACAAAAACGGCAAAATGAAATGACTAATGAAAACTTTAGACTTAAATTAAATCACGTAGGCCATATCATCAAGGATCTAAAACGAGCACACAGCGCTAACATATGAAGACGGTGCAACTGCTAATGCTAACAAAACAATGACAGGGACGTCTTATCATCACACTTTTTAGCGTTATTTACAGCTTACCGAAGTGCTCTGTTCATCGTCTCCAAAGATAGAAGGAATTGAACCCTCAATCAGACAAAGTCTTTCAGCAAATCCTTCTTTATACTGGTGGAGGTTGCTGAAGCAGTCATCCTTGAAGTGCTTCGCGCACACAAAAATGACCTTACCCACAGATGTGGTACATTTCTGTGAAAAATAAAACTGAACCAGGCACTTTGAAAAGGTTCTGATGCTGGGAGACGATGTAATGAAGCGTGTGGGTTACTACATCCAACAACCGAACATTTTGACTTATCCTCTCGTAACATCGGCATCCTTGAGCTTCGACTACAAAATAAAAGCGAGAAATAAAAATGGCGGATTGCTCTAAGTGTTGGGCCTGGAGTCGATGTCCTAATTTGGCAGTTCTGCTGCAAATACTGCGACGTTATTGTTCAAAAAACGTAATAGAGAATAGAAAAATCGAAACAGATTGAAAAATATGACCAAAACAGAATATAAAGATATCAACGGAGCACCTGAAGAGACTAATTTGAACTTTTCTGGACTTCTAAACACTCTAAATATACAACAAAATGCATTTAAGGGCTAAAAAAGGGGATTTAGCATGATATGTCCCCTTTAATTGGAAAACGTACCGGTATGTGTCAATGTGGAGTTGAAGAGGAGAGTGCAGAACATGCAATTTGTAACTGTGAAAAGTTTAAAACTAGTAGGAAAAAACTAAAGAAAGAACTTCGGAGAAGGGGGGTGAAGAAATGTACACTTAAAAACATTCTTGGTAATGACGGGAATACATATCAAGCCTTGTTTCAGTTTTTAAGAGAAACTGGATTATACGAGATCATTTAGAAATATGTAGCCCCATAGCTCTGGTTCACACTCCAGCATAGTGGGTGGTGGTAATGCACCTTATATGGTTTAACCCGCCATTAAAAAAAAAAAAGAAAAGAAGAAGGAAGAGTGGCTGCCCTCTATGGGTTTAAACCCAGCTAATAAAATGGACTTTTGCTACTAACTGAGATGGAGGTGGATGATGTTTTAGAGGCAGCTTTCATCACAAACCAGAACAGTTGGCCTGCAATATGTGGTGAGTAAGTTGGATTGAGAGAATTTTAAAATAGAGAGGTATGGTCAGTATTAAGTCGGTATAGTTAGCTAGGAGCTAGCAGCTAATAGCTAGTAGCTAGTAGGCTGCTGTTGGAGAGGGCGTGACTGGGCGTGTGGCGTGTCGTAATTCAGGAGTCACCGACCTTTCTGAAACTGTGAGCTACTTCATAGGTATTGAATAATCTGAAGGTTTACCAATTTGAAAAGCACTTTTTAAATAACAAATGTTCATAGTTTCACTTTAATTAGCCTGTAAGATAATAAGGAAGGCTAACAGTAACTTAAAAAGCTAGGAAATGTTGAGGTTCCAACATGAAACATTTTATTTCTCCTCATTTCTGCAATTTTTTCATTTTCATGAATTTTTTTATAGAAAATCTCCCTTGATTTTATATATATATATATATCATGTTTTTATATATGTAACATACCACTGACCATCAGTGTTGGGCGGTAACGCATTACTTGTAACTTGACAGTAACTAGTACTTTAACGCAATATTTTTTTAAAGAAATAACGCCATGACCGTTACAATATGGTGCGTTTGTCTGTTACTTTGAAGAAGAGAGGAGACTCTACTCACTGGCAATGGTAAACATGTGAGTCTCTGACTTTGTGATGTTGGTCACTGAATTTCTGGCGTCACAAATGTAGGAACCTTCGTGTTCGTCAGTTGCAGAGAAGGTCAGGACGGATCCATTACTGATAGGGTTGGAGTGGTCGTCTAAGTACCAGTAATATGTGCTCTCTGGTCGAGAGACAGCAGAACAACTCAGAGTCACGGAGGAGTTCTCAACAGCTGATTCCGGACCAGAGATGGACACATCCAGAGGGCCAACTGCAAACAGAAGGAGAAACTAATCAGAAATAAATAGCCTATGATTGTTAGCGCTTGTAAACTTTATGTTCCATAATATGTAGAACCTAGAGAATATGAGATTGAGCTAGATTTTTAGTTAAAATACAAATGATGACGCTCGATATGGTCAGAGATAGCAGTTAGCATATAGGTAACACCTACACTTGTCACTGCCCTTATACATGTACGGTGGAATAGGTGTTGTGTGAAATGTTTTATGGTTTTATGGAAATGTGTATGGTAAGTTTAGATACATATTACAATTTCAATTAGCAGTCACTTTTGTCCAAAGCAACTTTACACACAAGCAAGAATTTAGACTGGAGGAAAAACCCTTAGTAAGTGCAACAAGTAATTCAAGTTTGCCTGCAGGTGCCGCCATTTCGATACATGCTCCTCAAACTTTGACTTTTTTTCTTGTTCCTTTTCTTTTAATGTGAAGCACTTTGGGTTGCATAAAAAGTGTTATATAAATACAGTTTTGATTGATTTGATTCATTGATTTAGAGTGTTTTCACCTTTGGGGTCAGGAATTGATCATTCTGCCCCTCACTGAGATGGTCAAAAAGATTATCTTATAGATGAAAATGAACTTTTACTCAAGTGGTTTATTATTTCTAGGCATGTTCAGGTCCAGGTAAAATCATTTATTAAGAGGAAATACACACATTTAAAGTCAGACAGAAATAAGAAAACAATGGTGTTCCTAAATACTCACAGTTAACCAGGAGGACGTAATCAGGACTCTTCTGATGACTGAACTGATTTTTAGCAACACAACGATATGCTCCATCGCTCTCCATCATCAAAGGGGTGAGGTGTAGCTTGTTGTTTTCAATGTGATAGTACAGATGGGAGGTCATGTTTGGGTCATTGGTGCTGTTCATGTGGGTGGTGTTCAAGTGGGTGGTGTTCAAGTGGGTGGCGTACACGTAGGTGGTGTTCATGTAGGTGGTGTTCATGTGGGTTGTGTTCATGTGGGTGGTGTTCATGTGAGTGGTGTTCATGTAGTGGGTGTTCATGTGGGTTGTGTTCATGTAGGTGGTGTTCATGTGAGTGGTGTTCATGTAGTGGGTGTTCATGTGGGTTGTGTTCATGTGGGTGGTGTTCATGTATTTGGTGTTCATGTGGGTGGTGTTCATGTGAGTAGTGTTCATGTAGTGGGTGTTCATGTGAGTGGTGTTCATGTAGTGGGTGTTCAAGTGGGTGGTGTTCATGTGGGTGGTGTTCATGTGAGTTGTATTCATGTGGGTTGTATTCATGTGGGTGTTGCTCATGTGGGTGGTGTTCATGTGGGTGGTGTTCATATCGTCAGAGCCCATAAGGAGAGTGCTGTTGTCTTTCATCCAATAGATGGTGTCGTAGGGTCCAACAACGTCACATATGAGGGTGAAGTTTTCATGTAATATGGGGATTGAGTTGGTGCGGATCCTCACTGACTCAATGGCCTCTGGAAACAGAGTTAGTCAGAAGAATAACATTTAAGTTGTGCACAAAATGTCAGATAATCAGATAAAGACATATTGTAGGCCTCATAGGTAAATAAATCAAATATGATTTTCTCAACAAAAGGATGTAAAAGGTTGAAATTGCCAAAGTTTTCTTTGATCGTCATTGTAAAGACATATTTCAACACATTGCATTGTGGGATTTGCCGTGTTTTCACTTCATTCATACCCTGATTTCTTGTGTTTGCCCCCCAAAACTCTGCCAAAGTGACTTCACCACACTTTTCAGGTGTTTTCACAAATTGAAAGTTGTGGCAGAACAATAGTGGATGTTTATTTTGGAGCATACACGAAAAGGTCAGAATCCGTCTGAAGTTTATTGTCTATCACGTGGAATATCGGCAACAAACTACCTTAGACCAAAAATGGTGTCAAGCAAATTACTATCTTCCATGTATGGCAAAGAAACACCAGATCCCACAATGCAATGCGCAGAACTTTTTTGAAAATGGAGATCAAAACAAACATTCAAGCAGCAATTTCAACCTTTTACATCATCTTACCGAGTAAATAAGCTTTGATTATTGATCTCTGAGGCCTACACTATTTAATTATCTGATAAAAAAAATTATCTCCAGGAGCTTTAATATTTCTCCAAAAACATTAGAATTCATGTTCAATTACATGCTTAACCAGAGCTACTAATAGCCAAGACATGACTTAAAGGGGACATATTGTGAAAAATCCACTTTGGCAGTGTTTTTGAAAACATACTGTATGAGGTAACTTGAGTATCACAAAATGTGAAATAAACCCATCGAGTCATTTGTTTTTGGTCTGTGTAAGTCTTACAACACAGAGAAAAGTGCTCCTATTGAAATTTTCTCAGTCTGTGACGTCACAGGCTGAATTTGCTGTGTTGTCGCCCGTGGAAGAGAGGGGCGGGGGGAAGGGGATGAAAACGGAGCGCTCTGAAAGAGCTGGTTTATACAGGGTCATAAACCTCCCCTTTTGCTTGATTCATGTTGTGTTTTGACCAAACCCCAGCACAGACATATCATTTAGACCACAGGGGAGTGTTTTAAAAGGTGAAAACCGAGTATAATTTGTCCCCTTTAATGTAAAAAAATAAAAGAAAAGACCCTACTAATCACCATAATTGTGTTTTCTCACCAAAGACTGTGAGGGTCTTGGTGATGTTGCTCTTTTCTCCTGTCACGTTGTTGTGGGCCACACAGGTGTATTCACCGCTCATGTTTAAAGTCAGATTGTAAATCACAAGGTGTGACGTGTTAGCGATTACAGACTTCTTGTACATCCAGGTATAAGTGCTGGGAGGCACCGACATGCTGGAGCAGTTAAAGACTACATGACTTCCTGTTTTAGCTTGTGTGGGCCCATGGATGACTGGTGTTTCTGGTCCAACTGCAAAAGTAAAAGAGAAAGTTGATTTTACGATTCTCAGGAACATAATGGATGATAACAACAATGTGCATTCAAAATCAACGTTGTTTGTTGTCTGCCATGATTAGCATTAGAGTCCCTTTCACACAAACAATGTTCTGGGGTGGTTTGGTTTGAAATCTGCCCTTTCATGTGGTTCTTCCAGTAACTACGTGTTTTATTGTTTTTGCTTGACTTCACCATAGAAATAAACAGGAGAATGGACATGACCCCCATAACAACGGCTCCACTTCAGCCACTATTTAACGCTGGGATAAGTACACACTGCAGCCTGCTTCTGTCCATGTAAATAATCAGGACAACTATATAATCTCTATACATTAAAAAAAACACTTGCGCCATATTCATAGATAGAAGACAATAGTAAAATTAAAATTAAAATAACATTTAGGAATAATACAATAAAATGAAAAATATACTATACACTTTTTATTTACTCTTACTTTATTTACTAGTGTCTTAGGCTTAATGGATCTCCCCTTTATTGAATGAAAATAAAGTTATTTTAGTCGACTAAATCTTTGGATAGATGTGAACAACTGAGAGCATCCATCCCCTAATTCAGTTAATCATCCAGCATATAATGTTCCATGCTTCCCATTGGTTAGAGTTAGTCTGTTATTAAACCACTGCAACACTCCTACAAGTTTCCACACGCTTTGCCTCGCAACCCACCCCCTCCCCAGCCCCTCCTCTTCTGTCTAATAAGACAGATGTTGGATGTTCCAGGGGGTTCAGGGGGTCCTGCTGACCGCTCTCTCTGCTTATGCCCTTTCATGTAGCTCATGGAAGAGCGAGTCAGAGCTCACTGTGCTTTGGGCTGTCTGCACAGCTGCACGGAAGGGCAGAGAGGTCCCAAAACAGACCTTTACCGCCAAATTTCAAACTGTAAATAAAACTGGTGATGATGTTGTTATCCCAACACTTAGTTCAAAAAATGAGTGAGTGTTCAAATACTTACAGTTAACATGGACTGTATGGGAGTTGCTTGTCATCTCACTCACAGCATTGGAAGCGAGACACTGGTAATCTCCACTATGTGAGTGTTGAACTGGGTTGAAAGTCAGAGTCTTATTGTTTGGGCCAAATTCTGTTGTATTGTCTGCATAAACAAGACTTCCGTTCTTGAACCACTGAATGGTTTCATTAGGTCCACTCACTGCACAATGCTGCGTGAACGAGTCATGAAGTATTGCCGGTTCAGTTACGGTTATTTCAACTGAAGTTATTGGATCTAAAAGAGGATGAAAACAAGCAAATAACTGTGATCTTTGAGCATGAGGAACAGAAGGAAATTTAGTTAATGTTTCATGTGGATTAATCCTTTATGCTGCATTATTATACACTCTAAATATGATATTTGATTAGATACTGTATGTCACAACACTGTGTAGGGCAATATAATTACAAAACATTATGGTAAAAGGCATGAGAAAAAATATAATAAAATACAGTGACTATGACTGAATGATCTAATATGCATATTTAAAATGTTCTAAAGCAACTCACGAACATTTTTTACTCTAATGCACGCATAATAAACTCCTATTGATTAGTTATTCGACTAATGTTTTAATACTAATTTGGTGCTTTCAAAACTTTGATCAGCAGGATCAGTTCTTCTTTAAGGTTTTTCAGTTATTGCTAATTTTACTATATATATATTCTATTGTTTCAATCATTTCAAACATCTGACTCCTTCTGTTCATGTTCCTAAAGCATGTTTTCAGAAATGCACTTTTGTTTAAAGAGTAACTCATCCCCAAGGTTTTGGCTGAGATGGAAAAGTAAAAAAATGCCTTGATTATGGGCGGGCCCCTGGAACAGTTAAGACACGCCCATTCTATACCATAAAATCTCGAAAATACAATCTATGCTATGCTAACTATGTACTCAATACTCACTAAGCTTCTCTTTTCACAGTTATCTAATTCTAACCTACACACCACAGATAGCAGAGTCCACTAGTTTTTATGGGAAGGGCGGAGCTAGCAGTGGTGGTTAATGATGTCACAACTCACAATTCCCAGCCAATAGCGAAATTAAATTGTAGTAGTGGGGCTTTAACCCATAGGGGGCAGTCACTATTTCATTTTTACAACAAAATATGCCAAATTGACTTTGATACTTTGATTAAAATGTCAATAATTGGACAACAATCAATCACCAATACTACTTCATACTCACATACATGTGTAGCAGAATCAAGTGGTTTGGGGGGGAATGCGGAGAAGGTTGCGGAATCTGTAACTGCATTACTTTTAGCTCGATTCCATTAGTGATTATTATTAGAGACGCACAGTTTTCTAGAACTGAACCTTTAAAAACAGTTAAGTTTGTAAATTTGCGCTGAAATGTGGGCTAATACAATTTTGTTGTGGTTCTTATTGTGCTTTAGTATCAGATGGCACATTGGAATGATGAGGGGCAGCAAATGGTATTTTCTGTAAAACTGCATCTTGATAATGATTGATCAAAAATACACGGATGAAGGAATACAGCTTGTTTTATAATTCATAATGAAGTTGTAACTGCTTCAACCACATGAATCCAAGCTTACCGATGGCTGAGATGAATATATTCACACTGTTGTACCTTCCTGTGACCGTGTTGTGAAGCAGGCATTGGTAAACTCCTGAATGGCTTAGTGTGAGGTTTTCTAATGTCAGCTCTTTGCCAGAGTGATTCAAAGGTGCTCCGTTAAATATCCACTGGATGATTGCTGGAGGTCTGGACTCAGCTGAGCAGGACAGTGTGATGTTTGATCCCGTCTGGTGATGATTTTCATTGGTAGATGAGACTGTCAGTGTTACATTGCTCGGGCCATCTGATGACACAACAGAAACACATTTAGTTGCCAATGTTGTGAATAAAATCTATTCATGAATATTACACATATTATATTTTGAGGTTCAAACTTACAGCTGACATTGAGATATACAGGCTGACTGGCTTCATGGTTGAGACCATTGGACACGTTGCAGATGTAGGACCCCCCATCAAAGCGGGTCACGTTATTTATGGTGAGACTAACATTACCGTCACTGAGTTCTACATTTCCACCTGCTGTGATCATGGAGTCGTCCTTCAGCCATTTATAAGACAGCGATGTGCCTTTGGACACGGAGCACATCAAAACTGCTGTGTCATTGTGCTCTACCAGGTCTATGGCATTTGCCCGCAGGCTTACGTTTGACACCGGCACTGTGTGGGGGAAAAAGGAAGTTACAGTTAAGAAATTTATCATAGACATTCTCTTTTCCAGAGAGGGTGAAAATGTGTCTGTAAAGCCGTGCACTGGGAATCACAGATTCAAAAAATCCTGACTCTACATTGTATTTGGTGGTTTGTCTTAGTGTTACAAGTTATAAAAAGCAGCATGGTCAGCCTTCACTTGTATGAAAACAACTTTGATTAATACTGAGGCAACAAAGGTTATTTGTTCTGCTCTGATAACATTATTAATGTGCCGGCTCCATTATGTTGAAAGAAGAAAGATTGTATGCTTGCCAGTGTGAATTTGTACGAGACAAAACCCAGGTTTGATTAAATATGCGTCTTTGTATTGTATGATGAGGAATTACAGCCAGAATGAAAAAAAACAAAAAACATCTGACCACTGATAATACATAGGTGTGGAATCAGTGGTGTCAGTGACACTGAAGTGCAGTGGATGGACTTTTGGACTCAAAGCTTGAATATCAAGTGTTTGATTCTGTATGAGTGGGATTTTAATTATCTATGCAAATAATCTTGTTTCCTTATAAAACAATCATGTAAGATCAGGCAGAACAGCAGTGGATTAAATCACTACTTTGTCCTCCCATGTCAGTAAACATCCTAAATGTCAGATAATGAAACTATGGAGGTAGATTTGAGTCTTTATTATTCAATCAAAAAAAAAAAAAAAAAATTCAAACAAAGAAAAAAAAGTGTTCAAATACTAATATGAAATATCATTTCAAAAAAATATTTGAGACCCAAATAATTGCATTTGAACGCTTTTTTATTTGATTGAAAATATAAATGTAATTTTTTTTTTTTTTTTTCAAATTCAATAATGAATACATAAATCTACCTCCATACTAAACAGGATATGCACTTGTAACACTTGACACTTGCAACAGTCAAAGTTAGAATTGTTATTAGGTTATTATTAACTGTTTTTATTATTTGTCAGCCCCTTGGTAACCGTGGCTAATAAGTCATCTGCAGGAATAACAGTTAATAGCAGTATTTTTTAATATTGTTAGATTGTCTGTTTGCTTAAAAATAGAAGAACATAATGTTGAATATGAATTTTATACAAAAAAAATAGGTAAACATATTGGGCATTTTTTATGACATTTATTTTTGTTTAATTTATTAAATTAATGCTTATTTCAAGCCTATTTTTACTGTTTATTTGCAAT
The DNA here is from genome assembly GCF_900634775.1 of Gouania willdenowi. Lineage (NCBI taxonomy): Eukaryota > Metazoa > Chordata > Actinopteri > Blenniiformes > Gobiesocidae > Gouania > Gouania willdenowi. The sequence goes on from NC_041059.1 coordinate 10,424,371, forward strand.
ATCAAATTTACTTCAAATCCATTTACTTCAACCGCCCCCCTTCTTTACCTACAGCATTTCAGTATTTCTCACAGACTCATTTTATTTTCCTAATCTGTTTTGCAAACTATTTATTTATCGTTTGTTTAAAACACTCTTTGCTGATGCTGTTTTTTGTAATTTCTCGATTAATTTAAACTATTGTGTTGTGGCGCATAGCATGTTTCTGAAATTAATATTGTTCTTTTTCATTGGAAATGTATTATTACTACAGAGGAAAACAAAAGTCATTCCTTACCTTGGACAGATAGTGTTAAATCAGCACGATGATTATTAGTCACCCCCTGCAATGAATACAATCCAGAATCCTCCAGTGTCACAGACCTTAAGATCAGCGATGATGTGGTTTTATTGTATTCCACCCTGGTGCTCCATGGCTCATTAATCATAGGAAGTGCACTGGATATGAACACGATCCACTGGCCGTCGTACAACCAAAACCCATTGGTGACAGTGGTGGTGCTGTGAAGTGTTACGTTGTTGCCCACTGGTACTGGGTTTTCAGACGCTCTCAGGGCCTGGCTACTGGAACGGCCTGGGGAAAGTATTCAGAAGTTTCAATTATATTAAATATTTTAGGAACTATTCCTTAAAATCAGACAAAAGCACAATTCAAAAACATTCTGTAGCATTGTGTACATTTCACGTACAATTAAAGCATAAAAGCAAAGCTGTCTGAACATTGAATCAATGTTGGTAGAGGTCCTTATATTGAAAAAATGTCAACATTTACCTAAAAGAGTTGTTGTAAGCACAGTGAGGACCAGCACAAAGGACGACTCCATTCTGCCTTTCAGCTTCTCTTCAGTTAGAAACTTTTCCCTTCCCTCTCTGACTGGATTTGACTGTGACTTTGGTAAATTCAAATATGACAATAATGTGTGGTTACAGCCTTCTATTGAGCAAATATTTGTTCTACATCACTCCTGCTCTCTGTTCTCATGATGCAAATGTTAGCCCCTGTATTCCTTCACCTAGCGCCCGCCCTTTCCTGCACACACCTTGTTGTGTCCTGAAACACTGACGTTTTCACTGGTCACACCGATGATGTCCATTTACTGTAAACTGTACTTAGACGTCTTTATCAAACACTGACGTCGGAATTATTTAAAAGAAAAATCAATAACTAATAACAAAACAATAACTACCTCAACAGATTTTTCTTATTCTGTCACTGCATGGTGGCATGAGAAGCAAATTGCCGTATGTATGTGAGCATAAACACACAACTACAGTTGATTTAGAGCCCACCTAGATGTGATGTGTTATGTCTCTCAACATCTCTCTCAATAAAATGTCTTCTTGTGGGATTGTTTTAAGTCATTTTGTTTGTATTTTTCTTCGTCTTCCTCCTCATCGTGTACTTTCCTTTCCCCTGGGAGTGTTTACAGTAACCAAACACCCCCAGCAAGTGTTCTGTTTGTATATGAACACATGAGATATCTGTGGTTTCATGTGAGTGTTTTTTAAGCTGTTAGTGGAAAAAATAATCCCGATGGCCTCCTTTAAAGTCAAGTTTCTTGGAAATTGTGCAACTCAATATTTAAGACAGGCATGCTAGACTGTAATGGTGGCAATTAAGCTATAGTTGACCAACAAGGATCCAATGTACTCAAAGGGAGTTGTATGTGCTGTAAATGGCTGTTCTACTTTCCTCCCACAGTTTAATAACATGTATGTTAGATTTAGAGATGAGCAATATAATTAGCCCACCAATATTATCAGCCAATATTAACCATAAAATATGATACTGGTTGTCATCGGTCTTGGTTTTTCCACCAATATTGAAAAACCGACGTGTGATGTTGTTTGAGACAACATAATAAAAAACTCATATGGCACTTTTTCCATAACTGTATAAGTATAACAAGTTTTGACTTAATTGTTTCTTTTTGTCAGACACGTTATATTTTTCCCATGAGGATGTCTTCTTACCATCTTTGTCACACACTAGAAAGCAAGTGACAGCCAAAACAAAATATATCTACAATACATTTTCATATTTTGCACCGATAATGTTTATTTGTAGAAAACATCCAGTGGGGTATGACATTAAAAGTAGCTTTAACCTGTTATTACTAAGTTAGGTTGGTGGGGAGGATATTTGTGCCCTGCAATGCCCTAATGCCCTATAATAGCTAGAGATAGGCACCAGCAGACCCCCTCGACCCTGAAAAAAGGAGCAAGCGGGTCAGAAAATGGATGAATGGATAGTAAATTTAGCGTTGGACAAAATCACCATATCAGATATCGACAAAAAGCTTACATTGAACATTCCTAGTTAGATTGTTAGTCATTATAAAATGACAATAGACATGAATGTGTGTTTTTATCTGAGGGTGAAAGGCCTTTGATAAACTGACTTCCTGTACACAATGAGTCAGCTGTGATTTGCTCCAGTGCTTTATTAACCTAATTTAAATTCATTTCTTATTTAGTTGAAAAGTCATGAATCTAAAATATTTTAAGCGACAATACTTGAGCAGAAAGTTTTAGAAGAAATATACCGACACGTCACATTCTAAAAGTTTTGTTCTCTAATGTAAATTCTGAATACAATTTTGTACAAATAATAACAAAAACAACAAGACGAAAAAACCTGACTCACAAAAGCAAAAGGCGAAATGTTGGTTTCCAGGTGCTTTTTTTAATAGAAGTTTAAACATTTAGTCAGAAGTCAGCTTTGTTTAGAACTTGGAGCCAGACACAATGTTTGAGAATAAACACAACCAAGGTTTCACTCCATCATCCGAGAAAAGCCTGCGGCCCAGCATCTGTGAGAGAAGCATGTTATTCCAGTTATTCACACTGTAGGTGTGTTGTTATTGGACTAATGTAATGTAATCACATTCATTTCAGATCTTGACTTTAGTCTTACTTTTTTCGAATTCTCTTTGGAAACAAAATTTGTATAATGTTTAGAAGACACACGTCATAAAAAGCTGTATAATAAAGTAATTGTGTTTGTATCTATTGGGGTTTAACAGATTCTTCAGCAATGTAATCCACATGTGTATAATTTGATATACACTAAACGACAACATATAGTTTTGTAGGTTTGTTGTAATAGAATTGATTCTTTGCTTTCTTTGCCTCCACACTTACAACTGAGTTACTCCATCATTGAGTTGTGGCTTAAGGTTTAAGCCACTTGAACTTAATTTATTGTCAATCAGGCTTGAAATATTGAGAGGTAATCACACAGGAAACATGAAAAGAAAACATAGAAAAGATCAAATATAACAAGGAACATTTTTTCACTAACGTGGGAATAAAATTGATAAAGGTTTTTATGAATACCCTCCAAGTGCTTAAATAACTTCTGTTATATTAGAAACCACAGTCTAAAATAAATCCTAAAACAAGTCAATCGCATGTCAATAGACTAAATCAGTGATTCTCAACTGGTGGGTTGGGACCCAAAAGTCAGCTGGTCAAAAATAAATAAATACTTGACAAGCATGCTGTGAAAGGCATGTTGCACCGGAAAATATATAGATTTATGTTATATGTGTGTTTTCAACAGCTATTTTTGAAAGACTACATTTGGTTGGTTGAATTCTAAAAAAAAAAAGAAAAGTGGGTCGCTATTTAATGACCGTGGCAAAATGTGGGTCCCATGGTGATACCAGTTGTGAACCCCTGGACTAAATAGTTTGTGGACATTTGTTTGCATTGTGAAAAGTCAGCGACAGCGTCTTGCCTGGCAAAGAGGAGACGATGCCAACCAACAACAGCAGAAGAAGTAGAAACACATTCCCAGCATGTTGATCACATCGTGATATCGAAGACTCTGCATGGAGAATAAAGTCAAACTCAGGACTAACATGAAAGTTTAGGGGAAAACACGGGAAACGTTACGTCTCTACTTAAAAACATACTTATCTCAATGCTTTTGGTGACATTGTTGAATATTTTTGTGTGGTTGTTTGAGGCCAAACAGGAATATAGACCGCTCTGGTCCTCAGTGACATGGACAAGCTCCAGCAGAGGACCAGTGACATCTGTGAGGTTTCCTCTGGAAGCCCATTGAAGCAGAGCTGGTGGACTGGACTGTGCTGAACAGAGCATGGTCAGATTGGATCCAACAACAAAGGACGTGGTCGTGTCTTGTCCATTTACTGTGAAGCCCATGTTATCTGGACCATCTGACAAAAGACGTGCAAAGAGCTCATATTACACAAGAGTTTGTGTTCTCAACAGTCTGACGTCATCACTCACAGCTGACAGAAATGTTCACCGGATCACTGCTTCCACTGCTGACGGCATTAGACACGAAGCACCTGAAGGGTCCCTGATCATAGCGGCTAACATTAGCAATAGTGAGGGTGGAGTTTCCATCAGTGAGCTCTACTCTGTCACCGGTTGTGACCTCAGAAGTGCCGTTCATCCACAGGAAAGAAAGGGAAGTCCCAGAGGAGACGGAGCATTTAATAACTGCTGAGCCGCTCCACTCCATCAGATCTGTTTTATTCATGCTGAGCGTCACTTTAGAAACAGATTCTGTACAAAACAAGATGAAATGTCAACAGTTAAATAAAAAGATTCAAAGAAGAAACCGAAAAGACCAAAGCAGAACATGTTGATTTATATATTCAATGCTCATGGAAAAAACATATCATGAAATGGATTTTCTTGGTGCGTATAAACAGTTTTGGGCTGCTGCTAACGAGCCTGTACTACGAAGCTGGATTTCCTACTTTTGCTCTAACTTCCGGGATCTCTTCAGTGTGTGGTGTAATAAGATGCTGGCTATCACTGTGGTAACTTAGACTGAACACCTGACCTGGTCGGGACCAGGTTAGGACTAGGTTACCCGCTATGATCAGTGGATAAAATCTGTGTGAGTACAAAAGTCTCGACTCATGACCAATCAGTTCTCTAGGAAAACGAACCCCCCTTGTTAGAAGATCCTGGTTGGTGCAGATCTGACAGTAAAGAAAGATTATTAATGGGTAAATGCCAGATTTATATCTGATGGACTGACCTACAGTCAGCTGATGAAGCCTGTGTCGAACACAAATCGTCATTTCATTCATTACATACGCTATAGTGACACTGACAGCATCAGCAGGAACATACTACAGTGAGAAAAGCAGTGTGTGTGTGTGTGTGATAAATTGAGGAGGACTCGCTGAATAGAAACACATCTGTGCTGTAATAAAGTGAAACTGATCAGAGCACTGTCCGTTTTATTCAATAGATTAATATGGTATAATCTCATGCTTTTTCTTCAGCAACAGTGTTGTTTATGGTCTGAATTAATGGATTTTAATCCTTCATATATTTTAGGAATTATTCCTCAATTGTGAATTAAATTGCTCAACACAGTTCTCCGTGTTTGTGATTGGTCTGACGCTACAATCTCCGCCCCTTACACAGGAGCACGCATTGAAATCACCTTGCTTCAGTGAACATGTTTATATCCCGTTTCGTAGGACAGGGGCTCTCTGACGGAGAATGTTTGGTTAGGTGAAGCCCGCTAATGGAGAGATATCCAGGATATACTTATCCAGCTTCATAGTACAGGCCCAACATGTCTGCTGTTGCTTTAAGATTTTGCTTTATAATTTTTTTCTTTTCAACATAACAACAAATACAAAAATCTTAGAAAATTCATATTAGGACAAAAAAATACATATACATAAAATGACTTCAAAAACACACAAAATGGCAGCATAACTATACATGTCAACATTAAAAACACAAAAGGACAACAAAAACATACAAAATGCTGATAGAAATACACAAAATGACAGAAGAACACAAAAAACAACAAAAATGAACAAATGATAGCAGAAAAACACAAAATGGCAACAAAAGTACACAAATTGATTTTAAAAAGCCAAAAAAACAAAACAATAACAAACAAAGCAACTCAAAAAACACATAACATGATTTGTTTGTTGTTGTCCCGTATTTGTGTTTAGACTTATTATTAGTCTATATCACATAACCCTTGGATCAAATTACATTATTGTGGCCTCCATTGTGATAAAATGTGTGTGCTCCATTCTAACCTAATAGATGCTGGTATATTCATGTTTTATTCATTACTTTATTCATTTTTTTATTTTTTTATATATAAAATGCCTCAGGATTTATGAAAACTACTTTTTAAACTATTTGTCCACATCACTTTGTTTATAAAGTCTGCATCATGTTATACAGCATTTTTCTTTTTTTTGTCAGTGCGGTCTCACATTATTCGTCTCGTGCTTTGTCACATGATGAAATATTCTTCTGTGTTGGTCACTTGGAGTTACATTGGAGTTGTTATATTAATTTATGCTTTTTTATAAGCCAATTTATTTTAATAGCAGAATATGAGTTATTTATTATGAATTGTTATATAAAGGCTTGAGTCTTTATATAGCATCTTAACTGTCTTACCCAGAACAGAGATGGAGATGCTGGCCCTGAGCTGGGGATCATTGCTCTGCACAATGTAAACCCCCGAGTCAGTCACTTTGGTTGAGTTTAGGGTGAGAGCTCCTGTCACACCGTTGACCGACACTCTGTTAATGTGACTCGGAAAAACTGCCTGTTGGGTCCCCAGCCAGTTAAGGATGAGGGACTCTCCCACTGCCCAGCTCCCACTTTTCAGTGTCGGGGTTGGAGACAGAGAAAGAGTCAAAGTTTGCCCAACTGCTGAAGGATTACTAGAGGCCTGGATCTCCACCGCATCACAGACCAGAAACCCTGAGGTGGAAGAAGACTTATAGTAGTTTCTTTCTGCACAATACAAATCTCATAAATAAGATTCAGTTTAACAAAAACCTACCTTGTAGTAAAAGCAAAAGTACGGCTGCAGAAGTCCACTCTACCTTCTTCTCCATTTCGTTTTAGTGGTCTGAGCATGCACTTATTATTATACCCTCTATTATCGTCGTCCATTGTTTGTCAAGCCCCCGGCCCAGGAGCTCTAATCCTGGCCTTATCTGCAGGTGTTTCTCATATTTTGTCAAACTTACAAAAGGTGACTCCACTTTTTGTTTAACCCCATGGGTGAAGTTCTGTTAATGGTCAATGAGCAAGATGACAGATTATGACAGGAGGTATGTGGATTAATGCAGACTGGGGTCACTGCACAGTGGCAACTGGGTTTGCTTTAAGAGGTGTACGTTCTGAAATATGTTGTTAGGTGAATTCCCTTCACCCCACTTTTGTTTGTGTGGGTGTGTGCATGTGTGTGCGTGTGCATGTGTGCGTGCATGTGCATGTTTTGGTGCTGTAATAGTAAAATAAACACACCTGCAGCACTGAGAGGATGTGTTCATTTATTTGCTGCTTTGTTATGTGTACTGAGCTATGAATCATCAAAGTTTTGACAAAATACTTGAAGATGTTTACTGTAAATTATATATTTGGCATACCAAATATATAATGGTGTATTTTTCCAGCTTATTATTTAATACACTACTGTAGAGTAGCTTTATTGATCCCGCAGTGGGGAAATATACCGACATAACAGCTCGAATGAGATATAGTGCACAAAATAACAACAACAGAGGCAACACAGAATACCCAAAAGACACGGTTTAAATAGTGCAATGAAGGAGATAAAATATGACAATACAATGATAGAGGCTATATATAAATAGAAAATAGAAATAAAAACATAATGTAAAAAGTATAAAGAGTATAGATAATAAATAGTATTATCCTATAAGAGTAAATATATATATATATATAGACATATTTGCAGATGATGCAACCAAAATAACATTTTCAGGGTTGTTAGGAGCTAATTTAGAGCCCACAGTCCATGCATATATGTTTATGAACTGAATATACACTACATGTATAAAAACAAGAAATGCTTTAATAATTGGAGGACATGCAAGAAAGCTAAAAAACTATTCTACGTCATAGGCAGCAATGCAGATTTCTGCCAATTGTTGACTGTATAAATAATAAAATCATGTGTTAAATCTGGAATAACCGGAGTTTAGTTCTTGTCTGGAAAAACTTTTCTAATAAATCGATTAAAATGAACTGAATTGAACCCCTAATATAATACCGCACACAAACATCTTTCAACTAGTTTTGTTTTTTTAATGTGTTTCCAAAACAAGCAATAAAACTATTCCAGCTAAGCTAATACTTCAACAGACCCGGATAGCCTAACAATCCTTATCTAAAGTTACAACACACCATCCAAACGTGGGGCATGCGTCCAAGCCTGTTCCGAGCTACTCTACTTCAAAAATCAATGTTTAACCAAACACTTTTCATATCAATGAAATTATTATTATCAAATCACCTATAGCTCAGGGGCTCTCACACATCATGGATCTAGGGACCCCTTAAAGGGGAGAAAATTCACTGTCATCTTTACCCCTAAATTCCATTACAATGATTTATTCTTTGAATGTTTTAACTTAGATATTTAAGATCTCTGAAGTAGAAATGAACATAAATTGTACCTGTCTTGGACATAACAACAATATGTTTAATGTGTTACCTGTAAATAATATCTGTTCTCATTTTTTTTTTTTCTTAAATGTTCTTTTTAAGTACTTTTGTTGGCAGATTTTATAGCCATTGTGACACACATCGAACTTCCCAGAGATACAGCAGTAAAGTTTGTTTCATTGGTGCATTGGTCCCCATATGTACTTCTACACTTGTAATAAAACAGCATTAATAATAGTTTTAGAAAAATAAATAGGTGGTTTTTCAGAGCAGTTTTTCTACCTGCTGGTACTATTATGAGGACAAGCAGTGAATCAGTGAGTTATAAAATTATATAAATGACAAAAGGTCTGAGCAAGAAAAAATATGAAGTGCTCATTGTTTAAGAGTGTTATTCATGACTCATGCCTCCTTTTTATTATTGTCATCCAAATAGAAACTAGCATATCATTGCTTTTAAAACACCTAGAAAAATAATTGATATAATCTTGAAAATAACTTTTTAAATATATATATATATATATTTGAATAAACATTAACCCTTTGGATGTTCTTGGCAACCCTGAAAAAAAGGAGCAAGCTTGGACTGCATGTTTTCAAATAAGTACAAAACAAAGGAGCTAGTTCAGCTATTCATTTATACTAAAGCTGTAGACACAGTTACATGTCTTTTAACAAATAAGTAAGGGTTTTTGTACCCTTTACCAACATGAATGCACACACTTCTTATGTAACGTTAATGATGTCAAGATGCACGTTTAATCTATTTGTCATGGTGTAAACCATTTGAAACATTTTTGATTTAATTTCATTGGTTAAAGTAAAATCAAAAACAAAAAAACATTTAGCCAACCGTAGTTTCCTCCTTGGCTAAAAGTTCCTCTTGGAGCCTGTAGTTTGTTCTGTGTGATTTTCTTATCTTTACTTTTTGTTCAGTTTCCTTGAGGGTACAATAAAGATTAATGAGTGAAAACCCCACCTGTGCTTTAACAGTGATGTTTGAGTTCACATTAGTCACAGTAACATTGAAACCTATTGTCACCATCAGTGAAACCCAGAGTCTAGTCAGAGGAGCTGACCTAAGGGAGGAGCTGTTCTGCTGTTGGTGGAAACAGCGCCCTCTATTGATGAGATAGCAACTAGAGTTTAAATACACCATTGAATCTCAGAACGTCATCACCACAGGTCAGAATCTATGGAGGTAGATTTTTGTTTTTATTATTCAATAAAAAACATTAAAAAAAAAAAAAACTTTTCAATATTTTTTTTTTACTTCAATAAAAAACAACAACAACAAACATTTTCAATTAAAGAAAAAAAATGCTCAAATGAAATTATATGGGCCTTTTTTTTTTTGCATTTTAATACTTTTTTTTTTATTTGAAGTGATTTTTTTCTTCTTTTTTTAAATTGAAAAGTTTTTTTTTTTAATTGAATAATAAAGACACAAATCTTCCTCCATAAGAATCCAAAGGAAGCCTATTGCATTCACAGAAGAATATATATATATATATATATATATATATATATATATATATATATATATATATATATATATATATTTTTTTTTTTAACAAATTAGCTGTGTTTTTTCTGTTATTATAGAATTATTTTTTTTCTTCTGTTTTTCTGAGTTATTAGATAACTCAGTAAAAGAGCTTATTGCATTCACAGAAGAAAAAAAATCGCCCTGTTTTTCTAGGAAATGTTTTTCGGTTTTTCTGAGATGATGAGATAAAAATGGGTTAAAAAAAAATAAATAAAAAAATGGTCCTTGTTTTCTGTTTTTATAGCAAATATTTTTTGGTTTTTCCGAAATGATGAGATAAGTTTTTATAGCAAATATTTTTTGGTTTTTCTGAAATGATGAGATAAGTTTTTACAGCAAATATTTTTCGATTTTTCTGAATTGATGTGATCATTTTGTCTAAGTTAATGAGATTAAAAAATAAATAAATAAATAAATAAATAAATAAATAAATAAATTGGCCCTGTGTTTCTCCTAAATATTTGTCGGTTTTTCTGAGCTGATGAGATCATTTTACAAGGAGTAAAAATGGCTCTTCGTCCCTGCACTCGTACACTTGTCCGGACTGAGAAGCTGTAATGTTTGCTGTCTGAACTCAGTCTACATTTAGGAATTAAACTCATAGTGGCAGAAGTACAAGGTAAGTGGTTTAAAGTTTAATCTCGGCTTCACTACACGTACCAGTGAAAGCACTGGGCTGGATACTGGATGTTAGCTAACTGTTAGCTTCTAACCATCAACGTTAGGTTAGTGTGAGCAGACTGTTGTACAACCTGTGTCACCTACTGTTAGAAACATTTGCATTGAACTGTGGCCGTATTTAGTTGTAATTGAATTAGCTCTGCTAGCTTCCCTGTGTAATATTACACCTGTGTGCAGTTTACGGTTTTGTACTACTGACATATTATTCTCAAGTAGTTGAAGTAAGTCATACATAAAATACGCGAGTATAAGTAAAAAATAGCTGCGATAAATAGCACGCAAAGTAAAAGTTTATTTTTGGTAAAATATTACCACCGTTCCCTTACATTCAGTAACATTTCATGTATAAACTTAAAAAGGAAGAGACCAAATCTTGCTCAATTGGAACTTATTTTATTTTTCCACAAAGGCATTTGTAAATGTTTGTCAATTTTTTAGTTTATATATTTAAATAGAATAACACCAATACATTCATTTCAAAATCAAAACAAATGATCAGGCTTTAAGTATAGCTACATTTATGAATTCTAAAACTGTGCCATTCCAAATGTGCCACGTGGGTAACAACAGATTATGGATTATGTTCAATGTCAACCATTAAACGGAGGGGGGGGGGGAAATAAAAATCACAAATTATATTAATTAAGTCAGTATTCGGTTGGGTGTAGAAATGTAATGCATTACTTTACTTCTTTTAAAATGTACTTAAGTACAAGTTAAATTACTGATTTAGAACCCATAAAAGCAGCTCAATTACAGTAACGTTAGGTGAGTACTTGTAATCCGTTACTTTCACCTCTGCTTTTGGTACATGTAGAACATGATGCCAGTGATTGGAATTTAATATTAGCATACAGTGGGGGTGACCAGATTTACAACTCAAAACCGGGACAGTAATTTAACCTAACGACAGATTTTCAAAAGAAACTATTTGCATCAGCAGTGTGACGATATCTCGATACAGCGATATATCGCAATATTTTTTTCGCATGATTGATATGCTCACGCTAAGTATCGATTATTTTTTTTTTTTCTTTTGCTTTTTCACTAAAATATGCCGGTACGTCTTCGCAGAAATTTTGTCACTGAGACTCTGACGGGAGGCTGCTGCCTTGAGATCCCATCTGTTCTTGCTCTCCCTCTGAAACCAATATGTGAGGAAGATCTTGCGTAGTCACGGGGATCTGCGAGGACGCAAAGTGCCCGGTTCCACCCGGGTAGGTTTGGGACTTAAGAATGTTGCTTCACCACATCGGTCTTCTTTTTTCCGCTTGCTTGAGAGGGGGTCCAGCTGCAGACCTCTACGCTCAGCTCCTCCACACTCAGCTGATGTGTGTTTACATGACTTGGTTTTTATCTGCAGTACTTCTGATTAAGGTTGGGCCCGAGTATTAATCCTCAACACTTACGGTGTTTAGACTGACTATTAATTTTGTAAGATGGAACCCCCACTTCAGTTACAATCAAGAATTACAGTAGACTTGATCGTCTTATTTTGAAAAGGTTGTGCTAAAGGAGGCTAGTTTTGTTAGCATGACAATAGCTTTTCTTTGACTGTTTACCTGAAAAATCAAAGATATATTTATGTTAACAGAGTAACAATTAATGACAGAAAATCAAAGCACAAATTTATTTACATCATGTTACATTCTCATGAATATAATTTCTCCATAAATGCATCGAAGACTTTTTCACAGGTATTTTCAAGAAACTAACAAACTCATGGTTTTCTGTTGTAAAACTATTGAAGTACACTACTGGAGACTACTAGAGTATTTTCCTTCCACCCTTTGTACAGTCACTTTTAATAAAAGTGATTTTAAGCTGATAAAACAAATCAGATTAAAGCTTTTTAAAATGAATAGTCTTTTCCAGTCTTGTTACAGAAACACTCTTCATGGAGTAGCAGGATTTTCATGTTAACTGGACTTTATTTCAGTAAAATAGTCGAGTTGCAGACAGACCAAAAAGTGTCGTCAGCATCACACCGGCTTGGGAAGGCAGGTGGATGATGGAGGCTGAGTGTAAAAGCAAAAGAAGGAAAATGTTATTTATCCTGAAAGTCCAAAGTACAGTAAAATATGTCATTTTCATGATAAACAAAAAGTGTCAGAAAAGTAAGGTAAAAACACACCAAGCAGAGATGGAGCCAATAATCACTTACTGTACTTAAAGAGTAACTAAATCACAAACTATGTTTTTCCTGCTGAAAACAAATGTATTTTGTTATGAAGCTGTGCATTTGATTGATCTTAGTTCAACTCTTGACATTTTAGTTTTAATTTGGCATATTTTGTTGTAAAAATATGAATGACTCTATGGGTTTAAACCCAGCTATTACACTGGACTGTTGCTACTAGCTGAGAAGGAGGTGGATGATGTTTTTGGGCAGCTTTCATCATGAACCAGCACAGTTGGCCTTTCCTATGAAAACTAGCACTTGTTGACTCTGCACTCTCTGGTGAGTAAGTTGGATTGAGCGAATTGTCAGTATTAAGTTGGTATAGATATCTAGTAGCTAGGAGCTAGTGGGCTGCTGTTAGAGAGTGACCAGCCGTGTGGTGTGTCTTAACTGTTTCAAGAGCCCTACACATAATGAAGGCATTTTTTTGAATTTCCTGCCTAGCCTGAAAACCCGAAGAATACGTTGTTCTTTGGATTTTTGTGCTTTACTTCGTTTTTATTTTGGTGAATATTTTTAATGTTTACATTACCGCCTGGTTACTTTCTTAAACTTTACAGAGGGCAAAAGCAAGAAAGTTTAAGAGAAAAAATTAAAACACGTAGCAAAAAGCTGCATTTGGCAGGTTTGAAAGAGGTGTTTTACGTTACATTTTGGTGGAATTTTTTATGTTGCTAAGGGGAACTATCACCTGTATCTGGCAATGCAGAACAGGAAGTTGATGGCAGAGATGCTTCAAAGACCAAACGGGTAACATTTCTCACCCTTGGAAATATTTAGTTTAGCACACTGTAGGACAGTTTAAAGCATTTGAAATGCTGAATGAAAGTTATGCTGGTTTAATTGCTTAGTTAGCACAGGCTAAGTACCTGAGCTAATGTCAGCGACCGCAATTGAAATACAGGTATATAAGCCTAATGATAAATCAATGCTGACAAGTCTCATGTGTGAAGATATTACTTTGAGCATTATCTGCATATTGATATGCCAGCTGTATGGCAAAATGTGTGTATATAGTGTGTGTGTGTGTGTGTGTGTGTGTATATGTATATATATATATAGATTTTTGTTTTGGTCAAGTATAATTTTACATTTGTATACACGTTATACTTTTACTTACATAACAGATATATGTACATTTGCCACCCTATCAAGCTGGCATATCAATATGTTTATCCTATGGTGACATTGATATAGATAGTGACTTCTTACTACATTTGTGTTGAAGAACATCTCAAGAAGACAGAATTGTTTCATCGTCCAACATTAAAAAGAGAGGAGACTCTACTCACTGCTAATGGCAAACATGTGAATCTCTGACATTGTGATGTTGGTCACTGGATTTCTGGCTTCACAAATGTAGGAACCATTTTGTTGGGCAGAGAAGATCAGGACGGATCCATTACTGATAGGGTTGAAGTATTTGTCTAAGTACCAGTGGTATGTACTCTCTGGTTGAGAGACAGCAGAACACCTCAGAGTCACAGAGGAGTTCTCATTAGCTGAATCAGGACCAGAGATGGACACATTCAGAGGGCCAACTGCAGACAGAAGGAGAAACTAGTCAGAAATGAAAACCCTATGATTGCTGGTGCTTATAAACTTTATGTTCCAAATTCAGAAGCTAGAGAATATGAGATTGAGCTAGATCTTTTTTTCAAAGATAGATGATGATGCTAGATATGGTCAGAAATAGCAGTTAGCATATAGGTAACACCTACACTTCACCGCCCTTATATATCTGTATGGTGGGAAGTGTGTTGTGTGAATTGTTTTATGGAAATTCGTATATAATAAGTTTGGATGAAGTCTACAATTTCATTTCGCAGACTCTTTTGTCCAAAGCTGCAGTACATGCAACACAAGCAAGAATTTAGACTGGAGGAAAATCTCTTAGTATGGGTACATGCTCCTCAAACTTCCAATAAAACAAATGTGGTGTACAAAAGGTACATATGCACATTTTTGGGCGTACGTACCTATCATAATCCACGGCAAAATCCTGATGTTCAGAAACTGGAGTGAGCATGGAAATGTGCGGTCTTTCAAGTCAAGTCCTGAGGTGGCATACGTACATTTCTACATAGTTTATGGTTTAAATTCTAAGGATTTATTAGGCACACTACCAAAATAATCCAGTACATTCACACTATTAACCTCTGAGCTGCTGTTGACATGTATCTTACACATTTTTTGTGAGTTACAGTTTTCTATGTTTTTTTTTTTTTTATCAGTCTGTGAGCTAGGATCTCCTACAGGTGGTCAGCTGACCTCTGAGTAACAGACACTTAATGCTGAACACTTTAACGCTTTCAGTCCAGCCATCATTAGCAGCCACACACACACACACTCCAACAGACTGGTGCGGTGTGTGCGGGAGGCAGTGGGGTTGGCGATTGACGTATTGAGAAAAGGACTTCTCTAATAGAGATTTTAATACCAAAGCGTTTTACACTGAGTCACATTTAGCTGTTACACCTTCACAGCCTGTTTGATGATCAGATGGAGAACATTAAGCCTGATGTGCACGATCAGAACGTCATATTTTGCGATTATTATTATTATTATTTAAAGGCCCATGCCTATATCGATTTTTTTTTTTTTTTTTTTTTTTTTTTTTTTTTTTTTTAATCAGCCGATATCTAAAGCTAATTTTGAAAGCCGATATTTGAGGCTGATAGTTTTTTTTAAAGCACATTGATTATGAAAGACACTCATATGATATAAATTTATATATTAAAAATTAAATTAAATACACCAATAGAACTCTTAACATTTATCGAACTTTAAATATACCCGTACACAACCAAGTAAAACAAAAAGTACAGGATGGGTAAGTAGCAGTAAAGCACGACAACAATATACAATGTACAAGTAGTCGGTTTAAACTAAATGCCTTGTTTTAGGTAGAACCACTCACTCTTTTCCTCTGTTCACAGCCACCACCATTATACCTAACTTCACTCACCATATGCACAACTACAACTTCACATCTCACTCTCACTTTAAAATAATCAGCTCTTCCTCACCCTTTCCATTTCCTACCTTGAGTTTGAGTCTCTACTCCCTGTTCCCTTCCCCCTCCCCTAGGTGTAACACTGCCTCCCTTTTGATATCCTCCCTATAATAAAGTGTTTCTTATCTTTCTTAGGGAGGACTGGTGATGGTCAAAAAAAATTATTATTTTTTGGACCAATGGCCGATCTTGAAAAAAGTCCATATATCAGTTGACCTCTATTATTATTATTATTATTAGTAGTAGTAGTAGTAGTAGTAGTAGTAATATAGCATTTTCCATTACTGTCGGCCTAATAATGTTTAAAAATATCTTTTCTTTCCTCTGTTACTGGTGTTAAAAGTGCAGCCTTTTCTTGTCAAGCTGAGGGGAATCCCCAGTGCTGATCTCATTTAAATATTATTTGCATGTAAATTTGGACGTGGACATATGTGCGCTCACATCTACACTGATTTAGATGTTCAAAGGATTTGTGCGTGGATCCAGTCCTACGCACAGATTTAAACATCTGAATTTTCACGAGCGTACGCCTGTTTCTGGATTGAGACGTACGCTTTTTTCACACCATTTTTCACGCAAGTCCTTGTACATGAGGCCCCCGGAGGACGTACTCAGAATGAGAAGACAAAATTATGTCATTGTTCAACATAAAAAAAGGAGACTACTCACTGGCAATGGTAAACATGTGAGTCTCTGACTTTGTGATGTTGGTCACCGGATTTCTCGCTTCACAAATGTAAGAACCTTTGTGTTGGTCAGTTGCAGTGAAGGTCAGGACGGATTCATTACTGATAGGGTTGGAGTTGTTGTCTAAGTACCAGTGGTATGTACTTTCTGGTCGAGAGATGGCAGAACAATTCAGAGTTACAGAGGAGTTCTCATTAACTGATTTAGGACCAGAGATGGACACATCCAGAGGGCCGTCTGCAGACAGAAGGAGAAACTAATTAGAAATAAAAAGCCTATGATTGTTTGTGCTTGTAGAATATGAGATTGAGCTAGATTTTTATTCAAGAGACAAAAGATGATGCTAGATATGGTCAGTGGTAGCAGTTTGCATATACTGTAGGTAACACCGACAACGGATGGGTGTTGTGTGAAATGTTTTATGCTTTTATGGAAATTTGTATGGTAAGTTTGTATACATTCTACATATCAACTATTTCATTTAGCATATGCATTCATCCAAAGTTATGTACAACACAAGCGAGAATTTAGACGGGAGGCAAAAATGACAACATAACAGAAACATATTTAGTTGTCAGTGTTGTGAATAAACTCCAGATTTTGAAGTTCAAACTTACAGCTGACATTGAGATATACAGGCTGACTGGCTTCATGGTTGAGACCATTGGACACGTTGCAGATGTAGGACCCCCCATCAAAGCGGGTCACGTTATTTATGGTGAGATTAACATTACCGTCACTGAGTTCTACATTTCCACCTGCTGTGATCATGGAGTCGTCCTTCAGCCATTTATAAGACAGAGATGTGCCTTTGGACACGGAGCACATCAAAACTGCTGTGTCACTGTGCTCTACCAGGTCTATGGCATTTGCCCGCAGGCTTACGTTTGACACCGGCACTGTGTGGGGGAAAAAGGAAGTTACAGTTAAGAAATACATCGTAGACTTTCTTTTCCAGAAAGGGTGAAAATGTTGCTATAAAGCTGTGCACTGAGAATTAAAGATAAAAAAACAAATCCTGATGATCTCAACTCTACATTGTACTTGGTGGTAGGGCTGCTCAATTATAGAAAAAATTATAATCACGATTATTTTAATCATGATTGAAATCACGATTATGCAAATGATTATTTGTCAACCAAAAAGTTATTTATTTTTTGTTAAAAAAAAAACATAAAATATATTCTTTAAACAAAAATAAAATCCTTCAAACACTAAAATCAAGTATGTTCACTTTTGCACAAAACAAAACACTTCTTGCACGTGATGTGTCTTTGATCTAGGTCTTCATCATCAAACCCAATGTGTTCCCATATGTTAATGTTTACCAAGTATTTGCATTTCTCCTGCCATGTTTCAATACCACTAGCAACAACGTCCCTCATGTTGGCCTGTAGGCTAGCTTTGGCTTTGAGAGGGGATGGGCGGAGGGGAGGAGCTTGCATGTGCATGGATTAAACAACTCAGAGTAGGGCTGGGCGATATGGCCTTTTATAAATACCGCGATATTTTTAGGCCATGTCACGATACACGATATATATCTCGATATTTTGCATTACCCTTGAATTAACACTTTGATGCACAAAATCACACCAGTATGATGATTCTATATGTCTACATTAAAACATTCTTGATCATACTGCATTAATATATGCCAATTTTAAACTTTCATGCAAAAAAGGGGATATCACAACTAAGTCAAAGTTGACATAACTGTATTCATTAAACAGTGAGTGGCTCAAACATAAAATTGTCAACAGAAAGTGCACGTTCTGTGCAAAATTGTCACAGAGACATTTCAAAACAAGACATTAGTGCAGGATGCAACTCACATGGCATTTCAAAACACAAAATTAAAGTGCACTTTTTGTACATAATGCCACTACAATATTTTAAAACAAATAGTGCCCTTTTGTGCATGTTGTCATTAAGATGACATTTCCAAAAAAATAAAATAAAAAAAAAATAAAAAAATCAAAAATCAAAAATCAAAAAAAAAAAAAAAAAAAGAAAGCGAGGTAAACGGTATGGTCATTTTCAACACCGCACAGACTACAAGCTGCGATATATCGAGTATATTCGATATATCGCCCAGCCCTAACTCAGAGTTAGAAATAATGTGTGCGCCAAGCTTTTAATTATTTGTAGATGTCCAAAACAGTAGGTTTGTTTTATTCAACAAATGAAACACGTTTTATAATTTTTATAAATACATAATTATTTTTTATTTATTTATTTTTTTAGTAATCGTTTTTCTCGATTATGTTATTTTTGTCATCGTTGGGTATAAGAATCGTAATCGAATTTCGATTAATTGAGCAGCCCTACTTGGTGGTTTGTCTTAGTGTTACAAGTTATAAAAAGCAGCATGGTCAGCCTCCACCTGTATGAAAGTTTGATTAATAATGAGGCAACAATGGTTATTTGTTCTGCTCTGATAACATTGTTAGTGTGCTGGGCCTGCTGGCTCCATTATGTTGAACGAAGAAAGAATGTATGCTTGTCAGTGTGAATTTGCACAAGAGATAAAACCCAGGTTGGGTAAATAATATGGATCTTTGCATGATGAAAAATTACAGCCAGAATTAAAACAACTGACCACTGATAATACATAGGTGTGGAATCAGTGGTGTTAGTGACACTGAAGTGCAGTGGATGGACTTTTGGACTCATAGCCTGAATATCAAGTGTTTGATTCTGTATGAGTGGGATTTAAAATGATTTATGCAAATGATCTTGTTTCCTTATCAAACAATCATGAAAGATCAGGCAGAACAGCAGTGGATGAAATCACTACTTTGTCCTCCCATGTCAGTAAAGGCTTAAGCCTAGGGTTACAGATGAATGTTCCTGAGCGTTAAACAGATATCGAAATATATATGCACTTATGACCAATGGATAACTTTAACTTTAACTTTATTATTTGTTAGCCCCTTGGTAACAGTGGCTAAAAAGTCATCTGCTAGAGTAATCATTAATAAGCAGTATTGTTGAATATTGTTTGATAATCTGTTTGGTTTTAGGAAGCATCTTACAAATAGGAGGACATAATGTTAAATAGGGATAAGCAAGGGTGATAGATCAAAAAGGCATCCCGTACCTTGGACGGATAGGGTTAAATCACCACGATGATTAGGTATCCCATAGAATAAATACTGTCCAGAATCCTTTAATGTCACAGACCTTAAGGTCAGTGATGATGTGCCTGGATTGTATTCTGCCCTGGCGTTCCATGGATCAAAAATCTGAGCAGTTCCACCAGATATCAACACGATTAGTAACGTGCCATTGAACATCCAGACGCCCTCGGAGACAGTGGTGTCTCTGTGAAATGTTACGTCGTGGCCCACTGGTACTGGGTTTTCAGATGCTATCAGGACCTGGCTACTGGAACGGTCTGGTGAAAGAATTCAAAATTATATTAAAGACTTATTATTATTTATACAGCAAGAAAGGCCTGCGTGTGTGTGTACGTCTGCGTGTGTTTGTGGAGCGAATTTCTCCCCGACGCGGTGTGTGTACATCCGTTATTTTGGAGTAATTTGGTGTTGCAAAACGTTCCTTTTAGATTTAAGAATATGGCTCCCTCTCGGCATTAAGCACGGTACTTCCGGTTTGGTATCTAGCGTGTGTCACAGTTTGTTTGGGTTTAAAAAAGGTCAATATTAAAAACTTCTTTTGTACTGCTAAAAGTTATTTAGGTAAATATTTCATGCTTAATGAAAATTTACCTAATGCACACCCTGGGTATACATGCTGAACGCACACAGAGCCATCTAGAAAGAGAGTTGCGACAACGGAATTTCCCGGAAGTTGTTGACGGCCAATAGCCGACCATGTCACAAACTATCTGGTTCTTCAGACAGAGGAATATAACTTTTTTGTGAGCAGATGAGTCCAAAACACGGTTCCACAATGATTATCGCTTGTTCTGCGCAAGAGTGAGTGTTTCTTCTTCTATTATTCTATGTGTTAAGATGCTTGCAGCTAGCAGCTATAATGTAAACAGTAGACAGAGGGTTGGTCGCACGCATTTCAACCTGATGTGAGGAGTGGGTGCACGCGTGTGGCTGATGCGTGTGCGTGCACTAAGAAATGTTAAATGATAAATACTTTTATTTGTACAAATTTGTCTTTTATCAGATTCTACGCAAACCGCCACATTGGTACAAGCTTTCTTTATCAATTCATCATGTGCATGTCCCTTAGAATTAAACCAGATAAATTGCACACGCTATTGTACTTTGCACTCGCAAATATGTTTGTACACTTTTTTGTACATCCAATCTTCAAACATACTCATTTGACAATGATTGACTACTTAAGCTCCCACATGAATACATATTTCCGACCGGCACTGTACTAGTACAATTAAAGCATAAAAGCAAAGTTGTCTGAACATTGAATCAATGTTGGTAGAGGTACATATCTTGAAAAAATGTCAACATTACCTAAAAGAGTTGTTATAAGCATGGTGAGGACCAGCACAAAGGACGACTCCATTCTGCCTTTCAGCTTCTCTTCTGTTGGAAACTTTTCCCTTCTATCTCTGACTGTGACTATAATACATTAAAATATGACAATGTGTGGTTACAGCATTTTATTAAGCAAATATTTGTTCTACAACACTCCTGCTTTGTGTTCTTATGATGCAAATGTTGGCCCCTCCAAAAGCACTTGAAATAGCCAGAAAATAGCCAAAAAAAAAGTTGCCCAGTTGCCAAATAGATACTGGTATACTAATGTTTTATTAATTACTGTAAGCTTTTAATTCACTTTACAGGATTGAGAAAGAAGTTTAAAACTAGCTCCTGGAAGCTAAGTGAGACGAAATTATATAAAATGTCATGTGGAAAAAAAGACATGAGAGCTATTTTTTATATGTATCATCCACAGGGACCTGTGTTCATAAACAGGTTGTTTTGTCCTACATATGTGTCTGAAAGCCACTTTTTTAACTATTTGTTCAGATCTCTTTGTTTATTAAGTCTGCATCATGTGCTTCAGTTTTATTTTGCCAGTGCAGTCTCACATTATTGATGATTGTTTCGTGCTTTGTCACATGATGAAATCTTCTTCTGTATTAGTCAGCTGGAGTTATATAAGTAATCTGCAGTCTGGAAATCCCCACCGCCCCCGTCTGTGATGTGTATCTATTGCAGCAAGGACTCAGGAGATCTCACGCAATTCACGCGCAATCGTGCGATATAGCATGTCGTGGTCAATACAAAGAGAACCACAAAGCCATACAAACAAATCATTGTGTTCTTTGAGAGGAGTAGAAGGAAATTGACTTGGTCCTGACCTGAATATTTTCCGCTTTTGTTATTAAGACAGGAGGTATGTGGAATAACGCAGACTGGGGTCACTGCACAAATGGTGCCCGTTCTGAAATATTTCCTTAGGTGAACTGTACGTCAGAACTTTGGATGCTTTGACTAACTGGTATTGTTTTTCCCTCCACTTGTGTTTGTGTGTGCGTGTGTGTTTTGGTGCTGTAATAAGAAAATAAACACACGCAGCACTTAAAGGAATTGTTCGTTTATTTGCTGCTTTGTTGTGTGTACTGAGCTATGAATCATAAAAGTTATGACGTAGTACCTGAAGACGTTTACTGTAAATGTTGTATTTGGTATACCTATGGTGTATTATTTAATGTATTAAGACTGAAAGAACAATTTTAGGGTTAATAATCCTAGCAAGTTCATTTCATCTTCTTTTTTTAAAATATAAGTTAAGGTTTCGTATATTCAGACAAGTTTTTCCAGGAAATTTTATCTTCTGACATGTTTGAACTGTCAACTGCCAGTCTTCTTCTTCTTTTGTGCAGTTTTATGGTGGGTGGCAACAAGCAAGGAGCATTATCGCCCAAACTGCCAGTCTTTTTCAGAGGTGATTGCTTTGATGTATACCCTACGAGTTCTCTCGTAAGGAAAGCATCAAAGCATCTTCTGATGGCTTTTGTTTGTCATTTTGAGTTCAGCCTGAGAGAACTCTCAGGTTAGCCACGCCTAGAAAGAACTCATAAGGACGTTTGAAAACCAAATATTAACAGTAACAGTTACCATTATTCCTGAGTCCAATAGAAACTAACATATAATTGCATATAATTCATCTTGAAAAAAGAAAATGTAAAGTTAAATGTAATTAGCAATAATTATTAGGGATGTCCCTATACAACTTTTTCAGTTCCGATTCGATACCGATATTGCAGCCCTTAGTATTGGCCAATACCGATATGGAATCGATACGATTTCAACACGAATCATACATGCTTTTATTACTTATTTGTAGTGTAGAATGATCAAGTGATGTTACTCAAACAGAGAACAATAGTCAGCAACAGTAGGTATGAGAAAAACTGACCCATTTATTATTAACCAATTGGTTATATACATTTTAACCTTCAACATAATGTTTACAGTATTCTGCAATTGAATAAAATAAATGAAAAAGAAATTATTATATCGGAGATTTTAGATGCAGTCCGATAAAATCCGATATTCGTTTTCTGGCTGATCTGATATCAATATATATATATATATATATATATATATATATATATATTTTTTTTTTTTTTTTTTTTTTTTGTAAAATTAATTAAAACTGTGGCTGTTCTTGGCAACCCAGAAAAAGGAGCAAGCAGCTTGGAAAATGGATGGATGAACTTTGCATGTTTTCAAACAAGTAGAAACAAAGCAGCTAGTTGAACATTCATTTACACTGTAGGGTAGATTGATTAAAGCTGTGAATGTCCTACTGTGTAGACACAGTTACATGTCTTTTAACAAATACATACCTCTTATGTAATGTTAATGATGTCAAGATGCACATTTAATGAATTTGTCTTGGTGTAAACCATTTGAAATATTTTGATTTAATTTCATTGGTTAAATTAAAAGCAAACTAAAAAAAACCATAAACAGCAGATAATATTGTTGGCTAAAAGTTCCTCTTGGAGCCCGTAGTTTGTTCTGTGATTTTCTTATCTTTGCTTTTTGTTCAGTTTCCTTGAGGGTACAATAAAGATTAATGAGTGAAAAACCCACCTGTGCTTTAACAGTGATGTCTGAGTTCACATTAGTCACAGTAACATTGAAACCTATTGTCACCATCAGTGAAACCCAGAGTCTAGTCAGAGGAGCTGACCTAAGAGAAGAGTTGTTCTGCTGTTGGGGGAAACAGCGCCCTCTATTGATGAGATAGCAAAATACATAATTGATTCTGAATGTCATCACCACAGGTCAGAAACCAGAACGTTACTACTGATAGTCGAGAATACTTATTGATTATTCATATACTTGTATTTAGACACCTTTTTTGGGAGTTTTAATTAATTTTTTGAATATAAAAAATATACGAAAGAAACCATCCATCCATCCATCTTCTGCCGCCTATCCGTGGTCGGGTCGCGTGGCAGCATCCTTAGCAGCAAAAACAGAATTGGTGACAAAGGGCAGCCCAGGCAGAGTCCAGCCCTCTGTGGAAACGACTTACTCCCAGCAAAGCGAAACTGATGGCCCATATCAGGGTCGGATACCCTATACTCCCGGAGAACCCTCAACAGGAATCCCCTCAAGGACCTTCTGAGGGTGTAGAGCCAGTCCACAGTTCCGTAACCAGGAAAAAAACATCATTGCCCTTGATCTGAGGTTCGACTATCCGGCCGACACTTCTCTCCATACCCCTAAATACATCTTACCAAGGAGGCTGAGTGTGATCCCTCTATAGTTTTAACTCACCCTCCCATCCCCCTTCTTAAAAAGAGGGACCACCACCCAGGTCTGCCAATCCAGAGGCACTGCCCTTGATATCCACACAATGCTGCAGAGTCGTGTCAACCATGACAGCCCAACAACATCCAGGGCCTTGAGGAATTTTCGGCGGATCTCATCCACCCCTGCGGCCCTGCCACCGAGCAGCTTTTTAACCACCATGGCAACCTCAGCCCTAGAGATGAAAGAGACCAAAGTTACCAAAACAGCTGAAATACTATGATAACTTAAGAGAAATTGCATAAATTAATTCAACATTTTAGCAAAAGTTACAAAAATCTCAAATATTTCTTGAGAAAGTTTTCAAAACATCCTCAGGGAGAATCTGTGAATTTATTCAGATTTTAAAAACTCCGAAGCAGCTACTTACTTGTGTTTTCATACATTTTATGACATAATCAAACTTCGACTCCTAATTAGCGATGCTGGTGAAGGTATTTAACCTGTTAAGGATCATGACCCTGCACTTCACTTTTACTGTAATATTTTAGTAATGCCAACAGCTGGATGGAGCAAAGGTTCATTTAGGTAATTTGTAAATTTATTTGGGATTGTTACAAAAAAAATGTTTTTAAATCCTTCTAAAAGCTGTTTTTCACAAAGTTGTAATCCACCCACCAGCTAGGAATGTGCGATAATTCATCGTTTATGGTTTGTCGTCAAAAACATTCTCACCGGTAAGAATATGTCATCCCACGATATTAACGATAAATACCCATGTCGGAAATTAGTGAGGGCCACATTTATTCCTCAGTTTAGCCAAAAATGTCCCAAAAAAAACATGTTTGTTGTCAACAACTTATTATTTTCTAGAGCGGAACGCTGTTTATGGAGCCTCCATGGTGTGCACTGCCCCCCGCACACACCGCTGCCTATGTGTTTGAAGTGCTCGTCACTGCTACCTGAAGCTGCCGTGCTGCGATACATCATGGACCGCTACCTGGTTAAAACCAGATGACCACCCAACAAAATAACGGAGTAGTGATGTGTCAGATGCGAACGAAACAGCTCTGCGACGTGAACGACTGGAGCCCACTCCTGATTGGGAGCTGCTTTGTTTTTTTTCTCTTTGATTGGTCAATTTGTGTGTGTCGTCTCTGTGTGCGCTGAGCAAAGGGAGGAGGGGCGGAGTTACACACACAGCAAGCACACCAACAGGATGGAGGGAGACGAGAGAGATAGAGAGCAGGGACCACAGCGCAAACGAACTGGAAAGTTGAGGAGCCGCTTTTCCGGAGAAGTGCAGGCTTCAGTTTACCCATGTGATGATGTCACGGAGACTGCATTGTAGCGACATCAGTCCCCTCAGAGCGAATCTTCTCCAAAACAGGGCAGATAAATACAAAGAGAAGAAACAGGATCAACCCTTCAAAGCTCAGGCACTTGGTTTTTCTCAATGCCAATTTTCATTGAAGGAGAAAACTGTTAACTTTTTGTTTTACACATTTTAATTACATTTTGTTGTGTGATTCTGTAAGCTTCTGGATGTTGTTTCACGTTAAATCTAACCAGATTTAGCCTTCAAAACACTTTCAAATATCATCCTGTTTGTTGCATTACTGTTTTTGCTTTTCCCCAATGTCTAAAAAAGCAAAAGGCACCAGTAGTGGTACTTTCACATTAGTGGAATGGGGTTCAACTCGTTATGGTGTCCTTGCTAAAGGCCAAAATATATGAAAACACAACAGTTTTCACTCTACACATTTCACAACAATCCTAAATGTCCCTGATGTCCCACCTTCAAGCACAACCTCATTTGGCCATCCATGAAACAGCCACTTAACCTCTCACTTTTCTACAGCAATACTTACTTTCTACGGGCGCTGCAACAGTAAAGTTAATTAAAGAAAACATGCCTTTATTTAGATAACAAGGCTGGGTTGGTTGTTTGTTGTTTGAGTTTATATTAATGGTATGGTGTTGCTGATTTGTTTTTGTGTTATGTAGTGTGTCAGCCTGAAGCAGCCACAGTGTGTCACTGTTTCTCTGTAGATTCAAGCTGAATTTGAGTCAGAACTCCATGTTGGTTTTTCTTCCTTTGAGTTTAGCCAAATGTTGACGTTTCCCTCCGTTTTAATATTTGAGGGTTTTTAAAGAGCAATTAAACCCCTGCTTTCTCTTGACTTGTCACTAGGAGGGAAATTCAAAAAATTCCTTGATTATTAGGTCTGGCTATAGCCAGGTACCTCATGATACGATACTGTCACGATATTTTGCCCACAATAATGATAATTTCACAATGCAGCAATTATCTGCGATAATCGATATATTGCAAAAAATTTCATCCACGATACATTATGATCTGTGTCAATTCAGAGTTTATTGACTATTGAGGTCCCACTCAAAAAAAGGATAATTAAATCTCAATGTGACTTACCTGGTTAAATAAAGGATAAATGAAAACAAAAAAATTTGCTCCAAATTTAATATTTGTTCAGGCCAATCAGTAACAGGAGTTAGAAATTAGGACAAAGGTTTTTGTTACAATCAATCAACACTAGAGAGCGCTGCCTTCCTAGACTAGGTCAGGTATATCTGTGGCTCCTCCTCCTCAGGTAATGACTGACATGATTGTTTACTCAGAGCGTCATGGAAACTGTTTCATGTTTGCATTTAAGTCTAAACTCTTTTATCCAGAGTGTAATCTTGGATTTTACTCTGATCAACTAAATGAGTCCATTCTGGTTACGTTTTGTTTTTTAATTAATAACTAAACATATTAAAATAGCAGGTTTTGTGTCTTTGAAAATGAAAACATGAAATGTTATCACCAGAGGTACACATTCCCAGCAGTTGTAAAGTGAATAAATAATGGTCAATAAATCTTGTCTAAAGGTTCTTCTTTGATGGGAGCAAACATTCAGTCAGAAACTAACCTTTGGAAAATGTCCTTTTTAATAGATTTTGTGAAGATATTACAAAAACATTTGTCATACAACAAAATCCACCATTTAGTGGCACATTAGATATACCTTAATTTTGGATTTGTGTGTTGTTGCCATGATCATCATGAGTTCCCAGAACAGAATGCTTCATCACACTGGACTTTGATTTTATAGTCGCAACATGAAATCAACATTATTGTTCTCGGTTATAGATTCATCAGTTCTTATCTAATCCCATTAGTCTGACTTACTACAAGATGTAATGTCTATTTTCCAGCTGCTTTTAAGATTACATTTGCTGATTTAAATTTTTGAATGTTTGAAATATACGCACTAAACAGCAAAGAACACACCAGAGCAGTGTGTTTGTGTGTTGTTCTTCTTTTTTTTTTTTTTTTTTTACAAAAGCATTTCTTCTTTCTTAGTTTTATAGACGGTGTAAAGAGGTTAAAGATATAAAAGTAGTTGAACATTAAACAGACATTTATAGGCTGGTATCACCCAGATAGCACGCATACGTCTCGCTAATGTCACTCAGATCGTGCGTCGACGTTCTACTCCTAATGCGTCAGTGATACTCGGTGACACCACTTGGAGAACTGTAAAATGTCACTTCCGTGAAGCTGTTTTTGTGCTGGGGCTCTTTTGGCTATGCTGCTGAAAATACATTTATGATCATGAACTGTCTTTCTCTTTATTTTGTCCACACATAATAAGCTATTTAGTGGTAGTATATTGTTTTTTTGTGATATTGCTATATTCCTATCAGATTTAAGTAAATACTCAACTATGGATATGGAGATATTTATACTAATTGAATGATCCGAGCTAAATAAAGGTTAATATAAGCTGAAGAGAGGCCGCGCTGAGCGTCTTTAATCCATCGTCCAAACATTGGCCAAACGCCGATGTCTCTGCAACGTCTGCCCAATGAGCAAACGCTCTCCATAATACGTCTCGCCGATGCAACTTTATTCATCATGCCGACGTTGGCGAGATGTATGTGTGCTATCTGGGCAGGTAGAACACGAAGTAAATTATGAACATTGTTCAACAAAAGTAATGGCAGATAAAATGAACTCGTAAAAATAGATTAGAAAATGTAAAATGATTACACTATTAATAGATAATTGGAACGACAAAAGTTCAGCTGATACAACATTTAACTTCAACACATGAACACACACACACACTGTAAATTTGTAAATATCCATTCCTCACCTATTGTCTCATTGTACTGTGTATGTACTGCATTATCTCTGTGTATCATGTATATACAGTATATATATATTGTTTTTGTCATGTCTTGTATGTTTCAATATAAAATTAAAAAAAAGATATTTGGTGGCAGTGTTTTGATAACAAAATATTACGGTATATCGTTGTATCGATATTTTGGCACACCTCTATTGATTATGGGCGGGGCTCCTGGAGCAGTTAAGACACGCCCAGTCTATACTATAAAATCTCCAATGAACAATCTATGCTATGCTAACTAGCTACTCATTACTCAATAATCCTCTATATTCACTCTTCTCTCAATCCAACCTACTCACCACAGATTGGAGAGCCCACAGGTGCTAGTTTTTATAACGGGGCAGGGCTAACAGTGCTTGTTTGTGATGCAAGGTGGTCCTAAAACATCACATGATCTTGTTCTTAACAAAAAGCAAAAATCAATTGTAATAGCCGGGTTTCAACCCATAGAGGGCAGTCACTCTGACATTTTACAACGTAGGGCCCGTCCCAATACTCGCACTTGCACCCTTGCGCCCCTCATTTGCGCAGTCCTGATGAGGGCGCGAGTGCGCAGGGTGTCCCAATTCTCTAGAGTGGTCTTTTGCCCCGCCCCCTATGCACCCTTGATCCACACTTTGCCGAAGCCTGCATCCAAGTGGACTTCGGCGAAGCATATTACCCATAATTCTTTGCAGTATAGAGGTTTTGCACCGATGTCACTGAATTCACGTGGGTTTTGTTTATCCTTCTCCGGGCCCTGTGCCGAAAAAAATTTTGCTTTTAAGTGTAAGTATTGAAATATTTTAACTTTTCTTATGCTGTATATGTGTAAATACAATCAAGGTTTGCTATGTTACTTAGAAAGTAGCATAAATATCTGATGAAGCAATACGGTGATTTATGCACTGGTATTTACGGATATTCTATGCTGACAATTTCATACATTTTTTTTGTGCAATAACATCCAATTTAAACTTTACACTTGTACAATGAACTTAGGATGTATAAAAACTAAACTATAAAAACATAACTTACCAGATACCAGTTAGTTAGCCACTCTACATTTAAAATTGAAATTATACAGCTACCTCAAATAAATTACTAATAACCAATATATATTTCTTTTAACATGTGTAGATCAACTCATATTAACTACTTGGTTTTTTTCCTGTCGAAATGACCTTCAGTTTTATTTGGTGTACTTGTAAAACTTTCTGAAACTGTAATAAAGGCTTTTTCTATTTTTGCAAATGAAGAGTGCCAGGACTATATCTTTTTATGACGTTTAAGCTGCAGTTTTTGGCTGAAATTGTACACTTTTTTTTGTTGTTGCTCAAAAGTTTCCTATTATGTACAATTTTTTATTGAATATTGAGATTTTCCTGATTCCTCTGCTTGATGGAATGTTTACAAATCTTAAATGAAATATGCAAATGCATCTTTATTTGTGGCATTAAAAATACAACAATTGGGCATTAAAGCCTTAAATCTGACTCGCTGCTACCTGGAGAAACTCTATACAATTATTTGTACAATGAGATAAACTGTGAATGATAATTGTTCAGTATGATCATTTAATCTAATAAAGAAACTGAACAGAATATGCATCCCTATTCAATTTACATTTTACTCATGAAATCGATCTAAGAGTTGTCACGATTTTAAAATTTCACACTTGAATGGCATAACATTCTAATCACAAAACTAAATATACAGTAATCATGTTCAGAGAGGTGTGCATGTAAAATAGTGAAGCAGAAACCTGGGCAGAATGTCGCAGATATGACTCAACGAACACGTGTTTTATTTGTTTATTGGATTATGTTAGGGTTATAATCTCAGTACGAAGGTAAACTCAGTACGTGACACTGGGCCTAAATATGCTAAATTAAAATGTTTTGACTAAAATGATGAGAGTTGGACCAAGATCAAATCAACAGCAACACTTCATAACCAAATACATCTGTCATACCAAAAACAAGTGGTTTTGGGGTTTAGTTACTCTTTTATGAGAACACTTGTAAACAAGGTCCCACTCAAACAAAAGAATAATTAAATCAATGTGACTTACCTGGTTAAATAAAGGATTAACAAATAAATGGAAACAAAAAAATATGCTTCAAGTGATATATTTGTTCAGGCCAATCAGTAACAGGAGTTAGAAATTAGGATAAAGGTTTTTGTTACAATCAATCAACACTAGAGAGCGCTGCCTTCCTAGACTAGGTCAGGTATATCTGTGGCTCCTCCTCCTCAGGTAATGAATGACATGATTGTTTACTCAGAGCCTCATGCAAACATGAAACAGTTTCCATTTATGTCTAAACTCTTTTGTCCAGAGCGTAATCTTGGATTTTACTCTGATCAACTAAATGAGTCCATTCTGGTTACATTTTATTTTTAATTAATAAATAACTAAACACATTAAAATAGCAGGTTTTTTCTTTGAAAATGAAAACATGAAATGTTATCACCTGAGGTACACATTCCCAGCAGTTGTAAAGTGAATAAATAATGGTCAATAAACCTTGTCTAAAGGTTCTTCTTTGATGGGAGCAAATATTCAGTCAGAAACTAACCTTTGGAAAATGTCCTTTTTAATAGATTTTGTGAAGATATTACAAAAACATTTGTCATTCAACAAAATCTCTGTTTTCCACCATTTAGTGGCACATTAGATATACCTTATTTTTGGATTTGTGTGTTGTTGCCATGATCATCATGAGTTCCCAGAACAGAATGCTTCATCACACTGGACTTTGATTTTATAGTCGCAACATAAAATCAACATTATTGTTCCCAGTTATAGATTTATCAGTTCTTATCTAATCCCATTAGTCTGACTTACTACAAGATGTAATGTCTATTTTCCAGCTGCTTTTAAGATTACATTTGCTGATTTAAATTTTTGGATGTTTGAAATGTACGCACTAAACAGCAAAGAACACACCAGAGCAGTGTGTTTGTGTGTTGTTACGAAAGTGCTTAATTTCCTCTTTCCTCATGTCCTGTCCTGTGAGTTTCACTTTGGGTTCATAAAGTCAACATACACCTCACACCTCAGTTAAAATGAAAAATGACTTTATTCATTTGAACCGAAGATCAAGCGTTGAGAAACAACTAAATCTTACCTGAGAGTTTGATTGACAGTGCAAAGAGGTTAAAGATATAAAAAGTAGTCGAATATTATTCAAACATTTAGGGTGGCATCAGGTACAGCACTAAGTAAATTATGAACATTGTTTAACAAAAGCAATGGCAGATAAAATGAACTCGTAAAAACAGTTTCAAAAAAGTGAAATGATTACACTATTAATAGTTAATAGGAACGCCAAAGGTTCCGCTGATACATTTAACTTCAACACATGAACAGCCCCTTATTGAACAACGAAAAAGGATGTTTGAGCTTGAGTAATGAGTAACAAATGGGGAAGTGGGGGTGGGCATGACAACGATTCAATATGTAAGAGTGTGTTTACAATCCTTAGCCTTTCAGGCACTTTGTATTGAATGAAACCAAAGGTATAAATGATTCATACACGAATTAACAAACTAACATGTTGGGGATAAATAAGCAACTAAACATCATTACTTTGCCGTGAAAGAGACTAATAATGGGAAAGAACGTACACCAACTGCTGTTCATGTGTAGCCTGACCAAACACCCTCTAAAGTGTCCTCGTACTTCCTTCACAAACGTTAACGTATTTTTAAAACGTTCCACAGTACATAAGAGTTTCTATGTGCATTTATTAAATATACAGATTTATAAATAAAAAAATATTTGTCTCTTCTACCAATTAAATATTCAAAAACGTGCAATAAAACAGATATTTGCATAATGCACATTTCAAATACTAAGGTATAATTGTTCATGGTGAGTTAAACACATATCTATCATAATCTATGACAGACTAGTTGTAAATTGTAAATTCAACTTCATTCAAATTTTTTTTAGACAAAATTGTTACCAACCACTGTAAAGCATGAGCAAATTTCCTGAATCATATCAAAGGATTTTACTGCATTTTGCATTTTGCCCTTTGACTCCAGCCGTGGTAATAACTGACCAAGCTGGTTGATTATTAACCACCATTAAAGTGCTTCTAGCCTGAATTTTACCACCTTAAAGGGAACAGCACAAAGAGGAAGTGTTTTTTTTTAATTTTCTTCAATCCAGGCCGGTTTAAAAACACCGCACTTAATTAAGTTGGTTTTTCTTCACCTCAGCGTAGATATCTGCTACATTAGCACGAGGCTGAGGAGTGGGTTTGTTAATTCGCTGCATGTGAACGTCATAGGTGGGAGGTGACGATGTCGAGGGGTTGTTGTTCACTTTGACTTCAGAATATTGAGTTGTAGTGTCCTGTGACCCTAGCTGCACTCTCTCACCATTTTTTCTCTGGAAAGACTTGATGTCTGCATAGTTCAGCTCCTGAAAACAACATTCACAAAGGTGTTCCAGTCAGTTGGTCTTCATGAATGTTATATTATCTGATGCTTTAGCAGTATGCAGCCATTTTCTTTACCGCTATGTTAAACATGATCAACTTACAGCAGGGATGCCATGGTTACGGTCCCCGGGCCAGACCCGGCTCGGTTGTACATCACATCTGGCCTGTGGTTGATATGGGAGAGAGAGCATTTTTTATTTATTTATTTATTTTTATCTAATGTTTTATTTTTTTGTCCACCAGCACACAAAATGTGAAATAAAATCATCCAGTCGTTTGTTTGTGGTCTGTGTGAGTCTTATAATGCAGAGAAAATTGCTCAGTTTCAAATGTTCTACATTTGTGAAAAAAAAAAAATCGGGAATCAGTTTTGCCAGATCAGATGGACAATTTCCAGCCCAATCACATCTTAGAACAGCCCAAACACGAACCACAAATCTGGCAACACTGTGTTTGTGACACAATCCGACACAGCGGTTGTACAAAACAGTGAACTATCACCTTGAATGAACTATTCCTGTAATCTCTACATGAGATGATGACAATAAAGCAATAGTAGGTCCGGTAAGTGTTTGAAGCTGCTGAAACAGCTGCTTTTGCTGTTGAAGCTGCTGTTGCTGTACGGCGTATACACTTCATGAAACAGTGTTTTTGACTCACAATCACAATATCCACTTGAATAGCCACGTGTTTTACTATAATGTGCAGTTGTTTTTGGCTGAAAACAATAACAAGAGTGTGTGAATAGCAAAAGAAAGTCGCTAGTCATCAACTGTTGTGTGGAGTCCACGTCTATAGACACGCCCACTCACACAGCCCGGTTTTAGAATTGGTTTTCCCACCTTTGTGAATGACTATCTTTGGTACTTTATAAAATCTCTTTTCCTTTTCTCGGTTAGAACGATTGGAGCAGCCGTAAACTACACAAAACGTGGGCATTTTGATGATTTCAGACGGCATATTCTCAAGCTTCCTGCCCTCCATCTGAATCTCGCGCTCTTACGTTGCAGCAATGTGACATCAACCAATAGCAAAAATCAATTGTAATAGTCAGGTTTCAGCCCATAGAGGGCAGTCACTCTGAAATTTGACAACAAAAAATGCCATGTTGAAATACTTTGACTAAAATGTTGGACGAGGATCAATCAACAACATTACTTCATACCAAAATACATTTGTATTCATCAGAAAAAGTGGTTATGGAGTTTAGTTACTCTTTAAGTTAATTACACAATTTTTTAGGTGCGGTGAAAAGACGTATCGCAAGACGGGGGATCAGATTTTAAAAATCCACATGATTATTATGAGTTTTTTTTAAATATATATATTTTTTTATATTCCTAATGAGTTTAAAAGGTCATGCCCAGAATAAGTACGCAACTATGCTCAAAGTTAAAGTCATCAAATTATTAACTTTAACTTTTTGTCTTTTTTTTACCCTTTTTATGCCCATTATCGCCTATAGCATTGTAGCGTGAACTCGTTGTGTCGCCCCCACCCCTATAGTTATTTAACACTAGCAGAGTTGTTGTTAAAATTTCTAAAGGCCTTGTCTCTTACCTCCCCGGAGTATGTTGCATTATCCTGGGCTCCACCTCCTTTAACACATTAAAAGACCCGATTAGGAATTAAGAGTTAAATGATATTCTTTCCAGAAATGCTCACAAACACACACTTACCTGTGACTGTTGGGAAATTTCTGTTGACAGGTTTATCTGAGAGTTTTCTGTTTGGAGCAAAAAATTGTTTTTTTTTTTAGAACAAATTCATTTTTTTTAGAACAAAATGGAAGGTTGTCTCACTTGTTCAGTTTCTTTTTCCTTTGATAGTAGTAGTATCCTCCACCCACCAAAACAGCAACAATAACAACAACAAATACTACCGCAATAATCCAATAAGGTGGAGGTGGAGGTGGAGGTTGATGTTGATCTGTTAGGGTAACAATGAACATCAATAAACAGGTAGAGTCACATCCTTTTAAAAACTGCCATTAAAACAATTATTTGAGAGAGTTCTCAGATATAAGAAGATAATTTGGATGGATTTTAAACTGATGTATAACCTTGAAATGTCCAATAATATCTAAATGAATACATTATCATCGGCCTGTGTCTTTTTGGTACCTGTCACAGACAATCGAAGCACAGCAAAAGATGTTTTCTCAGTTATTTTGTTCCATGTTTTACAGGTGTACTCCCCCCTGTCAGAGTGGCCTGCACTGTTTTTTAGGAACTCTTTGGAATCGTTATATATTAAAGTTCCATTTAGTAACCAGCTGTAGAAAGCGTCTGGTACGGACTTAGCAACGCAGCTCAGTTTTATCGGACTTCCCTCCTTGACCTCACTTTCACCTGTGATTTCAACGTTTTCTGGTCCATCTGAAACACATTTATTTAAAATTCTTCAGTGCGATTAAACTTAATGGATCCAGTATTTGGGCTGGATTGAAAACAATGAGGTACAATGTTCTTAATAAATGTTACTTACAATTAACAACGAAGAGTAATTTAGCTTCCATACTGCTGACAGGGTTGCTGATGTTGCATTTATATTCTCCTGTGTCTTTTTTATTAACAACATTGAAAGACAAGACTTTGTCATTGTCATATAGAGTCATGTTGTCAGTCAGTGTCAGATCTGAACTGCCCTTCATCCACTTCCTGGTATCAATAAAGCCAGAGGCGTCACAGGTTAAGTTGACGGGTGTTCCCTCGACTGGCTGGGCTGGATTTGAGCTCAGAGAAATGGCTGATATTGTCTCTGTAGGCCAAAAGATAAAAGATATTCTTAAAGGGAAATAGATAATACGACTGAAGGTGGAATAAGCTTTACAGCTGGATCAAACCATGATGTTTTACGGCAATTGTTTGGAGAGAAAATGGAATGGGCCTAAACACTCTCTTAATAACAGTCTCACACTGAAAAGAAAGTAAAAGGGTCAACTTTTGGTCATCATGTAAGATCTAAAGATGTGACCTTCCTGGAAGCACTTCAGCAGTTTGCTGGAAAGTGTGAAGTGGTTGAGGTGTACCTCAATTTCTATGCCTTTCCCGGGAACTGCTAAGGATTTTCTAAGATGAACTCAAATTAATTGAAGGGCATCTATAAAGATGGATGAATGTAGAGATACAATTAACCCTCCTATTATCCTTGGGGCGTCAGTTTGACCCAATTCAATGTTTATTTAAAAAAAAAAGCAATAGTTGACTTTCATGACTTTAACTATTTTGATGGGTAGAATTGATTAAGGATAAACTTATGATATTTTTTCAATATGCTTAACTCATATTGCATTGCACGCATCGATGTTCCTCTAGGGTCAATTTGACCCCAAGCTGTTTTAGCTCTCTAAAACGTGTCTGTGTGTGACTCGTGTCCCCTTAAATCCCCGTTCTCATCTGGTGAGAATGAGTGTTGACTCTCCAGCAGATACAAACCCTTCCAAAAATGCAAAGATAATATGTGCACACCAAATTAGAAAAGATTTGCACGAAAGATTTTCCATATACACTAACTCTAAAACTGAAACTTTGACCTGATGGTGGCGCTGCAGGAAAGATCATATCATCACCACAACCAATAGGGTTCATACTCTTGAGGTCATTAATGTTGTCTGTAAATTTGAGAAGATTTGGATGAAAACGGAGGCAAATATCCTTGGGGTCAGATTGACCCTAAGGATAAAATGTGTAATGTAATATTTGGGAATAATGGGAGGGTTAAGGCCATCCCTATTCAATATTAATATTGATCTGATATCAGGAAACAGTATTAGATTATATCGGCCTGCATTTAAAATCTCAGATATAATATATTATGTTTTTATTAGATTTTTTAGATGTTTTCTTATTTATTTCATTCAGTTGTAGGATATTAATTGATTATGAATGGGTGAGTTTTTCTCATACCTACTGTTGTTCTCTGGTCGAATAATAACTACTGTTTGAGTATGTTTGATTTGTGCCTATATCGTATCGGATCAATATCAGCCAATACGTAAATATTGGTATCAGTATCATATCAGAAGGGAAAAGTTGTATTGGGACACCCCTAGTTACTGGGTCACAGTGTTACATCCTTGAAACGCCGTCAGAAAGTGCAAATGTAAGTCAAAACTAATTTAGATTACTTCTAATAAAATAAATATTTGGCCTGTATGTACAGATATTTCATAAACTCTGGACCTAATATTCTGATATTTAAGATTACTCATTACTAATGGACTGAGAAAACACTTCAGCAGCAGGATTAGACTGTGCAGGAGGATCCATGTGTTTGTGTCTGAGCTCTCTGTGTGCAGGTCTGCCTAATCAAACCACTGCTAATAATTCAGTGATGGCGCTGATGGTCAGTAAAGTTATTTCTGAGTGATGTCCTGTATGAGGCATCACTGTGTATCTAACCACGTCTCCTACTGTGAAACAAACATGTTGTCAGACTCACCTGTGACAGTTATGGGAACAGGAGGAGATTCTACTGTGACACTAGTTTTGGGATTAAAGGCACGACAGCTGTAGTTTCCATTGTTACTCATTGTGACATTCATCAGCTGCAGCTTTTCTCCATCATGAATCAGCTGAGTGCTGTTCACGTGCCACTTAAATTGAGGAGAAGGCCTCGAGTTGGCTGAACACGTCAGGATGATTGTTGATCCTAATTCATGGTACGGTTTATTTGGTGAAACTTCCACTCGTGTGTCCTCTGGACCATCTGAGTGTAGAAAAAATAGATTAGAAAAGTGTGTTTTATGTTATGTGATAAGTAAGTACAGCTGCACGTTAGGGCTGGGCGATATATCAAGATTCAAGATATATCGAGTTTTGTATTTCTGTGATATAGAAAATTACAGTATCGCCTATATATATATATATAATTTTATAGCTTGTTTTGTTTTAAAAGACTTGTTTTAGGAGTCGTTGCTTTTGCAGACCTTCCCCTAAACAAGTCATGCTACATAACTCACTCACACATGCTGTCCCTTATAGGAAAAAAAAACAAAAGTGACACATATTGTGCAGCTGTTTGTTAATAAATGTGTATTTAACCCAGAATTGTGTTTCTTGTAAGACTTTATTTGAAATAAAATAATCAAGATTAATATCCTATAGCGCCATTTAAAAAAAATAATAATATTGAGATCTGAGTTTTGGTCCATATTGCCCAGCCCTACTGCAAGTCATTAGGTTAAATGATACATTACTAGTTTATTTAATTAGAGTCTTGAAGCTAATCTGTATACTTCCAGTCTTCATACACAGTGCATTAAATACATTCTGACACCATTTCTTCCTCTTTTGATAAACAGTGGTAGATAACATCTTACATAGCTGCAGTTTTTACAGAAGCTCTGACACAGATCTACACCTGTTAGACTGTGGCTCGTGTCAAACTCCTAGAAAATGTTTAAGCTTGGACTATTCCTGCTTTACACATCACATGGTGCTAACCTACATCACTGATGATATACAGTAGTTAGAGTTTAGAAGAACTCACAGTTAACTGTAATATTCACTGTTTCACTGATGCTGTGACTGACAGGATTGGACACGTGACATCTGTACAGGCCCTGGTCATAGCGGCTCACACTGGTGAAATTTAGGGTCTTGTTTTCATCAGTAAGCTGAACTCTGTCACTGGCTGTGACCTCAGTGCTGCCATTCATCCACAGGAAGGTGAGGGATGACCCCGAGGAAGAGCAGCGCAGAGTGACCGAGGCGTTTTCCAACAAATCTGCTGAGTTGGGACTCACTGTCACACCAGAGACAGCCTCTGTAGGACGGAGACAAAATGGTCTTAAAGTGTGTCTAGTAAACAATACAATGGAAAGATGGAGAAAATAAACATTCTCTTTAATGGTGATAACATAAAACATCAGATGTCTGATCCTGACGTGCACTGCCACGTGGTGACGAGAGATGCTAACATTTATGTTACTTAGTTAGATAACATTACACTGATGCATTACTGTGTAATTATATAAACTGACTTTAATATTCAGTAATAGATTCCTTCATTCTGCAACTCAGGTAATGAACCAGTGAGCTTTGGCAGCACTAGTTTAAAAAGTGTTGTTTTTGTAGTAAAATCTCACTTAAGTCAAACATAAATATTAGGAAACTATGGAAAGTTTGTCACATTGATTCTTTGCAAAGACATGTATTGAACACTCACACCCATGGCCTGTTGATGTATAGCAAAACATTACTGAACGTACAGGAGCCTGACATAAAAATAACAGCCTAGTGTTGCACAGGAGAAGCATTTTTTAATTCTATTTACAAAAACAATATATTTGATGGTTACTCACCTAATACTTCCAGTGTGGTGCTTCCTTCGTCAGTTGCCCCTGTTGATGAAATAATCTCAACTTTATATTCTCCAGAGTCATTGGTGAGGAGATTCCTGAGCTCCAGAGATGCAGTAGATGGAAAATAGATGATCCTGTCTTCATACCCTGGAGTAGTTTTGTTATTTGCAGGTGTTGCAACGAATATATTTTCCCCTTTAAATTTCCAGGTCACAGTGAGAATAAGTGTCTCTGTTGGTGTATTTGATGTGTTAAAACGAACTGAGTCTCCAACTGCTTTTTGCAGAGGACCATCAGGCAGCAGACCAGCTCCTTCAGTCACTGCTGCAAACACACAAAGGAATAAATATTTTTTTATTAAACATTGAAAATAAACTAAAGAAATAAATAAATGAAGAATTTGAAGCACTTTCTTTTTCTGGGCGTGACTCTGTTTTTACTGATGATGACAGAGTGTGAAGCAGAGAGTGTATCATTAACCTGCTCAAATGGAGCTTTTAATGAAAACTACCCAGTGAGCCATACCTACCATAATGTCTGTAAATTAAAAAAAAATATATTCATGCTGTTAATATTAGCAAAAGTCTTATTACATTGAAGCCCTGTCAACACTCATTGTATGGTTTACCATTTTACTTTAGAAAAATAAGGAGTTAGATTCTACTGAATATATTCTGTAAACTAAAAAAGAGAGAGAGAGAAAACTCATGTTTTGTTATTCTTACCTGTAGAAGCTGCAAACACCATGAAAAGGAAAGGAAACATGGTCACTGACTGAAACTGTGTGGAGTGCAGACGATAGAAGATACACCATCAAGGACACCATCAGCCTAGTAACTCATTTTACTGAATAAAGTCCACCTATGTACAGGTTAGAAGAGCCTCTGGGAAAAGATCATAGCTGGAAAAGGTCGCCTCCCTGTGGTAAAACAAGTTAATGCAAGCTGTGTAGAATCAAATCAAAAAGGTCTACATTTGACTTATTATTTGTTATTTTCTTACACGTATACAGATTGAAATGCTGAGTGGAAAACAGAACATTCCTCTTTTCATCTCATTACTTTACACAGCAGGATTGGAAAAGTATTTACATGACAATACTTCACCTTTACATCCCTGTTATCTCGTAAAGGTTGATACGTTCACATAAAATAAATATTAGTTGAACATGAACCAGAATGAAGAAGGTGTAAGAGAATTTAATTAAGGAGAGCTTGTCTCAGCCCTATTTATTTGTCTTATTTTAAGGATTGGTTACTTTATTCTGACCCTTTAAAAGTAAATAGGTTTGAAATATTTACTATATTAACTTTTTTTTGGTAACACTTTACTTGAAGTTTTATAAATAAAGGCTGATATTACGCTGTCATTATTATGACATGTTATTAGCATGAATAAGGTGTCATAAAGGCTGCCATTAAGTGTTGTTCGTTATCCTAACCCTTCATTACCCTGACCCCACGAGATCCCTCCACCTAACCCAAAAAATGCCAACATAGCTCCAAAGGTGTCATAATTTAGTGAACGACACTTAATGACAGCCTTCATGATACTTTATTTATGCTAATGACAGCGTAATGTCAGCCTTGTGTATAAAACTTAAAGTAAATTGTTAAGTTGAAATTTGTTTCACCGTTGATTTTTTAACATTATGTACAATATGCAATACTTTATCAAATAAAACTAAATATGATGAATAAATCACTTCCATAAACTGTTAGTACAACAGTTTCTTCTGGAAGACAATGCTACAAATAGCGCAATCATCTCAAAAAGAAATAGTCAAACTAGTAGGTTACAATTACAGATTTAAGGATTTAATTCAAAAAATGTAATTGACCAATGGTAAATGACATCTATTTCAATCATTTAAGTTAATGTACTTTTCTGATTATCTTCTAAAGAATATTCTCTAGAAGACAATCTGGTTAATCCCGCTTTAATTTAAAGCAGGATTTTAAAGTTTTTTTCTTTTTTTTTTTTTGTCTTTACCTCTTTATTTTCAACAAGTTACTTGTTTTAGAAGACAAAGACGATACAGTTTTTTTCACTTTTTCCCCTACACCTAATTGGGCCAAGGTTGTTAATGAGGACAGTTAGGAAATTATGATTCAAAGGTCTGTTAATAATTAACATGAATGAGGAAAAAGGCTTTATTTGTGATAACAAGTGACTTCCTTGTAGCCTACTACACCTTTATACTGTATCTGTACTGGGATCATCGTTCAGGGGCTGAAATCTGTCACCGCAAAGTGACAAAACCTTTCCTAAACAAATGGAATCATCTTTGACTTATCTCATCATTCTTGGAGCATTGTCAGGTGAGCGCTCAGATAGTACAGATACACACAGTTAGTCTGCTGCTGATCCAATGATATGTTTAAATTATTGTACAACTTTAAACAATATATACACTAATAAAGGTCATACATAAATGTTATTTGTGTGTATTATTGAAATAAGGTTTGGCAGCTTTTGTGAAGAAAAACTCACTTAATAGATTTGAATTGTGAACCAAAATGTACAGTCAGCCTTTTTCATTTTCATTTAACTGTTCACCTGCACTACTCATGAATGTACTACTGCACTATTATCTTATTATTATTATTGTATTTTTATTTCATTTCATTATTATTACTATTATTGTTATTATTATGTTCTTATTTTATTTAGTTTGCACATATTAGCCTAACTACTCTTTATATTTATGTTCATACTTCTTTTTTTATTTTTCTTTATTCTAGTTGATTGTTATTATTTAATGTTTACACTATCAGAGAGAGCACAGTTCACCAAGACAAATACCTCGTATGTATTCAATACATTACTTTGTCAATAAAGTTGATTCTGATTCTAAGAGTGATAAAGTGGTGCCCTCTAGTTGTTCATAAGGTAATATAGTCTTTGGCTGATGGTGTCTGTTGTGTAGATTGTTTATCTTCCATCGTCTGCACTCCACACAGTTTCAGTCAGTGACCATGTTTCCTTTCCTTTTCATGGTGTTTGCAGCGTTTACAGGTAAGAATAACAAAACATGAGTTCTCCATTTTGCTTTCAGGATATATTTAGTAGAATTTAACTCGTTATTTTTCATGTAAAACCATAAACTGAGTGTTACCAGGGTTTGGATGCTATAAGATGTTTGAGCAGGTTGGTGATTAAGTTGAGGTTTTGTTTATTCAGACAAGGTTTTCAGAAAATTGTTTGTCTCCAGACATGTTTTGACTGTCATTTGCCAGTTTTCATCAAAGGAGTCCTGCTGATCGCTTTGTTGGTTCCTTTGAAGTTTCATTTGACTTCCATGTAATAGTTTCAGCAATATTAATTTGGTCTTCTTTTTGAACAGTATGTTAAGTTGAGGTTTCATTTATTCAGAAGGTTTTTCAGGAAATTTCAAAATGAACTATTTCATGGAAGTGAAGTGAAATTTCAAAGGAACCATCGAAGGCGATCAGCAGAACTCTGACGAAGACTGGCAGAAACATGTTGAGAGATAAAAATGTACTGAAAAACCTTGTCTGAATAAACGAAAACCTCAACTAAACATACTGTTCAAAAAGAAGACAAAATGAATCTCGCTGGAACTATAGGTTGATGATTACTGTACTTTTACAGTTTCCCTTATACATCGTCATCAGTCACGCCATTTTTTATTTATATTTTTTTAGTTCATTTTCAATGTTTAAAAAAAAACAAACTCA
This sequence comes from Gouania willdenowi, assembly GCF_900634775.1. Taxonomy (NCBI): domain Eukaryota; kingdom Metazoa; phylum Chordata; class Actinopteri; order Blenniiformes; family Gobiesocidae; genus Gouania; species Gouania willdenowi. The sequence goes on from NC_041059.1 coordinate 10,467,304, forward strand.
AGTTCATTTATTTATTCCTTTGTGTGTTTGCAGCAGTGACTGAAGGAGCTGGTCTGCTGCCTGATGGTCCTCTGCAAAAAGCAGTTGGAGACTCAGTTCGTTTTAACACATCAAAGACACCAACAGAGACACTTTTTCACAGTGTGCTCTGGAAATTTAAAGGGGAAACTATATTATTTGCAACACCTGCAAATAACAATACTACTCCAGGGTATGAAGACAGGATCATCTATTTTCCATCTACTGCATCTCTGGAGCTCAGGAATCTCCTCACCAATGACTCTGGAGAATATAGAGTTGAGATTGTTTCAGCAACAGCTGACCAAGGAAGCACCACACTGGAAGTATTAGGTGAGTAACCATCAAATATATTGTTTTTGTAAATAGAATTAAAAAATGCTTCTCCTGTGCAACACTAGGCTGTTATTTTTATGTCAGGCTCCTGTACGTTCAGTAATGTTTTGCTATACATCAACAGGCCATGGGTGTGAGTGTTCAATACATGTCTGCAAAGAATCAATGTGACAAACTTTCCATAGTTTCCTAATATTTATGTTTGACTTAAGTGAGATTTTAGTACAAAAACAACACTTTTTAAACTAGTGCTGCCAAAGCTCACTGGTTCATTAACTGAGTTGCAGAATGAAGGAATCTATTACTGAATATTAAAGTCAGTTTATATAATTACACAGTAATGCATCAGTGTAATGTTATCTAACTAAGAAACATAAATGTTAGCATCTCTCGTCACCACGTGGCAGTGCACGTCAGGATCAGACATCTGATGTTTTATGTTATCACCATTAAAGAGAATGTTTATTTTCTCCATCTTTCCATTGTATTGTTTACTAGACACACTTTAAGACCATTTTGTCTCCGTCCTACAGAGGCTGTCTCTGGTGTGACAGTGAGTCCCAACTCAGCAGATTTGTTGGAAAACGCCCCGGTCACTCTGCGCTGCTCTTCCTCTGGGTCATCCCTCACCTTCCTGTGGATGAATGGCAGCACTGAGGTCACAGCCAGTGACAGAGTTCAGCTCACTAATGAAAACAAGACCCTAAATTTCACCAGTGTGAGCCGCTATGACCAGGGCCTGTACAGATGTCACGTGTCCAATCCTGTCAGTCACAAAATCAGTGAAACAGTGAATATTACAGTTAACTGTGAGTTCTTCTAAACTCTAACTATATCATCAGTGATGTAGGTTAGCACCATGTGATGTGTAAAGCAGGAATAGTCCAAGCTTAAACATTTTCTAGGAGTTTGACACGAGCCACAGTCTAACAGGTGTAGATCTGTGTCAGAGCTTCTGTAAAAACTGCAGCTGTGTAAGATGTTATCTACCACTGTTTATCAAAAGAGGAAGAAATGGTGTCAGAATGTATTTAATGCACTGTGTATGAAGACTGGAAGTATACAGATTAGCTTCAAGACTCTAATTAAATAAGCTAATAATGTATCATTTAACCTATTGACTTGCAGTAGGGCTGGGCAATATGGACCAAAACTCAGATCTCAATATTTGTTTCTCAAAATGGCGATATAGGATATAAATCTCACTAATGATATTTCAAATAAAGTTTTACTAGAAACATAATTCTGAGTTAAATTTGCTGATGCAAAATACCACACAGACACATTTATTAACAAACAGCTGCACAATATGTGCCACTTTTGTTTTTTTCCTATAAGGGACAGCATGTGTGAGTGAGTTCTGTAGCGTGGCTTGTATAAGGGAAGGTCTGGGTTAGAACGCACTCAGTGATCCATCTAACTGAGCTTTTCATGCTGTTCTGAGAAGTAGCAAAAGCAACGACTCCTAAAACAAGTATTTTAAAACAAAACAAGCTATTAAAATATACACTACCGATCAAAACTTTTAGAACACCACACTTTTTTTTACTGAAGATTATTCAGTTTATTGTGTCATTGCACCCTGAAATGAAAGCATAGAACAAATAAGCAATTTGAGTTGAAAAATGTAATCATGGAATCCACGAACAATACTGTTCAGCTGATGCTCATGAGGGTCTGGTACCACAGTGTGTTGTAACACTGCTTTTATGCAGACAGAGGGCGTTGGACGTAACCAAGAAAAGTTAGAACACGTGTAGGGCGACCGTGGCTCAGGTGGTAGAGGGTTGTCTTCTGATCGAGAGGTTGGGGGTTCGATCCCAGTACCTGACTATGAGTCGAAGTGTCCTTGGGCCAGACACTGAACCCTAAGTTGCTCCCAGTGGTTGACTAGAGCCTTGCATGGTAGTCCTGTCCCACTGGTGTGTGAATGTGAGAGTGATTGGGTGAATGAGCTGATATGTAAAGCGCTTTGAGACTGCTTCAGTGTGGTGATAAAGCGCTATATAAATCTAGTCCATTCACCATTTAGGAATGAGTAGCACCAGCTTTCAAGGCTGATTCAACCTTCATTGCTGCAGAACAGCTTTAAATTGTTCACCCACTTTGTGTTCCCTGAAAAAGGCCTATTTGTATAATTCTGAAATGTACATATTTTTTCATTTTTTGGTCACCAAACTTTTTTTTTTTTAAACCTATGGCTGTTCAGTACTTACCTTTGTACCATTTCAAGCTATTCGTTGCACTTGCTCGACTTGAATTAATAAATAACTGGAAGAAATAGGCTATTCTAAAACTTTTGACCGGTAGTGAATAAATCGATAAAAGGCGATGTTGTAATTTTCTACATCACCAAAATAGAAAACTCGATATATCTTGAATCTTGATATATCGCCCAGCCCTCACTTGCAGCTGTACTTACTTATCACATAACATAAAACACACTTTTCTAATCTGTTTTTTCTACACTCAGATGGTCCAGAGGACACACGAGTTTCACCAAGTAAACCACCCTATGCAACAGGATCAACAATCATCCTGATGTGTTCAGCCAACTCGAGGCCTTCTCCTCACTTTACGTGGCACGTGAACAGCACTAAGCTGCCTCATGATGGAGAAAAGCTGCAGCTGATGAAGGTCACAATGAGTAACAATGGAAACTACAGCTGTCGTGCCTTTAATCCCAAAACTAGTGTCACAGTAGAATCTCCTCCTGTTCCCATAACTGTCACAGGTGAGTCTGACAACATGTTTGTTTCACAGTAGGAGACGTGGTTAGACACACAGTGATGCCTCATACAGGACATCACTCAGAAATAACTTTACTGACCATCAGCGCCATCACTGAATTATTAGCAGTGGTTTGATTAGGCAGACCTGCACACAGAGAGCTCAGACACAAACACATGGATCCTCCTGCACAGTCTAATCCTGCTGCTGAAGTGTTTTCTCAGTCCATTAGTAATGAGTAATCTTAAATATCAGAATATTAAGTCAATAGTTTATGAAATATCTGTACATACAGGTCAACTACTCAACTACATTGAGATGATGACACATTTTGTTTGTGGTTAAATGTGTATAAAATGCTCTTTTCAGTTTTAGTGGTTTCACCAGCATGCTCAGCTGGTTGCATTGCTGGAATCGTCATTGCCTGCCTCGTTCTTGTCGCTGGTCTTGTGGGTGGAGGATACTTCTACTTACACAAAAAGAAGTAAGTAACACAATAATATTTAAGGTATATTTTGATTAATTGTATTACAGTTTTAATAAGAACTATATCTTCTTCTCCCAAAGCTACCTGTTTTGCTTTTGCTTTACCCAACGTTAATATATTGTACTAGTGCAGTGCTTGTAGTAAGTGTGTCTTGCTATAGAAAAGTGGGAGGTTAAGTGGCTTTTTCATGGATGGTTTACATGGGAGCTTTAATGCCTCATTAATTCAGAATAAAAGTTAAATCCTCTTTAAACTGACCTTGTAAACACTCAATTCCTAATGCAAATGTAATTCTGAATTACACACATTATTATTGCTCACCTTAGTTACAAACATTGCTCACTGAGGACACCTGCTGGTCAATATTTATGAGGTTTTTTTTTTTAGGACATTAGATCCACTTTAGTCATTTTTAAAAGCCCTTTGTGCAGTCACTCCTGTAGTTTCTAGCTTTCAACTTATCCTGAGTTACCATGACTACCTGTTAACATTGAGCTGTTTGGCAAAGCTGCATTTAAGACAGTTGTATGAAATAATTCATGAACAGTATCATTGCAACAAATCTGATGTTGCACACCCTTGAACCAAGCAGCAGCCATGTTGAAAGTCTCAGGTCAATCTGAGCTTGATTCCCAGAGATATTTGAGACACAGACACACGCACAGACAGACAGAAGTTCCTTTTTAGATAGATGTTAGTAATGTTTGGATGTTTAGAACAAAGAGCTTTGTTTTAACACTTTTCATTAATTTTTAAAGAGAGGTTATCCATTTACTTCTATTTCTGTAGTGAATGAAATTGTGCACTGTAAATGAGTATGTTATGACATTTAATTTGTTTTAATGCTAATCATGCTTTCCAACTGATTTTTAGAACCAACCGCAGAATGACAGACTTTCCGAATACTGAAGGTGAGTAATGTCTTATGGGCTTAATTTAATTTAAAATTATAGTAATAAAGGAAATACCCTTTTGTTTGTTTGTTTCTGTTTTTTAGTTCATCAAAATGATTATGTGAACATGCCAAATCATCAACATGACAATATGTCATCGCACTACGAGAATGTAGATGGATCTCACTATGAGAACATGTCAGCAGAATTCAGGAGGGCAAAATGAACTGAACAGTCGCTCCTCTCCTCAGGTTGGTTCTTAACTGCAACTATTCTGTGAATAAATAATTACCTTAAATGCATGAAATGAGTTTAATGTTATGTTATTGTAAGGCATGTCATGCTGTATGTTATGTTCTCTTTTATGCAGTATGTGTTGTGCTATTCTCTGTAATGTTGTGCTATGTCATGTAATGTTGTGCTGTGTGTTATGTCATGTCAGTTAACATTATGTTATGTTATGTTATGTTATGTTATGTTATGTTATGTTATGTTATGTTATGTTATGTTATGTTATGTTATGTTATGCTATGTTGGGTTATGTTGTGTTGCATTGCATTATGCTATGCTATGCTATGCTATGCTATGCTATGCTATGCTATGCTATGGCATGATGTTAATGAGTCAATGGTTGCCTAACAGGTAAACAAGCAGACTTAAGTGGAGGGTGGTCATTTTTATTTTCATCACTGTGAACCCATGAGCAAAGCCCTTAACCCCAACTGCTCCATTGTGACTGCACTGCTCCTCATGGATGGGTTAACGCAGACAAATAATTTCATTTTTGTGCCAATATATATGTGACAATAAATTCTTCTTCTTCTTCCTTTTTGCCTTTTGTGTTTTTTCAAAGATGATCACTGATATGGACATCATAACCCACCTTTTAACAGTATTTTATATAATAAAGCAAACAATAATATTAGCAGACTAATGTGGGGTATTTTACAGGATATTCATGGGCAATTAAAGCCATTGACACCACAAACTATTAGTTTGAAATTTGGTAGACATGAAAATGTTCAACAAAGCAGATGAAGTGACCAGAATTGGGGAAAACAGGGCGACCTTAGACGTGTACGTTGTATGTGTATATGGAAAGGCCCTAATGGAAACAGCATTTGTCATGACCAACGAGCTGGTTGTTTGGGACATTACACATTTGACAATCACTTGATTAAGAACGGTAGCAGACTCTACAGTTTGTGATGATGAGCTTTAAAATGAAGATCGATTAAGGTACATTTTTATTGCATTTGATTGTTCTGCCATTTTTAATTTTCTCCAATAGTTACAGACGTCAGTGCAGTAGAAACTAAAGTTAGGACCACTGGAAGACTCTCTTCTGTTATGAATGAAGTGAAATAAACCTACATATTCTATTTTATCTATCCTTAACAAAGGCTAAACAAACCTGAAGCAGACCGGAGGTAAACTGGACTTGTTTAAAGGCACAGGCGCCATCAGTCACTGATTGGATATCTGGAATGTCCCTCCACAAACAAAGCAGCACTGACACTTTATTTGAAGTGGTTGATTAACTACATGTTACATGAGTTCTTAGTCATAGTTGAAAAGGATATAAAAACTGGGATTATTCATTGGAAAAATAAAAACAAATATATTAATAATGATTAAAAAATGGCAGGAAGAACCTGCTAGAGTTGCCACAAATGTTGATGTGAATTATGTTTTTGACAATAAATCGTAGATTCATTTACTAATGAAAAAGTTCATTCTTATAAGTCGTCAAAAATGAGATTTTAATGCAAAAGATTCCATTATTTGTGTCCCCATGGCGTTGTCGTTTCACTGAGACTTTACTGTGTCCTGTGTTTGTTTAGCTGTGCTTTTTGCAAGCTTTACAGTACATTTACAGGACAAACTTATGGACTTGAGAAAAAGACCAACAAAGACATTTACAGCTCGTAAAACATAGGAATGTTCACCACATGTTCAGAGTTGCGGTTTGTTTTTGTTCTGACCTGAAAAGTATCTTTTTAAATATTTAGAAAATATTGCCTTTCTGATGAAGTTAATGAATTTATTATAATATATTTATCTTGGCACTTGCGAATCTGTCCATATAAGTTCACACTGATTAATTAATAAACACGAACGTGCCAACAGGTGACCTGACCCAGCTCCAGGTCGAACCACTACACTGTACTTATATTTGTGTATATATTTTTGTGGATGGAACAAATGTATCCCTTTTGTCTGGCCTTGCCTACAGACTTTTTCATTTAAAAAAAAAAGGAATTATAACTGTTCAGTTGTTTAGTTTTAAGGCCATATGAATGGTAATAGGTGGGGTAGTAAAAATAACAACTCTCAGAATAAGAGAAACCTTTTTGTATTATTGTACATAAGTATAAGTACAGAAAAGAGCCATAAACTGGTTGAATAATCACCCACCTGTAAAAACAGGAATATGTTCCAACTTAAAATCATTTCAACAAAACTTCAAAACAGTCCGAGAACATACAAACTACACAAATTGAAGTATGAATTCAGTGCAAATCAAAGGTAACAAAAATCTGATTAAATAAACTAACCAACTGACTGGAGACTGTCTAAAGCAGGGTCACCAACATGGTGCCCGCGGGCCCCAGGTAGCCCGCATGGACCATGTGAGGTGCACTCAAGCCTGTTGTAACAGCAGCACTAGTCACCAGATAATTCCCTCTAAAATCTGATTTACCAGGCCTGAAAATCACAAAGATAAATTCAGATGACGGATGTAGTCAGACAGTAGAGGTAAATACTGTTGGACCTGGTAAGTTTATTTTATTTTTTATTTTTAAATGTTTATTTTCACTGAAACATTGAGACAAACGTGTTCTAGTATCACAGATTTGCTGCAGATTTGGCCTTTAGATTCGTTTTTTTCACACAAAAAAACGAAAGTGGAGTTTAATAAAATCTTACATAATTGTTAAATTGTAAGAACATGTTTCGGTTAGTAATAGAGTACAGTAGATGGTAGCTACTGAAATAGGACCACGATGATTCCCTATGGAATGTTTCAGAAGTGGTAATTGGAGAATAAAACAATTGCATAAATTAAGAGAAATTAAGTGTTGCTTGTAAAAACTTAAGTATTTGCTAACTTTCTAAGTAGATGCTAAGTCTTCTACCTGTAATTAAGTGAAACTGGGAATTTGCAGTAGCATTTTTGTGCTTTTCAAACTGGTAGCCCTTTGCATTATTCAGTAACTTTAAATGAATGTAACAGAGACAATGCAGCAGAACTAATTAGTCTTCAGACACTCCTTAAGTAGTTATTTATGTGATGAAGAACACCTGAGTGGAAACAGGAGGTGACATACTGACAAAAGAAGGAGTAAAACCATGACCAACAATGACAAAAGTAACAACAGAGGACACATGACCAACAAATGACTGGAGAAAGACTTACAGAGGAAAGAAAAAAACAAAAAGAAATGAAAGGAAGCCCTACCAGGACTTGGTCCAAATGAATAAACCAATTAAATATAAATAAATAACTAGCAGTCTGATCAACCTTCAAAAATGTGGCTTTGAATAAATAATAAATAATCAAAATATTGGCTTTCCCCAAAACACTATCCAGCTGTGTGAAAGCAAATTTTAGCTGTTTCTGTGGCTTTTTGAGAAACAATAAGAATAACTATAAATAAGCAAGAACAAAAAACAACAATAATTTCATATTCATAGCTGGAAGGGTGGTGGAAATGTACTGTTGATCTGTTTGTTTTTGATAGAAATAGTCACTCCTCACTAAAGACACTGATAGATTCACAGTCACAGACCCTTACATAAGAACAGTGTTTTCCAAAGATTGCACATGATTTATAAGCTACACACACATGTCAGAAAGGTAAAACATGTGTCATCACTGCCTCATTGTTTCAGACAGTTTCACTAGTATTTGGTCCATCACGTATTCCAGTGCAGCTACGACGTGAACAGATGTTATGATGCTATGATGATATGATATGTTCCTGATATCAAACATGCACTTTAGCATCATTTACCTTTATTTTTTGGAATGAATAACAAAGTGTATGTGGAGGGTCTGAGGACAGCAAACAGTTTGTAAAGGCTGATTGTCTCGCTGGTCTTTGATCCTCCTCCTGCTGGAATGTGACGGCTCGCTGCGGCTCTGCAAACAACATCCCAAAGGAAACTTAAAAGCATTTACAGAGGAGCTCATAAAACCCACGCACAACACGTCACCAGAAAAACCACCTGAGAGTATGAAACTCAGATGAATTTATAACCATAACCTGGAATGTCCAGTGGCTGATATCCAATACATTTACAACATTATGACACCTTTGAGGGCCTTTGAAGATAAAATGTTTTGTATCAACACTGTGTTGATTGTGTGTCATTTTCTGCTCTGCACATTGAGTTGCCCCAACTTCCTATAACCCTTTAACAACTGTAATATCTCCGCCTGTTTTTTTTTATTTTTTATTATTTGCTTATTTTGTCTATAAAATGATCAGTAAATGTCCTATGACTCTTTAGACTTACAATATCTGGCGGTTTTTTCCACAATTTATTACATGTCCTCCCCAGTGACGTGCAGTCATTGTAGGCAAGGTAGGCAGTGCCTACCCACGGGTGGATTGATATTTTGATTATTTGTTTTAATTATATCATAATTATAAATTATTTATTTTTCCATTTCCGATAGCCTACAGTACCTATAAGTCTGAAAGTGTCAGCATTTTGTGCTTTTCATTGCTCAAATGACTAAACATTGCTATTTCCTGGTACGCTGCACAGTCCCACTCCGCCGTAGGGCAGGAGGAGGCCACGCCCTCTCCCAAAAGTACATTGCTGCTCTGCCTCTATTTCCATAATGTGTTTTTAGGTGTTTGCATATGCAAACAGTCAGTTCCCCAATATTAAAACAGTTTAGGTAAATAGACAGCTCTCTATGCTGCCTTTGGACGTAACCACACTATGCTAAATGCTATGCGTACGTTCAAACAACAGTTTTTAAAAGATGGGAGACCAACACATGAGCTACCAGACCTTCAGCAAAGGAACGGTCAGAAAACGTTTCGTACTTTCCACAGTGAATGGTACAAAAGGAAGGATTGGCTTTGTGGATGAGCTTCACTGAGGCTGTTCTGAGTTGTTGTTGTTGTCATTTTCTCTGTGTTTCTGTGTTTCCAACACAAACAACGGATGTGCTGCCGTGTCATGAGATATATCTTGTTGGGAGAGTATGGAGGCTATATTAAATAATTGTTTATGTTTCTTTAATGGTGTTTTTTTTTTACGATGTTGATTTTGTTAGATTAACACTTTGCCAACCGAAACATATGGAATTGTCATTGGTGTCATTGGTGGTCTCGATTTGCAATGCCCTGCCGACCCAACCCTAGTGCTCACGGCACGCCACTAGTTCTACCGCTGTAATAGCAGTTAAAAATGAAGGACAATACAAAAATGAAATAGATTTTTTGAGGAAGAAAACAATGAAAGCTCACATGAATAACTGATTTTTCAACAAAGTAATACAATTTAGAATGTATAAAACTATTTACAATTTCTACAAAGTTGGGAACGTGATTACCGTAATTGTAGGTTGTCAGTAAAATCGCAACATTAGCTTTCAGAAACAATTTTTCCAATAGAGCCAGTTTAATTTTAACGTGAGCATACCAGGGTGTGTGGTCGGTGACTCGGTATGTGTTAAAGGGTTAACCATCATCATGATAAGTAGGTACCAAACATGAGTCCATTAATGATGCTTTATTGTCATCCAATATCATCAATACTGCTTCACTCATGAAGTATTTAAATGAGGGGCAAGGGAGCAGAGTGCTGTAAAAACTTGTTTCACAAAACAAAAAGCCATTAAAACTCAATGAGCCTTTATGATGAAATAAAGCCGAAACTAAACTCACTCTATTTATTCCAAGAAGGAAATCAAGCCATGCTGTGAGGCTTCAGGAGTGAGTCCACATCAAACCATGCAGTTTATTTTGTTCCCATTGATTCATGGGCAAAATGAAAATGATAATCTTGGTAAAGAATTGTTTCATTTGTACAATGAACAGCTATGGAGGTAGATTTGTGTCTTTATTATTCAATCAAAAAAAAACTTTTCAATCAAAGAAAAATTACTTCAATGAAAAATAAACATTTTCAATAAAAGAAAAAAGTTTTCAAATACAAAAAAAGATTTGAGAACCAAATAATAGCATTTGAACACTTTTTTTCTCCGATTGAAAATGTTTTTTTTATTTTTATTATCATTATTATTGAAAAGGTTTTTTTTTATTGAAGTAATCTTTTTTGTATTTGGGACATATTATGAGTACATTTGTGTCTTTATTATTCAATCGGAAAATAAGACATTTCAACAAAGAAAAAAGTGTCAAAATTCATTTGAACACTTTTTTCTTTGATTGAAATAAACTTTTTTTTTTGATTGAAAACGTTTCTTTTTTTTGTTGATTGAAGTGATTTTTTTTTAATTTTTTATTTTTTTACGGATCGAATATTAAAGACACAAATCTACCTCCTTAAACAGGTACGGTTTTGAGAAACGAAACAAACTTTTCCTTTGAACGATTAAAGGACACATTACATCTGGAGATGCACTAACTCCTAAATAAACACACACACACAGGCTGTGAGGTGTGTGTAGGGGGTTTGGGGTGGGGTGGGTGATGGAGGGGGGGGGCACATGTGAGGTGGACCATAAATGAGCAGGAGCACCTGTGACTCCCCTTGATTCAGACTCTGAGCGTCAAATGAGGAACATGGACAAGATCCTTGTGTGGACTGCAGTGATTCTGGCTTCATCAGGTACAAGGTTTACCTCTCACTGTTGGTTTGTGATGTAATCTGATATCTAACTGGAATGGATTACTTCCATTACTGTAACTGAGTTGTTTTATACTACTATACTAGGTACTTGTACTTTTTTTTTAGTGTATTTCTAAATCAGTAATTTTACTTGTATTTAAGTAAGTTTTAAAATAATTAATTAAAATAACTCGTTACATATCGCATGTAACCAGAGTTGTAAAGAGTACTGATAGTCATACATAATATACTCAAGTACAAGTAAAAAGTAGCTCAATTTGATAGTACTCAAAGTAAAAGTTACTAATTACTAACCCTAAACCTAACCCTAACCCTAATGGAACCTTATTTACTTTCACAAAGGGATCTGTATAAAATAAAATGTTTGTCAATATGTACAATTCTTTTTAAGATAAAATAACATTAATAAATTAAATTCAAAATAAAACAAAAATTCTCAGGTTCTAAGTATAGTTACATTTATGAACTCTAAAACAGAAATAACGTCCATTCAATGCTGTTTTGGCACGGTACATTTTCTTTAATCTGATTGGTCGGCTATGATGTGATGCATTTGTCTGGTCATTTCATTTTTTGTAGTTTCACAAAGTCTGTTGATCATTTTAATAAAAAAATAATAATAACTTACTCAGTAACAGTTGGGTGTAGAAATGTAACAAATTACTTCTTTTAAAACGTACTTAAGTACAAGTAAAATGACTGATTTAGCAATATACTCAAAAAAGTACAAGTACCCATAAAAGCAACTGAATTACAGTAACGTGAGTACTTGTAATCTGCTACTTTCACCTCTGACCTTTACTGAGTATATTATAATTTTTTTTTTTTTTTTAAACGATCAATGGACGTCAGAATCAGAAATGTTTTATTTGCCAAGTACAGTTTTTAAGAGAACACAAGGAATTTGACTTGGTAGTCGGTGAGCGGAACAAAAAACAAAAAAATACAAAAAGCCAGCAACAATAATATTAATAATGATAAATATAAAGGATGAGGGATAAATAAAGGCTTGATAGAGAATAAAGGATGAATATATAGGATAAATAAATAAATCTAAATATGTATACAGTGCAGCAGGTCATATTTTCTTCATGGAAGTGGTGATCAGGGGTTGGGGGGGGGGGGGGGGGGGGTGTTCATGAGGATGGTGGCAGAAGGAACCTGTTTTTGTCTGGAGGTTCTGGTCCTGATGGACGGAAAAATGACCAGAAAACAATCAAATAATCCATATGTTCTCAGTCGTGTCCAGCCACTTTCTTGGGTTCAGGTTCAGGTTCAGGTTCAGGTTTCTACCTATTACGTTGTTACCCACATGGCACATTAGGCATGGCAGTGTTTTCAGTTCATGAATGTAGCTATTAGAGCCTGACATATATTTATTAATATTTTTTAATTGAATACATTGGCGTTATTTTATTTTAAAAAGAATTGTACATTTTGAGAAACATTTTATTTTATACAGATGTTCCAATTGTGAAAGATTTATTCTATTCCTTTTAAAGTTTATACATGAGATGTTTACTGTATGCAAGGGAACCGTGGTAAGATTTATTACCAAAAAAAAATGTTGAGGGTTTAAAGTAGTTTGTTTAATTGTTTATTTGTTCATTAGCTTCCACCGTGGTGTTTGCTAATCTTCCTGGGGTCCATGAAAAAAAATTAAATCAAGATTCTAGTATAAAAAACAGAAAATGGTAAACACAAAAAAAGGTACATCAAGACACATTTTCATTACACCAACAAATACATTTAAAATACATCATATATACATGAAGATGGGTACAAATATGATTTTAAAGATTTTTTTAAATATGCGTAAAGTTGACATGTCTTTCAGGTCCCAAGGCAATTTGTTCCATATGTTAAAAGCTCTAAAAAAGACAGACATTTGTAAATAGTTGGTATTAGGACGATTGGTGACTGAGTTGGAGTTTGAAGCCAGTCAAGTATTGTACGAGTGGATATGATGGAGTATCTACTAGTAACTTTTACTTTGAGTATTATATAATTCAGCTACTTCAAGTTTATCAATCAAGTAATAGTACTTCTACTAGAGTAGGATCTACTGTATCATTACTCTTTACACCTCCACTAACTGGTTTATTCCCTTTAGACACAGCTTTATTAGTGAGGATGCAGACGGCACCGTTTCCTTCTTCCGTCACTGAATTTTAGCGCGTTTCAACTCCTTCACTGATTTTGACAATTAAGATATAGAACGTGTCACTTTTGTGATTTATAACTTTTATCATTAAAATTTTCTCAATTCATTTTGATTCGCTAATACTAGGCTAATTTTAATACTAGGCTAATGCTAATATTAGGTTAATACTAGGCTAATGTTAATGCTAGGCTAATGTTAATGCTAGGCTAATGCTAATATTTGGTTAATACTAGGCTAATGTTAATGCTAAGCTAATGTTAATACTAGGCTAATGTTTATGCTAGGCTAATGCTAATGTTAGACTAATGCTAATATTAGGTTAATGCTAGGCTAATGCTAATACTAGGCTCATGCTTATGCTAGGTAATGTTAATGTTAGGCTAATGCTAATGTTAGGCTTATGCAAATATTAGGTTAATGCTAGGTTAATGCTAATACTAGGCTAATGCTAATGCTAGGTTAATGCTAATACTAGGGCAATATTTATGCTATGCTAATGCTAATGTTAGGCTAATGCTAATATTAGGTTAATGTTAGGCTAATGGTGACATTAGGCTCATGCTAGGCTAATATTAATACTAGGCTAATGCTTGTAAATGCTAATGCTAAGCTAATGCTAAGCTAATGCTAAGTTAATGCTATTCAATACTAGGGTATGGTAGCTAATGCTAATATTAGTACAAGGTTAATGCTAGCTAATACTAGGCTAATAGTAATGCTAGGCTAATGCTAATGCAGTGTTAAATGAAGTGGGCCAGCACCTGCATCCTCACTTGCATTTTCTTCAGGAAATGCAAATATTCTAGTTGATCCTTGGTGTCCAATGATCACACTTATCGCTCTCTCTCTCTTTCTGCACATACATCAGCAGGTACGTGCATGTGTGAGGGGATTTTACCGCTTGGCTCTGTGAGTGGAGCTGCAGCAGGAACTGTGAAGCTCATCACCACCATCAGACCACCAGTGAAACCATTCCTGTCTGTGAGCTGGAGCTTCAAAGGAGCAAACATCATCACGTCGACCAGCGAGGACATCATTGAGCCCGAATATGTCAACAGGATCTCACTGGACCGATCCACAGGAGCTCTGGAGCTCAGGAACCTGGTGCTGGAGGACAGTGGGGAGTACACTGTCAACATCATACCAGACGGAGGGCTCCAGCAACAGGGGGAGACCACACTCAATGTATACGGTTGGTTTCTATTTACTTTTATCCATCCATCCATCCAGCATCCTTTCTGTGTTATGTTTGAATGTTCGTCATTTACTTGCCTGCATTCATGACAGAAAATCCAATTAAGAAAATCATATATGTTAGATCAATGTTTCTCAAATGGAGGTACATACACAATGGCACACACGAGTTACACGCGAGAGAGAGAGAGAGAGAGAGAGAGAGAGAGAGAGAGAGAGAGAGAGAGAGAGAGAGAGAGAGAGAGAGAGAGAGAGAGAGAGAGGGAAATATACCAAATGAAATAGTTCCAGTGAGATTCAATTTGTCTTCTTTTTTAACAGCATGTTAAGTTGAGGTTTTGTTTATTCAGACAAGGTTTTTCAGGAAATTTTCGTCTCCCGACATGTTTCGACTGCCAGTCTTCCTCAGACCTTGGAGATGCATTAGTAAGGTTGTGAGGTGTAACCAAACCATTGATATCTTTGTAATCAAACCACCAACATTTCACAACAACTTTGTTCCCTATTAAAATATCAAAAGTAGTAGTAGTATTAGTTTTTTTCTTGTTCATTATATTAGAAAATGTTAACATGAAAACTAATAGGTCGGCAGCCTAGATTGCCTACCATGCAACCCCCCCATAAGCAATTTGCAACTTGATTTTTTTCCACCCTTGGGATGTCCTGAACACGTTATTGAGTGGTAACATTTCTATTATGACCCCCTTGAGGCTATTTCTGCATCCAGAAAATATGCAAACCAAGATTTTTATATATCAAATAAAAGCTTATTACCTCAAAACCCCCTTAAACCGCAGTTTCGGATAATATCAGCTTGAGTCTAAAATCTTCGATACAAGCACTTGCTACTGTACAGAATTTGTTTATATTGGATTCATTGAGGGTTTTTTTCAGTTTCATCCATTTTTTCTTATTTTTTTCCTTTTCAATTATAGATTATTTTTATGTTTAACATTTTAAATGAAACTAGTCGTTATTTTGCATTACTTTAATTGGATTTATGGAGGGTTTTTTTGTCGCTAACTATTGTTTGAGTAATATTGCTTGATCAAGCCTTGCCTAACATTCCACACAACCAAATAAGTAATAAAAGTCTTTATGATTCCATCACAGCCAATTCTAAAAGCAGAAATGCTGGTATCAGAAGTGATTGTAATTAAAACATGTGCTTTTCCCTTCCAGCTCTGATATCCAGGGTTTCCATCCAAAGCCCTGCAGCTGTACTAATCGAGGACAAAAGCTCCACTAACCTGACCTGTGAGGCCGCCGGCAGCATCAGCAGCAGAGAGTGGATCAAAGATGGCCGTCCCGTTCATCCCAGTGACAGAGTCAGCTTCTCAGTGAATAAGAAGAACATGTTCATAAACCCTGTTTCAGCCTCCAACCACGGCACCTACCTGTGCAGAGTCAGCAATCCCGTCAGCAACATGACTGCAGCCCATAATCTAACTGTCAACTGTGAGTAAAGAAGTCACTGGGATGATACATGTTTGTCAGTCAATCTTAACCATTTTGGTCCTCTTTTTATTTTTGTTTTCTATTTTTTCAAGCAATCTGATACAAACAGAAAAGCTTTCATAGTATGTGTACATATGTTTTTTCCATTTGTAGCCTACATGGCTAATGTACATGATATGTATTAACAATTATTAAAATATGTTTCATATCAAGCTTTCCCACATTTTATATTTAAATTTTTCTTTTATATCGGCACAGAAAAAGGCTCAGACGCCCACAGCAAAAATATTCAAACCTATATTTTTAATGATTAGAAAGCCTATCAATGTAACCATGTTATAGGAAAGAAATTAGATGATAGATCATTCTTTTTACTGTATTTCACTGTGTATTTAATTGTATTTTTCTATTATGTTATTTATTTCAGGCTCAGTAATTGTGATTACTGTAATTGAACTTTAGTAATTGAGAACGTAATTGTAATTGACTTTCTGAGGATGAAAAAATATTGTAATTGAATTGTAATTGGAAAAAATTCTGGTCACTGAAATCGTAATTGAATTGTAATTGAAAATGTAATTGAAAATGTAATTGTCACTTTTAAAAAATGTAATTGTAACTGAAAAATGTAGTTGTAGTTGATACCCTCCCTCTTTACGCCTTTTGTAACAACTTTTGTATTTTTATTGGCAGATCATTTCTATTTGCTCTATACATTATTTGAGTTTTGGAATATTATACAAGATCATTTAATTTTAATAATTTTGACTGCATGAGTTAGAGGTTTTTTTGTTCCCCTTTGGTTTTTTTTTTGTTGTGTTTGTACACGTGGCTGTATATGTGCCTCTCATCCATGAGGTGGAGAAATGGGCCAGGTGTACGAGCACGTCTTATTTGAAAAGTTGCAGAACAAATGCAGCTCTAACACAGTGTTTGTCTTTTTGCAGATGGACCTCACAACATAACCATCACTGCACCACCAACGGCTTCACCCGGTCACAGAGTCACACTGCAGTGCACAGCCGACTCTTTCCCTCCAGCAAACTTCAGCTGGAGGTTCAACGGCAACACGACACATGTGAACACCTCCATGTATGTCATAGAGCAGCTGGGAGAGGACCACATCGGAAACTACACATGCACTGCATGGAATGATGTGACGAGGATGGAAAACTCCACTGTTCTGGACCTGAGAGGTGAGACAGCAGGAGATACATGAAATCAGGGTTGGGATCAATTATAATTGTAATTGTGTAATTGATAATAAATTACAAGTATGACATAATTTATAATCAGGGTTGGGTTCAGTTAAATTTTTTATAGTTACAATTACGTTTTAAATTGTCCATGTTCAACTACAATTTAATTACGATTACAGTGACCAGCATTTTTTCCCATTACAATTAAATTACAATTATTTTTTTAACCACACAAGTCAATTACAATCACATTCTCAATTCCTAAAGTTCAGTTACAGTTAACCACAATTACTGAACCTGAAATAAATAACCTAATAAAACAATACACTCTATACACACATTAAAATACACAGTAAAATACACTAAAACACATAGTTAAATACACGAAAAAAACCAATATCTATCATCTAATTTTTCCCCTTTCTATTAGTTACATTGTTATGCTTCCTAATCATTAAAAATATAGGTTGATTTTTGGTGTGGGTGCATCTGAGCCTTTTCTGTGTTGATTAAAAAGATTTTAAATGATGAAATGTGGGAAAGCTTAATCTGAATCATATGTTAATAATTGTTAAGTAAATAGAAGTCAATTCCAAGTTAACTACGATTACGATAGCAACAGCTTTTTAAAATTACAATTACATTTATAATTACACTATAATTGTAAAGAATTATCAATTACGCTATTACAATTCAATTACAGATGAGCCCATCCCTGTTCTGTAGTGCTGGTGATGATGTGATGTTCCTGTTGCTCTTTTTGCTGACTGTAGCATCGTGCACTGGTCCATACTGGTCGTTCCCACTGTTGGTCATGTGTGCACTAAATCTGAGCGGATTCATATAAAATGTGTCAGGTGAGACATAATCAGTTGGAGTATCATTATTTAAATATTTGCTGGGTGTTTTTTTCACTTTATGTCTCTTTTTTGCACATTTCTTTTAGAGTTTGACATCATTCTACCTGATGAAGATGCTCTACGTGGACTTCAACAAAACTGTTTTATTTCTAATAATTGTGAGCAGAAAATATGTTTTCTTAGAGCAAACTGCCATTGTCTAATCCATCATGTTGATTGCTTTATCAATGATTTATAGCTCACAAATATTTGTGTCGAAGTTTCATGTATTGGACATAAAGGTGCAATCAAAAAATGTTTGTCTGTCCCTGGTTTGACATATTTTGAAGATATAAATGCCTTTAACTGATCCAACATTTTGTGGTGACATTTGTGTTGCACATTGCTCTAATTTTAAAGTCTTTACACTGGCTCCCAGTTAGCCTCAGAATAGACTTTAAAGTTCTGCTGCTGGTGTATAAATCTGTGAATGGGTTTGGTCCAGAATACATCAGTGAGATGTTAGTCAGGTATGAATGCAGCAGATCTCTCAGATCTATGGACACAGGTCAGATAGTGGAGCCCAGAGTTCACAGTAAGCATGGTGACAGTGCTTTTAGTTGTTATGCTGCAAAGAAGTGGAACAAACTGACAGTCAGCATCCAATGTGAACACATTTAAATCCAAGTTAAAGACACTCTTTTTCTCTACTGCATATGATTAAAAGGGAGATTTATAATCACATTGTTTTAATGTTTTGTTGCTGATTATTAATGCTCTTATTAAATATTTAAACTGTTGAATACTCACTTTTGTCTCATTTTTCAATTTTGACTTTTTTCTCTTTTTTCATGCCTTACTGAACTTTCCCCCAGTGAAAATGTGCCCATAATATTTGCACTAGTTTAGGGTCTTGTGATAGATTGTCTGAGGAAAAAAATTCAAAAGTTTTTTTTTCCATTTTTCTTATTTTCCATGCCTTAATTTTTTTTCATCCCAGTTTAAGTATGTGCATCATAATTGCACTAGTTTTTTACAGTCTTGTGATAATTGATTTTAGGTGTTTGTCACTTTTTTCTACTTTTTCATGCCTTAATGCATTTTTACCCCAGTTTAAGTATGTGCATTACATTTGCACTAGCTTTTAAGGTCTTGTTATGGCCTTACCTCAGAATTTTTTTTTAAGTTTTTTTTTCATTTTTATGCCTTACTATAGCCTTACCTCTACGTGTTTGTCACTCTTTTCTTATTTTTTTTAATTTTCATGTTTTACTTTAATTTCATCCCAGTTTAAGTATGTGCATCATATTTGCACTAGTTTTTAAGGTCTTGTGATGGCCTTACCTCAGAATCTTTTTTCAAAGTTTTTCTTTCATTTTAATGCCTTACTATAGCCTTAACTCTACGTGTTTGTCACTTTTTTCTAATTGTTCCTAATTTTCCTGTTTTACTTTAATTTCATCCCACTTTAAGTATGTGCATCATATTTGCACTAGTTTTTAAGGTCATGTGATGGCCTTATCTCAGAATTTTTTTCCAATTTTTTTTTTTTTTTCATTTTTATGCCTTTTTATGTTTGTCACGTTTTTCCTCTTTTTTTTAATTTTCATGTTTTACTTCATTTTTATCCGAGTTTAAGTATGTGAATCATATTTGCACTAGTTTTTAAGGTCATGTGATGGCCTTATCTCAGAAAAAAAAAGATCCAGTTATTCCAATTTGATGCCTTACTGTAGCCTTACTTGTGATTTTAGGTGTTTGTCACTTTTTTCTCATTTTTCATGCCTTACTGCATTTTTACCCCAATTTAAGTATGTGCATCATATTTTCACTAGTTTTGAAGGTCTTGTGATGGCCTTATCTCAGAATTTTTTTTCAAAGTTTTTTTTTTAATTTTTATGCCTTGCTATAGCCTTACCTCTACATGTTTGTCACTTTTTTCTTATTTTTTTTAATTTTCATGTTTTACTTTAATTTCATCCCAGTTTAAGTATGTGCATCATATTTGCACTAGTTTTTAAGGTCATGTGATGGCCTTATCTCAGAAAAAAAAAATCCAAAGTTATTCCAATTTTATGCCTTACTGTAGCCTTACCTGTGATTTTAGGTGTTTGTCACTTTTTTCTCATTTTTCATGCCTCAATGCATTTTTCCCACAGTTTAAGTATGTGCATCATATTTGCACTAGTTTTTAAAGTCTTGTGACGGCCTTATCTCAGAATTTTTTTCCTTTTTTTTTTTTTTTTTTTTTTTTTTTTTTTTTTTTTTTTTTTTTTAAACAATATACAAAATTTTATTACAAAAAGAGAAATCCTACAGAGTTCCACATTAAAACAGAGACTAGTTAATGAACAAACAGCAGCGCACTCCAACGTGAGGCCCAGACAAAAACAACCATATCCTCTTTAAAACAACCACATCGCCGTCACATCAGCTCGGCCGTGGTTTTGTCGCAGGTTTGAACACGACGAGCGTCTCCGATCGCAAACAAACAGGAAGCACGCGAGGACTAAAACTACATCCCTGAAGGTCTGCAGACGCAGCGACAGCAGGCTAAACGGACCTCACACCCACAAACAAACTGGAGTTACACGCAACGCTCGGCTCAGTCGTCGTCTTCCTCGTCATCTTCGTCTTCCTCGTCATCATCTTCGTCGTCCTCGTCATCATCATCGTCTGCGGCGAGCTGCTTCTTGGGGGGCCTCCCGGGGCCGCTCTTCTTCACACTGTCGTTCTTAGCGGAGCCGCCTTTGGCCTTGTAGGCAGCCATGTCCTTCTCATATTTCTCCTTCAGCTTCCCGGCCTTGGCCTCGTAGGGAACCTTGTCCTTGGGCGTCTGCGTGGACCATAGCTCTCCCAGCTTCTTGGCGATGTCTCCGATGGAGATTCCCGGGTTCTCCTCTTTCACCTTCGGACGGAACTCAGAGCAGAAGACAAAAAAAGCAGAGGGTGGTCTCTTGGGGGCATTGGGGTCCTTCTTCTTCTTGGCACTTTTAGCACCTTTGGGCGGGATGTAGGTTTTCATTTCCCGGTCATAGCGGACCTTGTCGTTCTTTGCCATCTCCTCGAACTTTGACTTCTCCTTGGCCGACATGGTCTTCCATCTCTCAGAACACTTCTTGGAGAACTCTGCGAAGCCCACGCTGGTTCCTGGGTGTTTTTTCTTGTGTTCTTCTCGACAGGTGGCGATGAAGAAGGCATAGGAGGAGGTCTTTCCTCTTGGTTTACTGGGATCCTTCACCATGGTTAGTCTGATCTGCAGCTCAGCCTGTGTATGAGTCCAGAATTTTTTTTCCAATTTTTTTTTTTCATTTTTATGCCTTACTATAGCCTTACCTCTACGTGTTTGTCACTTTTTTTTTATTTTTCTGAATTTTCATGTTTTACTTTAATTTCATCCCAGTTTAAGTATGTGCATCATATTTTCACTAGTTTTGAAGGTCTTGTGATGGCCTTATCTCAGAATTTTTTTCCAATTTTTTTTTTTTTTCATTTTTATGCCTTTTTATGTTTGTCACGTTTTTCCTCTTTTTTTTAATTTTCATGTTTTACTTCATTTTTATCCGATTTTAAGTATGTGCATCATATTTGCACTAGTTTTTAAGGTCATGTGATGGCCTTATCTCAGAAAAAAAAAGATCCAGTTATTCCAATTTGATGCCTTACTTGTGATTTTAGGTGTTTGTCACTTTTTTCTCATTTTTCATGCCTTACTGCATTTTTACCCCAGTTTAAGTATGTGCATCATATTTTCACTAGTTTTGAAGGTCTTGTGATGGCCTTATCTCAGAATTTTTTTTCCAATTTTTTTTTTCATTTTTATGCCTTACTGTAGCCTTACTTGTGATTTTGGGTGTTTGTCACTTTTTTCTCATTTTTCATGCCTTACTGCATTTTCCCCACAGTTTAAGTATGTGCATCATATTTGCACTAGTTTTTAAGGTCTTGTGATGGCCTTATCTCAGAATTTTTTTACAAACTTTTTTTTTCATTTTTATGCCTTACTATAGCCTTACCTCTACCTGTTTGTCACTTTTTTCTTTTTTTTCATGCCTTACTGCATTTTTACCCCAGTTTAAGTATGTGCATCACATTTGCACTCGTTTTAGGGTGTTGTGATAGCCTTATCTCAGCAGAAAAAAAAGAATCTAAATTTTTACAATATAACTCAGAATTGGGGTTTTTCTCCCTTTTTTCTTCATCAGTTTTTCAAATCTTACATCATATACTTTTCTAATGTTAAGGTCTCTAGCACTGGGAGGAATTGAACCCCTGCTCACACTGTGGCCACTGCCTCAATGCCATGTGATACCATAGCCTAATCCACTACACCAGTAGTACCGGACTTCCTTTAGGCTGTACTTTTGGCGTATTTGACTTTTACTTTTGGGGTATTTTAGTTAAAAAGTGTTTCTGGTTTATCAAAACCTGCTGTTTTTCATGGAGGAAAGGGGTTTGAACCCCTGTTCTGCTGTGCCAGAATCACAGGTTGAAGCACTACACTAAAGCCCCTTTGATGTTGCACACTTCTCATAGTGAATTTGACTTAATTTAAACATGAAACTTGAAAACAAAGCATTAGGGGTTGTTATTGAGTGAGCGTCAGGGATTGAACTCCAAACCTTCCTGATGAAAAACCAAATACTGTAGCAACTGCTTATCTCCGACACTATGTGTGGAGATGACTCGTGGGGTACTTGACCATTTATGGATATTATCTAAAATTGTAGGATTGGCCTGAGTGAGTATTGAACCCATGCTTTGGTAGTTAGAAGAGCAGTTCTTACAGGGAGAGCTAAACACTGGTGCCCTAAGAAGTGTAGGTTTAAAATAAGGACCAAACATAGCAAGCTGACTATGTGTTGACATGTTTATTTACAAGGGAAAATTTTCACATTTTCCCTTTTTTTCTCCTTACTGGAGTGTTACCTCCTATTTTAGATTTTTATCTGATTTTCATCAATTTACAACCCTTAAAACAGTCTTAAATCCATTTAAGTGTGTTCATCATATTTACACTAGTTTTAGGTCCCTTGAATATCTCAACTTGTATTCCTCACTATAGCCTTATACCTTTTGTCTTTATTTTCTCTTTTTCCACACCTTACTGCATTTTTACCCCAGTTTAAGTATGTGCATTATATTTGCGCTAGTTTTTAAGGTCTTGTGATAGCCTTATCTCAGAAAAAAAAATCAAAAGTTTTTTCATTTTTATGCCTTACTATAGCCTGACCTCTAATTTTGGGTGTTTGTCCCTTTTTTCTCATTTCTCATGCCTTACTGCTTTTTTACTCAATTTTAAGTTTAATTTTTTCCAATTTTTTTTTCCATTTTCATGCCTTATTATAGCCTTTCCTCAACATGTTTGTCACTTGTTTCTCATTTTTCTTATTTTCCATTCATTAATGCATTTTCATCCCAGTTTAAGAAAAAAATATATAAAGTTTTTTATGCCTTACTATTGCCTTACCTGTGATTTTCATTCTTTACTGCATTTCCACCCCTGTTTAAGTATGTGCATCATATTTGTACCAGTTTTCAGGGTCTTGTGATAGCCTTATCTCAGAAAAAAAAATTCCAAAGTTTTTTTCATTTTTATGCCTTACTATAGCCTTACCTCTACGTGTTTGTCACTTTTTTCTCATTTTTTTTCATTTTTCATGCTTTACTGCATTTTCATCCGAGTTTAAGTATGTGCATCATATTTGCGCAAGTTTTTAAGGTCTTGTGATGGCCTTATCTCAGAATTTTTTTCCAATTTTTTTTTTTTTTTTTTTATGCCTTACTACGTGTTTGTCACGTTTTTTCTCTTTTTTTTAATTTTCATGTTTTACTTTAATTTCATCCCAGTTTAAGTATGTGCATCATAATTGCACTAGTTTTTAAAGTCTTGTGATGGCCTTATCGCAGAATTTTTAAAAAAATTTTTTTTTTTCATTTTTATGCCTTACTGTAGCCTGACTTGTGATTTTAGGTGTTTGTCACTTTTTTCTCATTTTTCATGCCTTACTGCATTTTTACCCCAGTTTAAGTATGTGCATTACATTTGCACTCGCTTTTAAGGTCTTGTGATGGCCTTATCTCAGAATTTTTTTCACAAAGTTTTTTTCATTTTTATGCCTTACTATATAGCCTTACCTCTACGTGTTTGTCACTTTTTTCTTATTTTACTTAATTTTCATGTTTTACTTTAATTTCATCCCACTTTAAGTATGTGCATCATATTTGCGCAAGTTTTTAAAGTCTTGTGAAAGACTTATCTAAAAAAAAATTCCAAAATTTTTCCATTTTTATGCCTTACTATAGCCTTACCTCTACGTGTTTGTCACTTTTTTCTTATTCTTATGAATTTTCATGTTTTACTTTAATTTCATCCCAGTTTAAGTATGTTCATCATATTTGCACTAGTTTTTAAGGTCATGTGATGGCCTTATCTCAGAAAAAAAAAATCCAAAGTTATTCCAATTTTATGCCTTACTGTAGCCTTACTTGTGATTTTAGGTGTTTGTCACTTTTTTCTCATTTTTCATGCCTTACTGCATTTCTACCCCAGTTTAAGTATGTGCATCATATTTGCACTAGTTTTGAAGGTCTTGTGATGGCCTTATCTCAGAATTTTTTTTACAAAGTTTTTTTCATTTTTATGCCTTACTATAGCCTTACCTCTACGTGTTTGTCACTTTGTTCTTATTTTTCTTAATTCTCATGTTTTACTTTAATTTCATCCCAGTTTAAGTATGTGCATCATATTTGCACTAGTTTTTAAGGTCTTGTGATGGCCTTATCTCAGAATTTTTTTCCAATTTTTTTTTTCATTTTTATGCCTTACTACGTGTTTGTCACGTTTTTCCTCTTTTTTTTTAATTTTCATGTTTTACTTTAATTTCATCCCAGTTTAAGTATGTGCATCATATTTGCACTAGTTTTTAAGGTCTTGTGATGGCCTTATCTCAGAATTTTTTTTACAAAGTTTTTTTTCATTTTTATGCCTGTTTATAGCCTTACCTCTACGTGTTTGTCACTTTTTTCTTATTTTTCTTAATTTTCATGTTTTACTTTAATTCCTCCCAGTTTAAGTATGTGCATCATATTTTTAAGGTATTGTGATAGACTTATCTCAAAAAAAAATTTCGAAATTTTTCATTTTTATGCCTTACTATAGCCTTACCTCTACGTGTTTGTCACTTTGTTCTTATTTTTCTTAATTCTCGTGTTTTACTTTAATTTCATCCCAGTTTAAGTATGTGCATCATATTTGCACTAGTTTTTAAGGTCTTGTGATGGCCTTATCTCAGAATTTTTTTCCAATTTTTTTTTTTCATTTTTATGCCTTACTACGTGTTTGTCACGTTTTTCCTCTTTTTTTTTAATTTTCATGTTTTACTTTAATTTCATCCCAGTTTAAGTATGTGCATCATATTTGCACTAGTTTTTAAGGTCTTGTGATAGACTTATCTAAAAAAAATTCCAAATTTTTTCCATTTTTATGCCTTACTATAACCTTATCTCTACGTGTTTGTCACTTTTTTCTTATTCTTTTGAATTTTCATGTTTTACTTTAATTTCATCCCAGTTGAAGTATGTGCATCATATTTGCGCAAGTTTTTAAAGTCTTGTGATAGACTTATCTCAAAAAAAAAAATCCAAAGTTATTCAATTTTTATGCCTTACTATACCCTTTGCTGTGATATTAGGTGTTTTGTCACTTTTTTCTAATTTTTCATGCCTTAATGCATTTTTACCACAGTTTAAGTATGTGCAGAATTTTTTTCATGAAGTTTTTTTCATTTTTATGCCTTACCTCTACGTGTTCGTCACTTTTTTCTTATTTTACTTAATTTTCATGTTTTACTTTAATTTCATCCCACTTTAAGTATGTGCATCATATTTGCACTAGTTTTTAAAGTCTTGTGATAGACTTATCTCAGAAAAAAAAAATCCAAAGTTATTCCCGTTTTATGCCTTACTATAGCCTTACTTGTAATTTTAGGTGTTTGTCACTTTTTTCTCATTTTTCATGCCTTACTGCATTTTTACCACAGTTTAAGTATGTGCATCATATTTGCACTAGTTTTTAAGGTCTTGTGATGGCCTTACCTCAGAATTTTTTTTCAAAGTTTTTTTCCATTTTTATGCCTTACTATAGCCTTACCTCTACGTGTTTGTCACTTTTTTCTTATTTTACTTAATTTTCATGTTTTACTTTAATTTCATCCCACTTTAAGTATGTGCATCATATTTGCACTAGTTTTTAAAGTCTTGTGATAGACTTATCTCAACAAAAAAAAAATCCAAAGTTATTCAATTTTCATGCCTTACTATACCCTTACCTCAACATGTTTGTCACTTGTTTCTCATTTTTCTTATTTTCTATTCATTACTGCATTTTTATCCCAGTTTAAGAAAAAAAAATCTAAAGTTTTTTATGCCTTTCTATTGCCTTACCTGTGATTTTCATTCTTTACTGCATTTCCACCCCTGTTTAAGTATGTGCATCATATTTGTACCAGTTTTCAGGGACTTGTGATAGCCTTATCTCAGAAAAAATAAATCCAAGGTTTATTTCTGATTTTGGGTGTTTATCACAAATGTTTTCAGCTGCACTTTTTCATTTTGTAAAGCGCATGTGCTAAAATACATGCTGACGTTGAAAACAGATGAATAAATTACACTGCTGATCACAAACTTTGTTATGGAAATATTTGAGCTTACACTATACTGTATGTCTGATGAAATAAAGTCAAAATGAACCAAAAGATATTTTGTGGCGTTTATTCCAGAGCTCTGGCATGAATAAAAACGGTGCAGAAGATGAGGTTTTTCTCCTGGAAAAGACAAAGTGGGAATCACACAGTAACAGCATAGATTTCTGTGCTGATCAGAACGGCTGCTATTGGCTAGTCACATGACAGAGGGGAAGGAAATGAGGTTTTCTCAGTCAGGACACCTGCATGAGAGAGAATTTCCTGTGAGGACAAGAGATGTTTTGTGAACTTGTGGAAAACATAACACTGAGGAAACACAGAGCTCTGAGCATGTAGGGAGGGAGAAATATACATATATAAGAATTATAATGTGCATATAATTCTACCATTACACCTTAAAATGAGGCCTTGGAAATAAATTTAGAGCTACAAGTGTCACTAAGTATCATTATTTAGTGTAAATTAATTTATTTGAGTCAAATCTAGTGTTTTTCTATTCATTTTGATTCCTTTTTATTTGTTTGATCATTGTAATAAAGACATTATTCTATGTTTAAATTGCTTTTGAATCCTTTCCATCCATCACAAGTCTCTCAATATGTTTCCAGCTCAAAGGACTCCCTGAGATGAGAGTGACTCAGGCTGCAGAGACGCGTCGTGTCCCTGTTGTGCTCTGAGGATCTGTCATTTACACGAAAGGAAACAAGCTGAGCCTGACTAACTGAAGCAGGCCAAGCTTTCAATCTCACACTTGATTAGTCTGCTGAACACCTGGGATAAATGTGCTGAGGCACTGCCACTGCGGAGATAATTATAAATGTCTTTCCTAGGCAGCGGCTCCAACCAGATGGGCTCACAGGCCAGACGTTAAAGCTGTGTTTGTGCTATTCACACTTAACATGCATCACCTTTCACATGAACCTGCTGATCACAAACTGAGGCAGTGAAACCTATTGGTCTGACTGTCAAAATTAGTCAATCTAACGTCCATGATATTTTGGGTTTTTTAACTTTCATATTTGATGCTATAGGACAGGGGTCACCAACACGGTGCCCGCAGGCACCAGGTAGCCCACATGGACCATGTGATGGGCCCTCAGGAGCTCTGGTCACCAATAAGCTTCATCTAAAATCTGATTTACGTTCCAGTATTCGAACTCACAAAGATAAATACGTATGACAGAGGATGTAGTTAGTAGTAGAATTAACCACAGTCACTGAAACATTGTGACAAATGTTTTCAAGTGTTGCAGATCTGTATGGTCAGGTATGTTATATAATGTGAAATATAAAAGATATGTCTTTAAAAACGCAAGGTGGATTTTCTATGAAATGTAATGAAAATGAAACTATTGCATAAATTAGGAGAAATGAAGTGTTTCATGTTAAAACTTCAACATTTCTTTTTTAAGTTACTGCTAGCCTTCATTATTATCTTACCATGTAATTAAAGTGAAACCGTAAAAAAATCAAAGTTCTCGGGACCAGCAGCATAAAAGAAAAAGAAAAAGAAAAAGAAAAAAAAGAAAAAAAAGAAAAAGAAAAAGAAATAGAAAAAGAAAAAGAAAAAGAAAAAGAAAAAGAAAAAGAAAAAGAAAAATAGTGCAATGTAAACATAATACGACAGAAAGAAATAATGTAAATAAATAAGACAGAAAGAAAGTACCCAGAATACACACACGTACAGTAAAAAAAAGAGTGCAGGTACCAAGGTGGATTTTTTTTTTGTAATTTTTTTTAAATGTAGTATTTAATAAGTGCTTTTCTAACTGGTAGAAATTCAGACTATACAGTAGCTATGAAGTCGCTCACAGTTTCAGAAAGGTTGGTGACTCCTGCTGTAGGATAGTAACACAACTCCTAAATGTCTCAGGCTCCTGGTGGTTAGTTACAATTTAATGGTTTGCAGAATTTATCAGCGTAGTCCAAACATGTCCAGATAACATAGTGTAGCACCTTCCTATCTCATAGCCCGCTTAAACACTGCAACGTTAGGAATCGATACTGCTGAAGCTGAGAACAATGCATCAGTGTTTAACAGGTTAACACACTGAAACAGCTCTGAAACCATTGAGAGAACATAAAACCTTGACCTGAGGAGCACACACACGTACACACACGTACACACACACACACACACACACGCACACACACACACAGAGAGCGACAATAATAACAATATAATTTTAAAGATTTTTAAAATATCTAGCTATCTATCGAAGAGGAATCAGCACCAGCTAACAATGTGAAGTAATGGACTTCAGTGTAGATTTACAGTTTTTGCCGATTGCTTACACACTAAAGAGCAGATGCTAGCACCAAAGTGACCAAACCTCAAACATCCCCTAAACACTGCCTTAAGCTATACTCCTGCAATTCTGTAACACACCTGAACACTTAAAATGAAAGTTTGGGTAACACTTGAAGTTTTGTACATAAGTCTGACATTACGCTGTCATTAGCATGAATACGGTGTCATGAAGGATGTCATTAAGTGTTGTTTGTTAGCCTGGAATCCATCCTAATCTTCTTGTATTATTAAACGTTTAATACAGGCAATTAGTCTGGAAGCGTCTCTCAAGGCGTTTGTGTTTTGGGGGCGGAGACAAACACACACAGAGTAACCAATCAAACAAAGAGCATACCTGATGACAATAGCGCTACAAGCGTAAATCTTTTCCTTAAACGGGGCAGGCAGAGGAAAATGGCATGTAGTACAATACAGACTTTGCTCTGATTGGCTCTGTGTTTTTCAAATCGAGGAAGTAAGCAGAAACGGCCGCATTGCCACCCACTTTCTTACGAAAAGTAAAAAAGTGGGTGTGGCTTATTGCCAGGCCACTAGATCTCTCCACTTAACCCAAAAAATGCCAACATAGCTCCAAAGGTGTCATAATTTAACAAAGTGTCATAACGACACTTAACGACAGCCTCCATGACATCGTATCCATGTTAACGACAGATAATGACAGCGTAATGTCAGCCTTATGTATAAAACTTCAAGTAAAGTGTCACCAAACGTTGTTGTTGTAATCATTGGTGAAACACTTTTGTTCAGAGTATAAAACACATATGAACATTGGCATAATAAGACACACACCAGATATTGGTGTTCAGCAATCAGTCATTGTGTTAGCTTAGCACAACAAAAAGTTTGTCATTTTCAGTGTTTTGTGTGAAGGCGGCCAGAGGCAGAGATAAACAAAGAGAACAAGAGCATGAATGATGAACACCAGGCAATTTAAGGAGGCCTATTGCAGATTAAATTAGGTCACAACTTTGGTCACAATTGTATTTATTACAGTAATTTCCTGCGGCATTGATTGCTTTTGCTGCATAGTAATGTATACTCGTGTTTTTCAGCAGCAATTATTGCCATTTCATGTTTGGTTGTTGGAAACCGTTTGTTGTTCTACGCGCCAAGTAATTCTGATCTGTATTGTTTTAGTGAAAGAAAGAAAACACAGTAAAGCCTATTGTGTTTTGTGTAAAGTATAATAGTGTCTTCACACTAATGTTGACGTGTGTTGAAATAAAGGAAGTGCGCGTCAGTTTGGCACCAAAATGACATTTTTGTCAAAGAAGGATTGTTGGGTTTAGATGGTTTATAGTTTGAGTTTAGAATAGAAGTCAGTGGTTTATCCTCACGTAACAGTAACAAGATATAAGACATAGGAGACGCTGCACATGATAGAAAATGGTGAAAAACAAAACAACTAAAATAAAATGACAACAATGAATTAAAATCAAAAATTAAAAAAAGAAATGGTCAGGTTCTAAGTATAGCTACATTTATGAACTCTAAAACAGAAGAAAAACATAAAATAATAATTTACTCAGTAACTGTTTGGTGTAGAAATGTAACTAAAAGATACTCAAAAAAGTATCCATAAAAGTAACTCAATTACAGTAATGTGAGTAATTGTAATTGATGAGTTACTTTTTCACGTCTGGCAGATTGCCTTCATGTTAAGAGCTATTGCAGCAGCGCAGTTTGACCACATGGTGTCGCTGTTGTGCAGACACACTAATCCCGGAAAGGAAAAAAAAAAAAAAAACTTTTTTTAATGTTGTTTAATGTTTCCGTCTATATGTTTTTGCTGTAATATTAAACTTCAGTCAATCAAGACTCTCATAACACTGCTTCTCAGGAACTCAGGATCTTTGATATTTTGTCAGTAATGTTGCAGAATTGTGCAGTTCCTGTGCCTGTGTTCCTCTTTTTATGAAACAATGGTTTAGTTAGTAGGTTTCACACTCTGGAAGAACCTTTTACTGGAAATCTGCTTTAGATTTTAACCCGAGGATTCACAAACTTTAAACTTCTTATTAGTTTTCCTTCTTTCTTTTTAGTTGCAGAATGGAAAATTTAAACTTGTTGCAGGAAATAATGATGATAATGACGTATTTTCTCTCAGGTAAGATTGCTTTTGGGTTTTTCCTACTCTTTTAATGTTTAATCACTTGTATAAACGTTTTTAAATGAACACATATAATACTGATTTGAATAGAGGTGTAACTAAGCAACAAATAGATTGTTTTTTTGTTTTCTTACTAATTCATGTCTGCCCTACACCCCTACGTTTTTGCACTATTATTTGTGTTAATGTTTATTTTAGTTTCTACTGTCTGCTCTTGTATTATTATGTTGCTACAAAAGTTAATTTTCCCTCTGGGGATCAATAAAGTGGTACAGTATTCTATTGTATTTTATTCTATTCTATTCTATTCTATTCTATTCTATTCTATTCTATTCTATGCTATTCTATTCTATTAATAACTGAACAGTTAACCAGCAATAAGACAAATGTTTACTGCTACTTTGCTATAGAAGCAAACAATTGTTTTCTCACAATATAGAAGTTGACCGTGGAATTGAAATTGTGTATATTATTAATTTTCTAACATTATGTAAAAACTTACCTGAATAGAGCTGGAATGCACACATACTCTGTACAACAACATTATTCATTAAACTATGGAGAATTAAATCTCTAATGGAAAATAAAATGCATACAACCCCAGTGATACAAACACTGGGTCAATATTTTATATATATATATATATATATATATATATATATATATATATATATATATATATATATGTGTGTATGTGTGTGTAAAAAAAAAAAAAAAAAAATGCACAAAACTATTTTCAAATTCATTACGTGACCTAAAATGACTATTTATCAACAGATCCAAAGGTATAAAATTAATTGATGGGTTGATGAGGAGAGTTTACCTCTGTGTGCTTGAAATAATGTAGCCATAGTTTCCCAAGGGCCACTTCTCCTAACTACTTCTACCTCGTAGATGATGTTATTGTTCTGTTTACATTGCCTGACAAACATTCATATCACACTCCAGTATTGTAAAATGTATATCACGGTAAGCCATTCTAACATTTAATGCCTGATTGTGCCTATTCGTCAGAATTACATTTAGAAAGACATATGTGCATGTATTTTCTTATTGTACTTTATTATCCATTACACCTATGTAATAAATCAATGATCAATGTTTTTATTTAAAAGAAAAAAAAAGGAAAAATTGGTTGGTATTAATAAGTTTTCTGCCTTTTTAAAAAAAATTTTTTTAAGAATTCTAAAGAATATTATGCATGATTTGCTTAATATGTTTTTCACACTCTCACAGAGCTGCCTGTTGTAACTTCTTACACCGTGTTACTTTGTTTATGTTTGTCAGCGTTAGAAGCACAAAAAATCCAAGTTGTACCTGAAGTGACAGAATACGTAGGAAGTGACGTCACCTTACTGTGCCAGTTCACCCTAACACCAGAAAAGGCCAACGTCACTCAGGTCCAGTGGGATCTCACACAGCCAGGAGGAGCCAAGTTCGTCATTGTCGTGATCCATGATGTATTTGAGAATGCGTTTCATGAATCTCCTCTGAAGGACAGAGTAGATGTTTCCAAACATTCTCTGATCATTAAAGATGTGACAAAGGAAGATTCTGGATTATACACCTGCACCTTTAGCACTTTTCCACTCGGGTCGTTCAAAGGAAACACCAACCTTGTTGTAAGAGGTAAGATCATTCCTTCCTTCATTCATTCATTCCTTCATTCATTCATTCATTCATTCATTCATTCATTCATTCGTTCATTCATTCATTCATTCGTTCATTCATTCATTCATGCTGCTTTGGGGTTGCAGGGTGACACATTTTATTCCAGCAGACTTAAGATCACAGAAATAGTCTAACACATTTGCAAAACAGCAAAAACATATTTAAAACTATTAGTTTAAATTGTATTTTAAAAAAATAATTTACACTTTCTTTTTTTTTGGCTAAATCTAAATCTTAGCCTGAATTTAGCCCCAATATAGTCGTTGAAATGATGTGTCATTGGATCGTTGACTTTTAGCCCAATTGTAGTTGTTGGAATTACGTTATTATTGGGCCATCCAATTTGGTCCAGATTTAACACATTTGGTCCAAGTGTGGCCCAAAAAATTGTCATTGGAAATAGGACTTCTCATTTGGGGTACGTAGCTACATTTTAACCCTTTTATTTGGGCTAATTTGGACCAAATTAGCAAAAAATAAAATAAAATAAGAAGAAAAGGTATTGTAACAACTTCAAACATAACAGCCCATAAACCAAAAATACAAATCTGATCCTGGTATGGAACAAGTTGACTACAAAGGTTCACACATTTAGGTATTACAATTTGGGAAGGTAAGAAACAACATTTTTAATTCGACCAGAAAAGGACAGCGTTTTACCTTCACTTTTCAACCATATTTATATAATAACAAGACGTCTAAAGAAAGACATTTTTTCCCCTCACCAGAAAACGACGGCTTTCTATCTTTCACTTATTTACCAAATTTTGACGTTGTTTAGACGTGTGGCAACTATCAAAGAATACTAGAACTTTCAAAGCAGGACGTGACTGGTTTGAAGGCAACGTCCAGTCCAATATGATACAACACATCTGTCTATGAATTCTGCTCAACTTTGTACAAGTAGCTGGATTCTTTTGGAGCGTTCCTTCATACAGCATGTTGAAACTTAGCAAAATATACCCTCAAAAAAGCTAAACTTAGAAGGGAGAACGGAAAGTGGAGTCACCCTATAGTGAGAAATCCAACATTCTGGAAAAGCTTCTCCTCGCTACGAGTTTAGGTATCTTTTAGTAATTAATTAACTCTTCTATATAAGCGCTAACCATGAGTGTAAAGTAACATGCTACTGCACACATGGAGACATTTTAGCACGTCCCTGTAAATCAGGGGTGTCAAACTCATTTTAGTTCAGGGGCCAAATATTGACCAGTTTGACCTTAAATCGGCCACAGATTTTAGGTGGAAAAAGAGCAAATCCAACATTAATGTGCCCTGGTTTGCACTTCCACATATTATTGATAAATAAATGATTAAGTATGTGAGTATATCAGTCCCTGCAGGATTTTATATTTCCCTGATTTTGGGAAATTTTGTGGAATAATTTGAGGAAAATTCAATCTTAGTCTTATTAATAGTGTTGATTTGACTATTCTTGTTGATTTGTTGTTTGTTTGTTTTACAGTTTACTTTATTGTGCTACTTTCACATTTTCAACATAAACTTCAGAATCAGAATCAGAATCAGAATTTAATTTTGGAGTTGATTTTGGAAAAATTTTACAATTCTTTCAACAATTTCAGATTAAAAAATGACTTCCGTCATGGGACATAAGAACTGGAAAACTGAGCTCTGCAAATATTGTGGATTTTAATAGATTTTTTTGTATTTGGAGGGGCTGAGATATTTACAACTCAATATTTACAAAATGTCTCATGTTTTTTCTATTATTTTCACTTTCTCGAGCAGGCCGAATTTGATGCTCCAAAGGGCAAGATTTGGCCCCCGGGCCTTGAGTTTGACAGGTGCTATAAAGTAACTGGGTATTGGAACTAGGATTACAATCACAACAAAATGTCATCAGTCGTGGAAAAACTAAGGATCTAAAGCTAAGCTAGTTATTGCCCTGGTAGAGCCATTCCTTTGTCAAACTGTATGAAATATGGGATGATTTTTTAATTTGAATTTGTATTTATCAAATATCATTATATCTTAGGTTTACAAGTTTTTTTGTTTTTTTTTTATTCAGTTTATTTTCGACATGGTTGTTTTTTCTTTTTGTACATGCCGAAAAAGGAGACGAGAGAAGCAGTTTGCTTATCTAAGTCCCGCCCCCTGTTTTGAACACAGAAAATTTACATCAAAGCTTGTGTCTCTGGTTCCAGCAGGAAAAACATGATACTTTAGAGGTTCAATGATGATGCTTGTAATTCACAAACACTTCCACAAAATGAATCCAGTTGATTTAATGCTAAATATAAATGGATCTGTTTAGTTTTGATGGTGCATGTACATTACTTCTGTTAAAATACGTCCACTGAATTAAAGGAAATTTCCCAAATGAATAGTTGACTTAGTGCATAGGTTTGCATAATGGTAAATCTACTAAACTCATAGCTCTTTATTCTACGTGTGTAATCTCAAAGTGTTTTACACTGTCAGAGCCACATAGCCAGTCATAGCCTGGGATTGAACCATTGACCTTCAGAAGGCAACTCTCTCTACCACCTGAGTCGCTGCTTCCTGTTATCTGCTCTTCACCTCTCTTTCAGAGCCGATTTCCTCTGGGATCATTTCAGCTATCGTGGTTGCTGTGGTGGTGCTTTTACTGATCCTGATAGCCACGACTTACCTCATTTTTGTCAGAAGGTATGTATGTATTATTAACTATGTTAAGTTGTATTCAAAATCACTTTCCAGGGCACAAATCTATCCTCATTGAAGTACATAATTTTCTTTCAACTGAGTGATTAAAAGATTGTAGTTACAGTATTTGTGTTTGAGGTCTGTTGCATTGTATTGATGTAATTATTTTAAATAATCTTACACAGTACTTATGCATATATGGTGTCCCAGAATTTATAAAACTCTTACTCTATTGATATTTGATTTATACAACGAGTAAACGTTTTTTCTCTATGTATATAAATATATTTGTTCTTTTTTCATTCAGATGTAACTCTGCAGCCAGACAACAAGTCATTATTGGTTAGAGCCTACTTTAGATTTTCTAACCTCGTTAACTGTTTTCGTTCCTCAAACTAAAGCTTGTTGGGTTTTTTTTAGACGCAGCAGGTCCAGCAGCAGATGTGGTCCTGCCATCTGTGACAGGAGAGCCGGTAAAAACACCAGTTCTTGAGAATTTCATACCTGCCTGTTTTGCAACGTGAGAAGGAGGTAAAAATGGACAAATCCTTTAATAGTTTTCTGTCTCACTCCTGTGTTGGCAGGATGTGGTCTACACAAACGTCAAGTACAGAACGTCTGGAGGCACAACCCAAAAAAATCCCATAAACAGAGCTTCTGCAGATGCTGATAATGTCACATACTCTGTGATCTTGATCAAATAAAGCAGTCTGGAGTGAGTGTAGCTGCTGTGTTACCAGTCTGTGTTTTACATCATTTATAAAGCCAAATTTAGTCTGTTTCAGCTATAAGTTGTGCAATGATGCATACATTTATCTACCTAAATATATAAGTATCACACTCTACAACATGTAAGAAAAACTGCATGTTTTGTTGAATCTTGTTTTTTTGTGCATATATTCTGATTTATTGCGTGTTGTACAAAGTTTGAGTTCCTCCCGCAAAGAAGGAAGATAGAAAAAGGAAAGTAATAAAAAAAAATAAACAGTTCCCAATCACCAAAGAAGAAGTTTACGATGACAAACAAAGAAACAGGTCTGCCTTAGCCATTTGTGTTGGTTTTGTAAACTGGTTCTGGACGGATTCATTTTGAAAGATTGAAAAAAATGTAGTTTTTCCAAGTTCAATAATACAAATCCTTCATCATGTTTTTTTTTACCTATAGAATTTCCTCCCACATTGATCAGTGTGTGAATGGAGGAGTTACTAAAACCCGGAAACATCCTGTAACATTATGGAGCCATAGGCTACCGCTGTAGACAGAGTGAATTTGGCCCCGTACTGCATGCACAGGCTGTAATATCATTTATTGTTTTACTGTCAATTAGTTCCAACTGCATATTTACAAGTTTATAAATATGATTTTATTATTATGCATAGTTTCTGTTACGGAAATATACGTAGGCTCCATCTTTTAAATAATAATAATTAAAAAATAAATAAATAGTAAAAAATACAACTTGTTTCCATGTGTTTTCGATAAACTTGGTGATATTACAGCCTGTGCAGCAGCACGAGGACACATTTACTCTGTCTCCGGTATGTCTTCGAACTGTTTCCGGATGTTTCCGGGTTTTAGTATCACCCTGTGAGTGGTTTAGCTAACGCTAAATGTAAAGCTAAGTTTAGCTTTAGTTTACAATATTGTCAAAAGTGTTTTAAATAAAAGCTTTATTTTTGTCTTGTGTGTTAAATTTTACTTAACATAATGGAAGAAATTAATTTAGTTAAATTTGGAAGCATAGCTTTGCTCTAAATGAGCCTATATTTGTGGTGGTCAGTGTCAGCTCTGTGTGGCCAGGAGATGATGGTGAAAAAGAAATAGAGTTAGACCACACACAGCATATATTTTAGCTAAAGCACTCTCTTTAAATGATGTACATCAGTGGTTTCCAAACAGGGGTACGTGTACCCCTAGGGGTACAGAAGCACATTGCAGGGGGTACTGGTTCATTTTTTAGGCTATTTTCTTTGAACAAATTCACCACAAACTAACAATACTATTCAGAAAACTTTTTTTTCGGAAGTTTACTTTTTTCTTTTTATTTCTTTCTTTCTTGTTCTTCTAGTTTTTTTCTCCTGATATGTTTCAACAGTCAACTGTCAGTCTTCCTCAGAGGGGTCTGCTGATCACTTTGATGTGTCCAACGCTTGGACACAGTTTTGTCCATGACTTCCGCCTAATAATTTGAATTATTAACAGTACTATTGCTCAATAAAATAACTATATTTTCTTGTAATTTATTGAAACAGGATTATTTAATGCTGCGGAGGCCATTTTATCATACTTCTGACATAGGTGACAATAATTAGCTACATTTTACAAAGAAAACTGTATTTACTATTGAAGTAATCGCATTAAAGTTGCTTGGTATTTTCTTTTTTTTCCACTTTAAATTACACTCATTGTTTTGAATTTGTAGATTAAGGCTTAAAGAACCAAAATTCGAGACACAATCAGGGGTTTAGGAGAGTTCGCTGTTCCACAAATGAAATGATAATTTCATACTAATGAGATGAAGGGGGTACACGTGAGTGGACAAAAATGCAAAGGGGTACAACATGGGACAAAAAGATTGGGAACCACTGCAGTACATTATCTACAATGTTTCATTTGGCATTTTAATTTGAAAAAAAAAAAAAAAAGAAATTTTGAGTTATGTATTGTAGCTGTACCTTTGATTTGTCTATTAGCCTCACTGTCCAACTGATGATAAAACATACTTTGTACAACTATAAGATAGGACAATTGAAATGTAATTTATTTATAGCTGCTTTTCTATATTTTCCTGCCAAAAACGTTATTTTTTGTTGCATTAATCCTGAAATTAACCCTCATGCCTCGTGGCATCCTGCCATCTCGTTCCACCTCTTTTACTCAAGAGACTTTATGAGAAAGCTGAAGGAAATTACCTTCCATAATTGAGAGCGAAGGAAGAGCCTCCCTGATGAAAGCCAGATAGCTGAGGATGTTTGGGGAATTAGAAAAAGAGCTTTTTAAACAGGAGTCAGAGGGTTTTGTTCATTCTAAACATGTTCTCAGACTGACTGCTTAGCACCTTGATGCCCTCATCATTGAGTTCTACCACGTATGAAGCCTGTAGTAAAGTAGCTCCTGTTCACCTTCTACCATCACATGCTATTTCCTTCATTCTTCTTAAAGCTCAACTCTTGTTAAGAGTACCTGTAATCACCAAATGCCAATTTCAAACATATATCATGTCCGCTTGTTTTCAGAGAAGTGGAGAAGTGGTGTCCTTAAATGAGTTGGTGCAGACTGTTTGCAGATTCTTAGCAGCTGCTTCATCAGACATAATCCATTACCAGAAAATAAAAGGTTGGTCAGGCATCTTGGCACTTTGTCTAGAACAGTGGTTCCCAAATTTTTAACAGACCCGTACTCCTTCAGACATTTAACCTGAAGCCATGTACCCCTACTCCTGCACACTTAAAAACATAGTAATAATGGCTTGGATTTACATAGCGCTTTTTGTAAGAAGACTCAAAGCATGTACAGAAACCATTATTCATTCACACCAGTCACTCCCATCAGTCATACCGGTGGTGGTAAGCTACAATGTAGCCACAGCTGCCCTGGGGAATACTGATAGAAGCATTTCGGGCCAACGACCAATCTGATCACCACCAACATTCATGCACAATTCATACCCATGTATGAATGGGTATGAAGTGCCTTGCTCAAGGACACAACGACAATGACTTGGATAGAGCTGGATTTGAACCCCCAACCCTTCGGTTATTGGACGACCCACTCTACCACTGAGCAATTTGTCTAAAAGCTCATTCTGGTTTCACCTGTTACATTTAGATTTAACATTTAAGATTTCCATTTAGATTTAACAGTTAGACTTAGATTTAATATTTAACATTTATATTTTACATTTATATTTAGATTTAAAATTTACATTTAGATTTAGATATTACATTTATATTTAGATATTACATTTATATTTAGATAAAAAATGTACATTTAGATTTAGATTTTACATTTAGATTTAACATTTAGATTTACATTTAACATTGACATTTTTAGAAAAAAAAAAATCGCAAATTTCACAAGTATTGCTGCAAATCTGGAAAAAGTAACATAAAAAATCCACATACGTTTTTTAAACATTGTTTGTTTCTAAATGTTGCTGTAGGGTTATCTTCTTTAAACGCTTCATCAGATGACCAAAGAGGGGAGCTGTTGTACTTTTTGCATCCCTGACAAAAAGCAGCAAAGTGGAAGTCTTTTATTTAGGATTCCTGTGTTGGTCACCCAAGGGTTGATTCAAGGCCAAAACTTTGGTGTTTGATTATGTTGTTGTTTGAATATAAAATGCATTTGTCACAAATCAACTGATTGAGAATAATGAACATAAAACAACACTATCCTACGCAGACAGTCGTGCATGTAGAGTGTCTTAATTTTATTTGTCATTGTCAGTTGTTACTCATTTTAAGCACATAAAAAACATGTACTGACATTCTAAAACGTTTTGAAATAAGAGATGCACTGAGGTAATGATAATGTGCTCCCAGATTTATTAGGGGCTTGATCCAAATTTTTTTTATGAATTTGTTTACCAAACTTGTCTTTCAGTCCAATCGCCCCATGATGAGTTAGGAACCTATGACAGGCTGGTTGATTATTAATTCACCCTCTGTAGGTGATATTATTTGGGATCACACGGCTCTTGCGTATGATCATTTTTGAACATCCTATATTAAAAACATTATTTTTTTGACAGCAGTGTCAATCTTTAACAAGTATATGTGCCCTGTTAAAAAAATATACCAATTTAAAGAGTAACTGACCCCAAAAGTGCCTTTTTTCTGCTGAAAACAAATGTATTTGTGTATGAAGTAGAGTTGGTATTTGATTTCTGTCTCACTCTTCACATTTTAGTCAAAGTATTTAAATGTAACTGTAGCTGGGTTTCGCAAAATAAAAGCGAAATTTCTAAATTTCGACAGTATAATTGTGCTTGAAATGGTTTTCCATTGAACGTTGTTTAGGGCAGGAGCCTCGTAATTCCCGTAAAATCTCATCCTGTGAAACTTCGCTCCAGAAAGACGGACCGGAGCAGATTGATTATAAGCTGTATGCCGTTTTGAATGACTGGCAAAATAAACGTTGCAGATGTTGAAAAGTCCCATGTCATACTCAATGACTGCTGTGATACAAGGGAGTTAAGCCTAAAGCTGAGGATAGCTTTGGCCCCCGGAGCGAAGTTAGACTCCCCCGTGTCTAATCTGCAGACAAGACACAGGAAAGGGTAACGTTCCTTTGAACACTGTGCATTCCTTTGTTGTTTCACATCTAATGTGGCAGTAATAATTTTAAAGGTGCAGTCCGCAACCCTCACATCCCCCTGATCTCTTGCCCTGCCTCCAAACATTCCAAAGTCCCTCCATCAGAGCAGCTAACAAGCTAACGTTAGCCTGACAGCAACATCACAGTAATATAACATGCTCTGTTAAAAGCATATTACTGCAGCGCTTCTCTCTCTCTCTCAATGTGCACACACTGGTTCTTTTTGCTCGGTCGCGGTGCATTCTGGCAATCTGCCAAAGAAGCAGAAAGGGGGGGGGCTCAATGAGCCTGTTTTTTTTCTTCTACTAGGTTGATGTAAAACTGTTCTTGATTGATGTAAAGCTGTTCTTACATAGTGACAGCTTGAGCAAATATGACAAAAAGTCACTTTTATAAGAGTTGCAGACTGCACCTTTAAAGCTAAGAAACAGTTGGACCTGGTACAGGTACGTCACATTCTGCGACGTGTATTTGCGGGAAAAAGTGTTTTCATAGCACTTTTGCGACACATTACAATATTGAAATGTCTGAAATACCTCCTCATGAAAGAGTGAAACCTTTTTTGCGATATTTGAGTGTTTTTTTTTTTCGAAATTCAGGTGTTTCCATTACCAGTTTTTATTTAGATTTTACACATTTCCAAGGGTAATGGAAATGCAGCTAGTGTCTGTCCTCTATGGGGTGAAACTTTGGCTATTGGCAGAGAATGATGGTTTGTGACCTTTGGGGCTTCAAAGAGCTTCAAAAAAGAAAAGTCGGTGATGTGATGGACCAGCAACCGGCTGGACAGACGTGGTCAGTACGGTCTGTTAGTTCTACAGCGGTCCTACAGTGTTCGCGCATGCGCAGTGTGAGAGTCTGACGTAAGCCGGTCTGTGGTACTGTGTCAACAATGATAGCCTCACGATGGGCGATCAGGATTTTAAACATGTTTGATTTTCTTACAACCATACGACTGCTGTTCGGGAGCTGGTCGTGAGGTGTTAATCGCTTCTCGTGACCCCATGTTTACTACACGATGCATGACACACCACTGAGCCGAGAATCGGCCCGATGCCAAAAATCGGCTCAAAATGGGCCAAAAATCGCACAGTGTTTGCCCACCTTGCAGTCTTATGTTGATCTCGTCTGCTCCAGACATTCTTTTACAGGATGCTTCCGTGGCACTGTTTATACCATTTTTCTGTTAAAATTTTACATTTTCCAAAATTAATTCATTCTTGCGTTCATCTTCTGGCCTGTTCAGGGTCGCTGGGATCTGCTGAATCCTATCTCCAGCTCGGGGGTACACCCTGGACATCCACTCCAATAGGCAATTTGGAGATACACCAACAATAAAACAATAAACCCAACACACACACACACACACACACACACACACACACACACACACACACACACACACACACACACACACACACACACACACACACACACACACACACACACACACACACACACACACACACACACACACACACACACACACACACACACACACACACACACACACACACACACACACACACACAGTGAAGTGTGAAACTTAACAGCAAAGACACAGGTCACAGTTTGACTTTTTTTTTATTCCAAACAAAATCTTTGTCTATAGGTTTTAACAACAGGGCGAACTCGTTCAAAAACCTCAACACCACGCCTCCTCCTTTACTCCTCCCACCCCCACCCTTCACCCGCAACCACACTGTAGAAGAGCTTTGTTCGCTCCTCGATAAGAATAATAACAATTTACTCTGAATATTAATCAGTTTTAATAATCCATTTAGCACTAGTATAGAAATATGAAAAATAAAATAAAATAAAAGAATTCCAGAATAGCAAACAAAAACATGTTTCCTTCATAGTGTGACAAGGACAATCCAGTGATCGGTTTTGTGACCTTCCCGTCCCTTTTTCTTTTTTTTTAATCTTCAAACAGTAACATTTATATTCCTTAGGGTACAAATGTTTCTCCCGTCTTTCCAACAGTAATATCTTGCAGCTAATCAATACTTCCAGCTGATGGTTTAAAGCAGTTTTAGTCGCTTGGCAGCTGTGTGATGCTGTCACATGTCAAGTTTGAAGAATGTACACACACACACACACACAAGAAAAAAATCTAAACCTGACAACAACAAAACAACCATTGGGTTTACAGACTTCAGACAATAAAGGAGAAATGTGGTGTGTGTGTGTGTGTGTGTTGGGTTGACTGGTGTTGCTCTGGGAAAACAAAGGCAGAAGTAAACAGAGAGAAAGAGAGCGAGGTAAAGTCAGGTCTTTGTGATGCCAATCACTCAGAGAAACGCTATAATGTTTGTAAAACAGGGTTATCATTTGTTTTCTGGAGAGAAACAAATCGACTGCACTGTAAAAAAAATGCATATTTTTACACCACAAAGCAACATTAGCCCCGAAAAGAAAACATAGGTATCCATTAAGCAAATGGAGATTTT
Organism: Gouania willdenowi; assembly: GCF_900634775.1. NCBI lineage: Eukaryota > Metazoa > Chordata > Actinopteri > Blenniiformes > Gobiesocidae > Gouania > Gouania willdenowi. The sequence goes on from NC_041059.1 coordinate 10,510,678, forward strand.
CTGTTTTGTTCTTTTTTTTTTACATTATTATGGAAACGTGAATATGGCTGGGAATGGATCCTGTGGATCGTGCTGTCTGAAACGATCATAGAGGAACACATGATGCTCCCTAGTTAAAGGTTAAAACAGCTGGAAACATCATTTGCACCACGGGCTCCTTTGGGCTCCACTGTACATGACAACATTGTCATCTCACACTCCAGCGTTAAAAAACATTCAAAGTCAATGACGATTCTTTTTGTTTGATTTTTTTTCTTGGTGTTTCTTCGATAACACCAGGGTTGAGGTCAATTACATTTTTCAGTTACAATTACAGTGACCTTCATTTTTTCCAATTACACTTGTTTTTTTATCCTCAGAAAGTCAATTACAATTACGGTCTCAATTACTAAAGTTCAATTGCAATTATCACATCTACTGAGCCTGAAATAAATAACCTAATAAAACATAACCTTTCTGTTAGCATCTCTCTTATGATAACAGGTCCTAAATCAGCTGTAAAATACACTAAAAACTAATATCTATCATGTTATTTCTTGCCTATCTATTGATAACCTTGTTATGCTTCCTAATCAATGAAATAGTATACTCTATTTATATTTTTTCTAAATGGTAAAATGTGGGAAAGCTTGATATGAAACATATTTTAATAATTGTTAACTAGATATAGTATGTGTAGAACTTCACATAGAACTGTAACATGGTTCCCCAGTTTTGCGTTAAATTTAAATTGACAATTCTTATAGAATTGTCATGCATTTACAATTACAAAGTCAATTATCTAAATTCAATTACAATTTAATTCCGATTATGACAGCAACAGATTTTTTAGATTACAATTACAGTTGTGCCATAATTGTAATTAATTATCAATTATGTGATTACAACTATAATTGACCCCAACCCTGGATAAAACTAGAGCGATCCAACTGCTACATGTGATTTCACTGAAAGCGTCTCAAACAGGATATGTAGATGGAGTTTTAATCAATTAGCAGAAAAACATTTAGTCTTAAATTAAGCATTGTTAATATTATGGTTTTTGTCGAGTTTGAGCTACAAAAATTCCCTTTAGTCGACTAAAATTGGCACCTTTCACCCCTTGTGTTACTGTTGATATGTCCCTGAACGGCTGTAACAAGCTTCACAGGTACAGAAAATGAATAAATGAATGAATGCGTTGTCATTAGGGTGGATTACAATTAGTAGAAACTAATTACCTGATGTTTAACTTCCTACACAGAGATGAGGTCTTTAACATCAAGTCTTGCCATGTTTCAATAGCTGGTATATATGTTAATGATCAGCTGATTGGACCAACCTATACGAATTAGATTAATCTGTTATTAGTCACAGAATGACTACTTAATCACTGCCTTTCTGTGCATTTAGTCTTAGTCTAGTATTGTTTGAATAATTTATATATGGCAGTTTTTACAAGCATTAATGTTGTTGTTTTTCTCTTCAGACTTGAGGTTTTGCACTATTATACATTGAAAAAAATGATCCAGAAAGACAGCATCAGAAAGCTGCTTCTTCTGCTTTTTTTTTTTTTTTTTTTTTAAATAATGAGTAAAAAAAAAATCATGAATCACCAAAATTATCCCAGACCAGAAGGTGACAGGGAAACACATTCACTGAACATGAGAAATCAGTGAGCTGGAAAATACGTTACGACGGTTTTTATGTTATGCATTTTTAATTTTTTAATTTTGTCTCTGGAGCATTAAATTAAATCTTATTGGAACCTGATGCTGTGTGAGCCAAACAAATCACTCACAACATGTTAGATCATTTAAAAGATGTTATATTTCCACTGGAAGCAGAAATCTAGCCAGATTTATGGGACTTAGACAGGGTTGGGGTCAATTACATTTTTCAGCTACAATTACATTTTTAATTACCCATGTTCTATCACAATTCAATTACGAATACAGTTCCCAGCATTTTAGTCAATTACAATGAATCACAATTACTGAGCCTGAAATACAAACCTAAAAAAGTTAACATTCCTTTTGTGTTAGCTTCCTGTTAGCATCTCTTAAAATAAGGGGTCCTAAATAAGGTGTAAAATACACTAAAAGCAATTATCTATAATTTCTTTCCTATATGTTGGTTACCTTGTTAGGGTTCCTAATCAATGAAAATATAGGTTTTAATATTTTTTTAAATGTTAAAATGTGGGAAAGCTTGATATGGAACATATTTTAATAAATGCTAAGTACATATGTGTAGAACTGTACATAAAACTGTAACATGGTTCCCCAGTTTTGCATTAAAGACAATTTTTATAGAATTTTCATGGCATTTACAATTACAAAGTCAATTATCTGAACTCAATTACAATTTAATTATGATTACAACAGCAACAGATTATTTAAATTACAATTACGTCATAATTGTAATTACTGATCAATTACGCAATTACAATTGTAATTGACCTCAACCCTGAACTTAGTTGAACTTCACACTTGCGTGACCCCGATAAGGACAAATACATACATTCATCCCTAAATGTGGCACAAATATCCCCTCATTGAGACATTACAGCAGCTGGCCTCTCCAGATAATGGCGGATGTTTCTAAAATGTGGTTTAATGATGTATTTATAGAAAACTCTTCTCGTGCACAGATTCATCTGCCACTGTTTAAGTATGTGTGTGTGTGTATGTGTGTGTGTGTGTGTGTCATGCAATGTCTTCTGCTGTAAATAAAGCCTGCACTGTGCATGGAAATATAATTCACCTTTCTACATGCAATCGGAAAGGAAACGTTAACCAAGAGTTGAGGTATTTTCCTGATTAATCATAGCTATTCTGTCCATATTTACTTAACGTCATGTGTTTGGTGGTGCAGAAGGCGAGGATGTTGTCTGTGGTTACAGACAGGGGTGGACTGGCCATCTGGCATACCGGGCATCATCCCAGTGGGCCGTCAACCTGAAATGGCTTTTTTGGTTTTCTTTTTTTTTATGAGCGAGTGGAGGCAGACACAGTAACAGGTGGCCAAAAATGGTCCAAAAGTAGCAAAAACGTAGCAAGAGAAGAGTGTTAAATGACTAAAATGGGCCAAAAGCAGTCAAAGGTGCCCAAAAAATAGGCAAATAAAGAGGAACAAGGTGGTATGTAATGGCAAATGGTAGCTTACATGGGCAAAATGTGGCAAACAATTGTGAAAAAGGGCAAAAATGTGGAACAAAAAGAGGCAAAATGTGGGGAAAAAGGAAACAAGTGATATTCATTAGGCAAAAGTTAGCTTATCTGGATGAAAAGTGGCCATAAAAATTAAAGAAAGGACAAAAATTGAATAAAAGTGTCAAAAAGAACTTGCAAAAAGTGACAAAAATAGGAAGAAAGGGGTATTTATTGGCAAAAGGTAGATAAAGTCTGAAAAAAGGTTTTCTTGGGGGGATAATAATTAAAATTAAGACATAAAAAGCCACATGTTGTGCATTACTGACTTAATAACATGGTGTTGCTGATAATGTAGTGAGCTGGTCGGACAGATAATGCCAGGGCTGTATTTTTGTCCCAGTCCACCCTAGGTTACAGATCATATATGATGTAAGTTAACTTCAGATGTGGAGGTTCCATCAGTGTACTCCCTTTAAGCCCTCTTCCCTTTTACAGTGTTGACTTAACAGTTGGGCTCGACTAACGCAAAAGCATAATCAGGAAAAACTCTCTTCATAGACGGAGTAAAAACATATAAATCTTAAACCAACATGTTTCTCTGTGTTGGCCTCTTCTCCACCAGTCCCCAGCCACCGCAGGAAGTAATTAGGCGATTACAAACTTGGGAAAATATTGACTGGGCTGTGTTGAGGGTATGACATTGTATCGCTTTGAAAAGCCAAGTCTGTGTTGAACAGAGGAGATGGGAAGAAGCTTTAGCTCTGGCCTGTTGGCACATTAACAAGCCCCTTTAAAGAATGTGCAGAATTAACAGATCAGGGCTGATCTAATAATGGAAGTAGTTCAGGGAGGGATTTCTCATTCATATTCTGGTGTCCTTTTTGCTCTCTTCGTCTTCTTTTCAGCCTCTCAAACTCATTCAATTGCTTTATCGTCTACACCGTGTCAACAGAGGTTAAAGAAAAAAGCCTGGGCTTGGCAGCAGTATATCAAGGGACATTAATTTAACATTTTAAAACCCTTTGCTTGCTGGCTGGTTTTTTTTTTTATGTTGCCATCTGTTGATCTAAAAGTTATTGAGAGCTGCAATCAGAATTCATGTACCCTCCGTTTTAAAACCAAATAAAAATAAAAAATAAACAGTGTGGATATTTTTGTTTTACTGATTTAAAACCAAAACAAAACTAAAGAAAAATAAAAAAACCAGACAAGCAGCATTTTTCTGTTTTAAAATTAAATATTTGTCTGTTAAACTAGGACGAGAGCTTCATGTTTTAAGCTCACCACACAGAAGGGACCCACAGACGGGGGCGGACATTTACTCCCTGACAAAAAAAAAATAAGTTAACGCATTAGTCCAATGACGGATGAATTAAAATGTTATTAATGCATTAATAAATCAAAACAAAAAAATGGATGTTAAGTAAAACATGCACATGTGATTAAAAGAACCAGAGGTAGTGTAATGAATCTACTGGTGTTCGTCGTTTCTCGTGATCAACGTCCGAGTGTGTTGACGGTTGCCGTTAGTGGCTAGCGGTATTAAAAATGTGCAAAAGAAATATTTTTTACTGTCCTTAAAAAAGCTGTAATTGTTTATGAAAAAGTGTCAAATAGAAGTTCTGACATCTATTCCTCACACCAGCCTCAGTCAAGAGCTTATTTATCTATTCGGTAAAGTTGGAGCAAAATGTCATGGACACACAAATGATGCCTTTGCAATTGGTATGAGGTGGACAACATGCTACAAGATCATTTTTATCAAACGCACCAGAGAAAAAGTCCACCTCCGTCTGTGGTGAGCTTAAACCGTGAAGCTCTCGTCCGAGTTTACCGTAAATATCCAAATATAACACAAAAACAGAAGACAATTAGAAAAGCATTGCTTGTCTGTTTTTTTGATTTTTCCTGTATTTCTGTTTTGGTTTTAAGTCAATAAAACAAAATAACCACACTGTTTATTTGTTATTTTGATTTGGTTTTAAAAACGGAATAACCAAAGAACGAACAGTACTCGGATTTATCAGGTACCTTTGTTTTTCCGATTTAGGCAGGTTGACATCATGGAAAACACTACACACACACGCACGCACGCACGCACGCACGCACGCACACGCACACGCACACGCACGCACACACACACACACACACACAGTGCAATGAAAGAGTGGTTTTCTCTGCAGTTGCTGTTGTTGTGTTGAAGTTGTTTCACCCCTCTTCCCTGACACCATCTAAAGCAGCAGTGGGACGCAAAACTCTCCATCACAATAAACCACTGTCAAGTTTCTTCGTAAGTTATAAACCAACAATTTGTTACACGTTGTCTGTTTTCAACTGTAATTTCCACTTACAACAATGGCAACGGAACAAAGACAACAAAAGAAAACAACAAACCTTTGAAAGTCTTTTAGCTGCAGTTTTATGTCGGGCACTGATACAGTTTGTCCTTAACGTAACGTGTGATCACCTTCTAGGGAAGTGTCTGCGTACAAAAACCTCCAGCCTTCGGTGTAAAGGCCAAATCCGAGTACGGAGACAAAAAGACGGCCGTGTGGTTCTGAGTGTTCATCCACATGGAGCTGGTTCTCAGATCTGATTACAGAAGCTTAGCCGATGACCATCTCACAGTGAGCTCATTACTGTGGTTCTCATTCTCAGCCCGAGAAAGTATTACAGTTTCACATATTTGTTGGTCATCGGACTCCTTTTCTCGGCTCCTTTTGTCTCCCATTCACCAACACATTTTTAGCTCTCGGATGAGTTTTCACGCATAGACGAAACGTTTTTCACAGCAGAATATTTTTTTGTGCCCTCCTTCTCTGGCTGGACACCCTTAAATACATGGGACTCAGTCCTGGTCTCCCATCAGGTCTGTGGTGTTGCTGCTCTGTGGAGGCGGAACGGCTCGAGGATTATGAGGAGGGGGACTGAGATGTTGTCGCCTCGGGCTCGGCCCACCTCCACCCTCACTGTCTGTGTTGGAGGAGGACGCGGGCGGGGGAGGGGGAAGCCTTGGCAAAGGCGCAGATGATGGGGGTATTCTTGTCAAACTCGACCCTAAACTGCTCCCCGACCTCAAGTTTTGGATCCTTCGGCACTCTTGGCAGATCCTCACGTGGGAGCAGCTGCGGGCGGGGAGCATTACTGGGGTGGGAGCGGGTGGGGGTGGGGTGGTGTTGACTCCCAAAGGATCGTCCAAGATCCGTTGAGGCCCAGGTCCAAGATCTGGAGGACCCGCTCCTCCTCCTCCGGCTCCACCAGTCAGAGGACCTGCGCCGCTGTACAGCTTCCCGTTGCTGAGGCGCATTTCACGGACCAGACGCAGAGGCCGAGGGGCCCCCAGAGCGATGCGTGTGGGGTGACGCAGGGCCGCCGAGCTGCTCAGGGGCCTGCGGCGGCGCATCCGGGAGCTCTTTTTACAGGAGACGGCGTTTCGGAACTCTGTGATCATCTCCTGACAGACAGACACCTGAAGGAAGGGGGGAGGAAAGGAGGAAAGGAAACGAAAAGAGGGAGAGGGAGAGGGAGGGGGGAAAAGGCAACAGTGCCATAGACACAAAGTAGGCAGGCAGCACAAGACAGGGATAAGGCAGTAGATAAGTAGGTGGGCAGAGGAAAGCAGGAAAACAAAAGGGGAAAAAAAGTCCAAAAGGCGGCGATGAGACAGAAGATGTCGACACAGAAGGCGAAGCAACAAAAAGCAGTAGCAGGAGGTCATCAAAAGATGGACACAGAGAGGTGATTGGAAACAGAAATGAGGAGATGATGAGAGAATATCCAGGAGGCAGAGAGAATTATTACTATCCAAACAACAGCAAACACCAAAATGTTCTTTAGTTTTATGGACTTCATTGTGACGCCATGAACACACAAGCAGGCCTGCAAACTCAGGCGTGCAGACACCAGAGGTGACAAGTAATGAAGTACAAATACTTTGTTACTGTACTTTACTTGAGTATTTATTTTTTTTGGTGACTTTTTACTTTTACTCTTTACCTTTTTGAAGAAATATATGTATTTTCTACGCCTTACATTTTAAAAATGAGCTCGTTACTTTTAACACCTTTTAAGATGCAAAATGTTGGTAGTTTGAGCTTTTTGCTGTTTGGCAGGTTTTACGGTTAACATTTCCAAGTTTTTAAAAATATTAAACTCAAAGCTGCTCTGGGTTTAAATTCAGCATTTGCATTTTTTTTCTTCTTAAGACATTTTATTTACAAATTGTATCTCTAATGAGTGCTAAGTTCTTTATTTGTTCAACGGCAACAGATTTAAATTGTTTCCATGTTCCAGTTTTCTCCAAGTTCTTAAAAAAATAAAACACATGAAATTTGCTGGTTTAAAAACCCTGTCTAATGATTGAAGGGAGATTTGTTTTACTTAAGTACATTTAGTAGCATGAACTTTTTACTTTTACTCAAGCAAGGGAGCAACTTCAATACTTTTACTTTTACCAGTCATTTGTTTTTCAAGTATCTATACTTTTACTTGAGTACTGAAGACTAGTATTTATGCCACCTCTGGCGTACACAAAAGCCATCACACACACACGCGCGCGCACACACACACACACACACACACACACACACAAGGCACTTCAAGGTACGTAAAGGACTTTCTATCATTCCAACAGTGAGATTTACCACAAACATCCTTTTTTTTTTTTCTTACAAAGAAAATAAAGTCATGTGCTCACATAAACAGATACAATACTCATTCTTGGAGAACAGACACTGATGGTTGTGTGTGTGTACGTGTGTGTTTGTGAGTGAGAGAGAGAAAGAGAGAGAGAGAAAGAGAGAGAGAGAGAGAGAGAAAGAGAGAAAAGAGTGAGATGCACATTGAAATGGATGAGCAGCAATCCAACAATGGAAACGAGGAATACCAGCATACATGTGAGGCATGTAAAAGAAGATACATCATGACATTTAATGCCAGGGATTAATATCACACTACTTCCTAAATGCAAGCAAATATTGGCATTCCACAATATTGCATCTTCATATCATTATTTTTGGTCTGCCAAACCATTAAATACCAAACATTTAAAGAGCACAATGACCGTAAAGCAGGCAGGATATGCAAATGAAGTCTCACTAAAGGTTATAGGACTGCAGGTCAGACCAGCAACACTCTTCATCTGTCATGCAGATAACACACCAAATCTCACACAATAGACAGACATAAATGGAGGCAAAAAGCTGTGAGGAAACTATCCACACACACACAGGCACACACTAAACAACATAATCAGAAGGGTTGGCGGGATGCCAGGGGGACCTACTGGGGTGTGTCTGTGGGTTCGGCGAGGGCAGGTATGGGGGCATACCTCATCAGTCTCTGCCGAGCGGCGCGTCGACCACACAAATTCCATAATGGCCACAAACACAGCGATGATGAGGCCACAGATCAGCACCACAAAGATGCCCCCAATGTTCTCCATGCCCAGACCTGGGAGTGGTGGGGGGGGGGGGAGAGTTGGGGTCGAGGGGGGGGAGAAAAACACCATTGCAATGAAAACACAGACACTCTTTACAGCAGGTGGGGATGGGGAAGTCCCTGGAGACGGTTTTAAGATAAGTGATCGACATTTTCTAGTGCAGTGTTTCTCAAATGTGGGTACGTGTTGGCACTACAGGGGGTACGAGAGAGAGAGAGAGAGAGAGAGAGAGAGAGAGAGGAAATCCACAAATAAAGTGTGAAAGAACCACTAAATCAGTGATTTTCAACCTTGGGGTCAAGCCCCATGTGGGGGTCGCCTGAAATTTCTGAAAAATGTTTGAATTATTTGAATTATTATTCTTTTAGAAAAATACATAAAATACACAATCTTAAATAATTGTATTTCTATACTTTCACTTTGTCAATCTAGTTCAACTAAAATGCAGTAAAAAAATAACATAAAAATCTGATTAAAAATGATCGAAAACAAATTCTATAGGAAAAATGATCTTTGGGGTTGCTAGAAGTTCTTGATATCAAAATGGGGTCACGATCCTAGAAAGGTTGGGAACCACTGCACTAAATAATGTTTCTTTCCACTTATTTACAAAATGAGATTATTTAAAATGTGTGTTATCACTCATTCATTCCATCATTGTGCTCTATTGTTGTTAATTCATTTTCTAAAATGCAAAATGTTGACAAATGGGGGTACATGGATTCAGAAATAAGAGAAAGCTGTGTTTTTCTATTTGCAGAGGTGAAAGTAACAGATTACAGTACTCACCTTAGTGTAAATGAGTTGATTTTATGGGTTCTTGTCATTTTTGGAGTATATTTCTAAATCAGTCATTTGACTTGTACTTAAGTATGTTAAGTACACTATTTCCTTATATTTCTACCCCCAACCGTTACACAGTAAATTATTCTTTTTTGTGATCATTTTTTTATTCCTTTTATGGTTCCTTTATGAAGACACATTGAACATAATCAATATGTTCATAGTTGTACCATTTCTAATCAACATCCAGCCACTTTCTTTGGTTCAGGTTTGTGTTTCTACCTATAATGTTGTTACCCACATGACATGGAACTGTTTTAGAGTTTATACATTTAGCTAAACTTAGAGCCTGAGAATTTATATTTTTTTCATTTTGAATTTAATTTGTTGGTGTTATTTTATTAAAAAAAAAAAAGACTTGTACATTTTGACAAACCTTATATTTTATACAGAATCAGAAATACTTTATTTATCCCAATATAAATTACTTAAAGACAAAATAAATGTGGAAAATAAATTAATTCCCAATTGTGCAAGATTATGTCTCTTCATTTTAAAGTTAATACATGAGATGTTTAGTGTATGCAAGGGAACCGTGGCAAGATTTATTACCAAAAAATAAACATGGGGTGTGAAAGTAACGAGTAACTTCTATTTTGAGTGCTATTTGATTGAGCTACTTTTTTCTTGTACTCGACTATTTCATGTATGACTTACTGGTACTTGTGTACAATTTCAATCAAGTAACACTTCTACTTGAGTAGAATATATCAGTACGCTTTACACCTCTGTTTGCTTGTTTGTTTGTCTGTTAGCAGGATTATACACCTTACGCCACGGAAGCATGTGTTGATATCCAGCTTCATAGTACAGCTGCAATGTTTGGTGGAAACAAGCTAACAGAGAAATATTCCAGATATATTTATCCAGCTTTGTAGTGTATAAGCCGCCTTGTAGTTTGATTCCTTAGTGTGACCTTATGTTGTTTCAGAAGCTTCTGATTCATTTGCAAAACTTAGATTAATAAATTATATAATTTTTCTTATTTTGTAATTATAAAACTTGTTTCAGCCTGTTGTTTACAGGGTGGCAGAGGTTTGTGAGCCAATCCAAGCTGTCCAATGCAGGACAGGAATCTGGTCTGTCACAGAAACAGCAGGAGTTAAACCCATGATCTCTGCACTGAGAAGCAGCAACACTAACAAATGTTGCATCTCTATGTGAAAGGAAACTCATCTGGCACACCAACAACCGACAGTTCTGTCCACGTTTCGTTGAAAATGATTTATTTAAGGCTCAGGGGATTGGATAGAAATGCAATTTATTCAAATGAATGTTTACTGATCCGTCATCAGTTCTCAGATGATAGAAAAAGCGAACATGTCCGTCTGTGTTTTTCACGTGTGCATTCAGTGGAGATTTAGTTTGGCTGACTTTCTGTTATTTTGGCTTTTTGTGACACCAAACAGCACAAACATTTTCTCAGTTTTTGATTGTTTGCACATTGCTGTCACTCAACTCCGCTTGATTTCATCCGAACGCAACTCAGCACAGGCTTTTGAAGATATCAATCTAATCTTTTTGTTATTCATACGTTTCCAACAGTAACACACTGATGTTTACACGTCTAAACAACAGTCAGGAGTTTTCCTTTTATGTTGTCACAGAAATGATTTGAGTAGACTTTGTACCTCCAGAAATATAACCTTCATTTTTACTGGTAAATAATCTCTGAGCAGAGCCTGAAATGCACAATTTAAAAGGAATCCAATGGTTTCAGTGTTTTCTTAAGCTTGAGCTGTGAAGTAAGGGTTGGGGTCAATTACATTTTTCAATTATAATTACATCTTGAATTATTCATGTTCAATTGCAACTAAATTATGATTACGGTGAGCTGCATTTTTAATAATTACAAACTTTTTTTTCCCACTGGAAGTCAATTACAATTATGTTTTCAATTACTAAAGTTCAAATTCAATTGATCACAACTACTGAGCCTTTAATAAATAATCCCATAAAACGTAACCTTCCTCTTGTGTTAGCGTTCTGTTAGCATCTTGTATGATAACGGGTCGATTTTAACCCATGTCTTAAATCAGCTTTAAAATAAACTCAAATATATTATCTGTTGTTTAATCTCTTGGTTGTTACCTTGTTCGTCTTCCTTATCCATAAAAATATTGGTATTAATGTATTTGATTAGGGGCGTCTGAGCCTTTTTTTCAGTCATAGTCCTCAATTTCAATTCATTAAAAAAAGATAAAATGATACTCAAAAGCATTGAAATGTATAGTTGGAAAACTTGATATTAAACATGCTTTAATAATTGTTAACTTTGTATGCGTAAGCCATAGAAATATAATATTCCCCAGTTTTGCATTTAATTCAATTGTTGTTTTTATAGAATGTACATGACAATTACAAAGTCAATTATTTGAACTCAATTACAAATCAATTATGTCATAATAGTAAGTAATTATTAATTACGCGATTACAACAATAATTGACCCCAACCCTGGTCAGAGTGTCACTTACAAGTATCTGAGCATCACTTCAGTGCAGTATGAAGACCCTTGAGTGCTTTTTCAATTGAATTAGAAAATTCAAAAGGCCTGGGATGAAGCGGCTGAGCATCAAACTGAATTATGGGAAAAGTTCAATGCATCTGACAGCAACAACACACACACAAACACTGGAACATACATACTGTATATACATCAAGTATTCAGGCACAGACTTTAATAAAGTTATACTAAGTGCACACATGTACACAGAGTCAAGCTCTCAATACGTCTCACATTTGACATGGCCTGATATAAAGTGAGGTCACTTAGAGGAAAAAAGACATGAAGGACGACGAGTTTGGCATCAAAAGTAAGACACTGAACGTCAAAGATGCTGTGGCCGACTCACCCTTGGCACGGTGGTCCTCCTCTTTGGGACATTGGCTTCCCTCCCACCACCTCCTCTTCAGTATCTCCAGCCGGTTATTCTCCTGCAGTTGGAGGATGGCCAGTGTGATCTCATCTCTGAACGGAGATCCTGGGTAATGACAGGAGGGCAGGACAGGTTATTACATGAAGGAAAAAAAGGTTGAAGAGAGAATTGAAGAGGGTATAGGTGAAGTGTGGGATGCTGTTACTGTGGAATGACAAGTGATCACATGGGGAGTAAAACGTGAGGATTACAGAAGATAAAGAGAGGGATTAAAGTAGGGCTGGGCGATGAGGACCAAAACTCTTATCTCGCTACTTTTTCTTAAAATGACAATATAGGATACAAATCTTGATATTTTTATTCAGGGTTAAATTTACTGATGAAAAATGCCACACGGGCACATTTATTAACAAACAACTGCACAACTGTGCCACTTTTGGCTTTTTCACCTATAAGGGACAGCATGTGTGAGTGAGTTCTGTAGTGTGGATGTTTAGGGGAAGGACTTGGTAAGGATGCACTCAGTGATTTATCTAACTGTGCTTTTCATGCTGTTCTGATATATAACTAAAGCAAAATAAGCTATAAAATATAAATCTTTAAGATATAGAAACATTGTAAAGGAGGACACTGTTTGACTGTACTCTATGAATGATCTTAAATATGTCTATGATGGGACTTGCACTGTGTAATTTTATAAATAGAAACAAGTAAAAAAAAAAAATGATATAACTCTATATATGCAATATTGTCATTTATAGGCAATGTTGTCATCGCCAAAATAGAAAAGTTAATATATATTGAATCTCGATATATTGCCCAGCTATAGATTAAAGCCAGGAAGTTAAAGGGTCAACAAAATAACACCAACAGATGCACAAGATAGAGTTTTCAACCAATAATGTGTGTGTGTGCGTGAGTGTGTGCGTGTGCAAACATCTGTTCCACGGATCATTAGATGTGGCGGGTGATAAGGCTCCTTCAGATGAGATCAAACCAGTGTAAATCACTGGGAGTGAAACAAAACCCCTCAAGGCGTCATCAAACCAAACAATTAGTGTCGAACAGTTTGTATTCATGCCAACAACAATCAAATGGAGTTTCCAAACCACTTCTCATCAAACACTCACTGAATTACAACAAATCATATCTTCTGTAATATTTACTCCTTGAAAAATCACATTCTTAAACTGTAATGAATCCCATTCTGGAATGTACAGAGGATTTATAATTTGAAGCTGATTAGTGTGACTGTGTTCATGTCCACAGACAAATAGATAACACCTCTGACCAGAGGTGGACTGGGACATTGGGGGCATTTTGGGTCCAGAGCAGCCCACTACATCATCAGCAACACCATGTAGAAGCTATTATTAAGTCAGTGATACTTATTTTTAATTATTATTACCCCACTTTTTACCTATTTCCTTTGGCCATTTGCAACTTCATTTGTCCCATTTTTGTCCCTTTTCAAATCCTTTTTCAGGCTTTAGCTACCGTTTACCAACATTCAATTGTTTAAAATCAATAAGAACATTTAAATCAATAAGAACAATTAAAATCATCAGTAAAATCAATTAAAATCATCAGTAAAATCATCATTACATCAACAACATGACAAAAAATCTCTCTCTCAATCATATGCAGTAGAGAAAAAAAGTGCCTTTAACTTTGATTTAAAAATGTTCACATTGGATGCTGACTTCAGCTCCGCTGGCAGTTTGTTCCACTTCTTTGCAGCATAACAACTAAAAGCAGCATCACCATGTTTACTGTGAGCTCTGGGCTCCACTATCTGACCTGTGTCCATAGATCTGAGAGACCTGCTGGGTTCATACCTGACCAACATGTCACTGATGTATTCTGGACCAAACCCATTCACAGATTTATACACCAGCAGCAGAACTTTAAAGTCTATTCTGAGGCTGACTGGGAGCCAGTGTAAAGACTTTAAAACTGGAGTAATGTGTTCTGACCTCTTTGTTCTGGTTAAGACCCGAGCTGCAGCGTTCTGAACCAATAAATATTTCTTTTTTTTAATTTTTGTACTATTTGTTGTTGATTTTTGCAAATTCTTTTTGATATTTTTATCCAATTTTTTTGCCATTTCTTGAATTTTTTGGCCATTTTTCATGCCAATAAGCTACCTTTTGCCCAATAAATGCCACTTGTTTCCTACATTTTGCCTCTTTTTGTTCCACATTTTGCACTTTTTCACTATTGTTTGCCATATTTTGCCACTTTTGGACCTTTTTTGGATACCAGTTAACATGTCTGCCTCCATTCGCTCGAAAAAAAAAAAAACACATGGCGGTCCGCTTCGGGTCGAAGGCCCACCAGGACGATGCCATATGTGCCAGACTCCCAGTCCACCGGCTGCCTCTGACTTTTCTTTAAAAAAAAAGCTGTTTGTCAGTCGGAAACATTCCATTTATTTAACCAACAGCAGGACAGAAATTGATGAGGCCAAATTGTTTCAGGTGAGGGGTTTTAATTCAAAGCTAAATATTCCTATTTCAATATGACCAATTTATTCTGTCTTTTCATTGCAGAGTCTTTTCATTTCATTATACGACTCGTTCGTTGCAGCGAGTACAACCACTCATCCATGACTGACCGCTTCATTAGAACAACTCGCTGTGATTCAGAGATGTCTATACAAGCCAAAAAAAAAAAGAAAAAGAGCGAGACAGAAAAAAAAAAAAAGCTGGTGCAGACGAGCTAATATCTCCACGTTTTCTTACTTCCAGTCGAGCGCTATTTCCTCAGATAATACAAATCACCCACACACAGGACAGCCTCCAGATCTCATTTCCCTGATAACACACAACTACATGTGTCTGTTTAGCATTATTGATCTCTGGAGGACATTTCTGCCTTTACTGTGGCCACTCATCACAGTTTGGGCATAAAACCTCACAAATGCACTGTCATACACTTACATTATATATATAAAATGAAATGTTCCTAACTGAAGAGCAAAGTGCTGTACTATTGTGTCAGTCAGGTTCAAAGGCTATGACTGTATTCACCACTGAAATCCCTCTCAACAGTAAACATGACCATCACATTATTAGACTATAGTTTAATAATAACCAATATAAAGAATAAGAACAAAAAAAAAAACCCTCACAAAGAATCCAATTTTTGATGAAAAATAAGCGGAAATAAGCATCAAAAAGCAATAGAGAAAAGAGTGAAATCAAATAAAATCAATCATTGCTTTTCTGTGGCAGCTTCTTTGAGGTGGTTCACATCTAATGCAGCCATAGTTTTGGTCCCTGCTGCCTATTGTGTGATTTTTTTTTCCCTTTGTGTGACTCTCTCCTTTACACTGGTTCTGATGGGCGCAGCTGAAAGTCTATTTCTCATACAGACGCATGAACCCAGTGACACAGAGCCTCGTACGTGCCGTCTGACTTTATAAAATCACTAAGCTTGTGACCCGTCTCACCCTTGTTTCATGGTGCAGTTAGGTAAGCTTCTGTCAGTGATCATATCTCCACCTTAAGAACAGTTTATAAATGTATTACAGCAGATTTAATTTCCTCTGATCTTTGGCCATGAATTGATTCTGTGGGGTTTCATTCGTTTTTTGGTATATACCAGTGTTTCTCAAATGGGGGTACGCGATGGCACTACAGGGGGTACTTGAGAGAGACAGAGAGGGGAAAATTAACCAATGAAAGCATTAAAAATATGGGGTTTTATATGTTTATTTTTAGTTAAAAATGACAATATTAAATATTACCCGCAATTCACAAAACAACAACAAAAAACACAAAATAAGAGAAAAATTTACTGAAAAAACAAACAAAACACACAAAATGACACAAAAAACACACAAAATGTTGATATAAATTATTTTGATTGGAACATGAACTGAAAAATGAAAGGATAAGTCTTTAGAAATAAATAATAAAACTATTCAGGAAGCACTAAACACTGTTTCATTCCACTTATTTACAAAATGAGATGATTTAAAATGTGCTCTATAGTTTTTTTTTTTTTTATAGTATTCTGAGCAAAATGTTGTAGTCGGACATAAGGGTGGGGGGGGGTTCTTGGATTCAGGAATAAGAAAAAAGGTGGCACTTGAGCCAAAATAGTTTGAGAGCCACTCGCATATATTTTAGTTCATCCATACTTTTTGGAGCTTTTTCCGCTGAAGAATAGCAGAAGCCTTATGTGGTTTACGCAATTAAATTAAAAAAAATACCCTGTGCCCTGTTTGAAATGTAAACAACACACTTCTTTTATTTCTTCAAAGCTTGGGGCTTATTTGCCACCAGCTGAATGCTGAATTAAGTGTAGTAAAGTCTTTAACTGGAATTCAAAGAGGAATACATTATTAATCAGGCTTTTGTCTCGATACGAAGAACATGTTGTTCTTTATGATATAACAAACTGCTGGAACCGGAACAAAAAAAGAGGAGAGTGTTCCCTCTATGCAACAGAATTAAAGCGAATATAGAAAGATGATGAATCGGGCTGATAATCAGAGAGATGATGACAGCTGCAGATGTCTCACGTTACAAAACAAAAAAGTCAAAAAGCAAATATGATGCCAAAACAGGTTTGACAACTAAAAAACATTGTGATTGAGTGTGGGATGCTTATTTATTTATTTATTTATTTATTTATTTATTTATTTATTTCAAATGAACAAATAAAACAAATGGATGAAAACGAAAACGAATGAAATAAAAAGTCAATTTCAATATACCGTAATACATATGATTCGTTCAACAAGGGATAGGAAGAAGCCTATCTTTGTCAAGTCCTAGCCCCATTCTTCACCATTAACAACTACAAAATCCAATGAAATAAACTAAAATGATAATACAAATTAATACTCCAATCGCGCTATTAAGAAAAACAGAATAAAAACAAACAAAATGAACAGGTGCCGCACCATCAACATCTGTGAGATTTACATCCTCCTCCTTCATTTCTGTACTTTTCAAAGATATGTCTTTTGTACATTTTGTAAAACTGCATCATATTCATACTTTATACAGTTTGATAACCACCACATAAATGGAATTATGGAAACACATACTTTTTAAATTAGTCAGAGCGTACTGTTGTTTCTAGCTTAGTTTCCCTCTGAAGTTTTAACCCCTCCCCCACCCCCGACTGTCTGTGAACAATTTTTGTATGTTTATTTTTTGCTTTATAAATTATCTGTGCAGTCTTAAATTGTACCAAATCCCCAAACTTTAAGGTGTGTGATTTTAAAAACAGTATATGGGTGTGTTTATAATATCCTACATTGTGTCCTAGTTTTCTGTAGTGTGCTTAGTGATTGTAAGGTGATTTTTTTTAGGTATTGCCATATACTACTACATGCACAGTAATTTAAATATGGTAACACAAGTGAAATATACAGAATATACTGTACAGTCCTCTCTCTCATTCAAAACGTGCCTTTGTTTCACCCTCACTCCAATGCTCCATGCTACTTTTGCTCTCACATGTTTCATATGGGTTTTTTGGTAAATGGAAAATTTCCGAGTAAATTTTTCTAGTCATACAATATGTGATTGACTCAGAGTGGTGGTTGGGGTTTGTTTTCATTACCCAGAGGCATGCCGATGCCGTAGCCCTTGGTATCCAGCAGGCCTCCAATCTTTGTGAGATTACAGTTGAGGCCGCGGTGGTACTCGTTCATGGTGCTCTCCATCAGGAAGGCGTACTTGGAGTTGAGTACGCGAGCGATGCCCTCCTCTGTGCTCTTTACAAAAACACTGGGCAGCTTGGAGTTCATGTAGTTCCACATTCGCTGGTAGGTCTGATACCGCGAGTTCTGCAGAGACAAAAAGGAGCGTTTGTGTGATAGAGAATGAACATGGGAAGGAATGGAAGTGTGTACCCACGAGCAGGACAAAAAAACACTGTTTCAACAAAGACGAGTGGAGAAAAACATCTGGCAGACGGAGGACTGAGGCAGAATATAGAGACGAGGAGAGAGAGGCGAGGTGAATCGAGGTAACAGATTATTGGCAGTGTAAGTGTAGCTGATGCATCATCTTTTACACAGATGGAAGTAAATCGTAGGTAATACATTATGGCAAGCTTGAAAACAGGATTAAGTGTTTAATGTACACAATTACTGTACATTGTCGAGACAGAGAAAATACTAGAGTGTGTGTGTGTGTGTGTGTGTGTGTGTGTGCGTGTGCGTGCGTGTGTGTCATTCAGTCGGGTAATGTACTGTGGCCTGTGAAAGTGTCTAATGTTGGCAAACAGAGGTCACTCTTTTATTCTCAATACGGAAAACACAATTGAGTAAAAAAACCAAAAGCACACGCTGGCATGTAGCTCATTACTTCGCACATAAAATATAAACCTACAGTCACCAGCACACACGCATTGCACGCACGCACACACTAAAACAAACACAGACGCCGTAAGCCCTCTCATGGTCAAACACAGACAGTTGGTCACTCAAGTCAAACCAAACAACACTGAGGAAAGATCCAGAAACGATCAGAGAACATGTTTCACTCCACACACACAGCAGAGACGACATAAACACTGCAGTACATCCCTCCAATCAATATGCAGGACAGTGAAATTCAAGGCTCTCTACATGCTCATTAACCATCCTATTATCCTTAAATATTACTAACACACTTTACCCTTGGGGTCAATCTGACTCCAGTAAATGATTTTAAGAAGATTGTTGACCAACTTTATGTATGAGGCACATTGTTTATTTGTTGAATACATAATTAATCCCTTGATAATGAAACCTTGACCTGTTTTTTAGCGCCACCATCAGGCAAAACATTTACTTTAGAATGTATTTATCTTAGTAGACAACATTAATGACCACAAGAGTATGAACCCTATTGGTTGTGGTGATGATATGACCTGTACTGCATCGCCACTATCAGGTCAAAATTTTAGTTTTAGAGTTAGTGTGTCTTAAAAATCATTCATCTAAATCTTTTCTAATTTGGGGTGAACATTCATGACTCTCACAGAATGAACCATATTGATTGATTGGTTGGTGAACCCTACTTTCCTCTAATAAACTTCAGATGAAAATGCCTCAAATTCAGGGTCTTCCTCAACACAATCCTCTGTCTCAGACACATTCTCCTCTACGTCACTTTCACTGTGAAAGAGCTGTTCCAAAACCCCATTGACAGTAAACCTTTTCCTATGATTTAGATAAAGGGCTGCCATGCAATCTTTTATATGACACATAGCTTGCATGAACTACCAATTTCCAATGTATCAACTCAAAAGTATCAACTCTACACCTGCAGGTGTGGTGATATAAGATCACACACTGACAGACAAGTTGTACATACATGTAGCTACAACAGCTTGGGGTCAAAATGACCCCAGAGGAACACCAATGCATGCAATATGTGTTCAGAACATTTAAAAAATATAATCCCAATGGTTTATGCTAATTTTATGCTAATCAATTGTACCCATCAAATTAGGAAAAGTCATTAAATATGAAGCAAAAAAAAGTCAACTATTATTTTTTGAATGATAAACATTGAATTGACCTTAAGGGTAATAGGAGGGTTAATGTAGAAAAATTCATTCGTACATTCATATTCAGACCCACTTATTTCTGTTGAGGGTTGCGAGAGTCAGATTTCAATAGGCGCTAGTCGAGGGTCCACCCCTAACAGGGCAGTAGTCCATCACAGGGCAAAAACAGTTACACAGACAACTACTCGCACTTCCATGCATGCTACACACAAGTGTTTTATCCGGGGCTTAAATTCAGGACTTTCTTGTTGTGAGGCAGACGTGCAACAACTACACCACAGAAGAATAATTCATAAGAATATTTAATATAGAAACAAGTGCTGTTTGTAATACCATAAAGAAGGTCATGGTGCTCCCGCCATGGATGGTGCCATACTCAATGTTGGTTTGGTCGGCTAAATCATCGGGAGACTCGATGGGAACCTCCATCCTCTGCACTGTCAGGAACGCTGCCAGGTTGGCCGTGTAGGAGGAGATGATGATCAGAGTGAAGGCCCACCTACGAAAAGAGACGAATGAGGCAAACAAAGCAAGACTAATTGATCCAATAATACATTAAAGATGACAGAGTGAGCTATAGCTTCACTGGTAGTGTAAATAATATATATGGGTCCTCATCAACACTCGTGCTCCATAGATCCTCACGATTTAAAGCCTGATTTTAACAGCCATCATGTGCTCTCTGTTCCTTTTATCCCGACTGTGTAATTTGCTGCTCCTGTCTTCTCTTTATCTCCTTACCTCGCAGCAATTATTATTTCTGTCTCAGCGTGTGTCTCTTCTGCAGCCACGAGAGTAAAATCATCTGAGCTCAGCATTTCTCTTTGTTTCTGATGAAACTTATACACGACAACTCTGCTAAATGCTTAAAATTCATTATGAAAATAACACTGTTTTGCAAAATGTGGATTTCTTTTCTGTTTAAGTAGTCAATACATTCAACTAGAACCAGGCTTTATTTTTGGTTCATTCATTTAAATCCTGTTTTCATTCATGGGCCTTAAAATTTAATGTACACCTATTATTTTTCCCCTCTTTTATTAAAGAATCTATCACTACACAGCCTGCCAACCCTGATAAATACTCATGATCCCTTATTTCTTCACTTTTTTCCTACAGGCACAAGTAAACATTCAATGAATTTGACTCCAATTTAAATGCAACCAAGTGCAAATTCATAGGAACACAAATGCCAATATGACTCATTTACTAAACACCAATACGTTAAAGTTTGTATTTCCATAATTATTTTTATGTTGATGTTAGAAACACAGTATAAGTCATCAGTAAGAATTCTGTTACACAAACACACATTCGTTAAAGTAGCTAAAAAGAGTGCAGAGCTCTCCCAGCTGCTTGTGTATTCACTGCTCGAACTCATTATTTAGACGAGAACAGTGAGATTTTCTCCTTCAGCAGACAACCGCAGCCTTTTAGAGTCAAACTTTACACACACATCTTTCCGCGCACGCACAAGCTCACACATCTGAGTGAAAAGACGACAGCTGTAAAATGCGTTTCTGAGTGGAGGCAGGCTTTTGAAGTGGCGTGCCGTATCAAAACAACCCCACAACTCTGGAACTCACCAAACTCCACTGACACATCTAGTGGACAGGGCCCTCGGCATTATCTCTGATCCCTGCTGCATGAAGCCTCCAACAGGAAACCACAAGCTATTTCCCAGTGTGTACTGGTTCTCCAGCATGTCCCTTCTCTCCCGCAGACAGGGGTGAGGGTTGTACCACTCGTAGGGACTCAACCTGTGGGCAAACACATGGCGACACGACCTTAGGTAAAAAAACGCAGCACTTTAATATACTTGTATCGGCTCATTCTACAGGCTATAAGTCATTTGACCTCTGTCCAGATGTCTACAGGAGGTTGTGTGAGGTAAAAAAAAATAAATTTGTGACAGGAGGGAGCCATATTCAGCTGGATAAATGTTGACAGCAAGCTGCAGACAATCAGTACGGTGTGTGATGTAATGTATTGACCTTGCAGCTAAGAAGAGCACGCAGCTGACAGCCAGGTAGGCAAGTAACATGAAGAGCCAGACGGCTGGGGAGAAGGGGTCCAGGAAAGAGAAGTAACCCGGCTTCCGACCCTGAAACAAAGAAAGCGATAGAATAAATTAAAAAGGCTGAGAATGATGCACAGACAGATGTAGTTAAAATGGTCTCAGTGGGGAAATAAACACTGCCTTTGCACCACAGGAGGGCAGTGTCCTTCAAAACCACTTCAATGCCAAGTCTGCAGTGCATCGATGAGCTGGTCCTTCAAACCATTTCATGATTAAACATGGTAAGGTTGGACCGGTGATTCAGAACCAGCAGCATTTTTATCCATTCAGGTCCATTTATTTTCAAGACGAGAGTCTTATGAAGGATGGTGGATGGATGTAAGTGGTTTAGAATCGCAGAGAGGCAGGAAGAGAAGTCAAGTGCAGTTTAATGTAAAGGAAGAAGGACTAAGGATGCAGTTCAATGCCAAACAAAACCACACTAGCTTAAAAAAATGTGAAAAAGCATGACAAAGAAACTTAAACAAACCTGAATAAAATGTTTTAAAAAGCACTGCAGGGTTAGAAGATGAGCAAACACACTGACAAACTTAAAAAAACAGCCACTCCTTAAGTAGTGTGGATGAATGCCAAGCAGAGAAAAACCTGTGGAGACGGTGGGGGTCCGAATGACTCAATTATTTAAACGTGCAAGCTGACAGGATGAAAAGAGAAGCACAGACAACAGCATGTAATGAGATAAACTAAACCCCCACTGAAACAGATACTAATAAATGGAGCCTAAAAAGAAAACCACCTTAAAATAACCTTAGGCAAGACAAGTCACTCTAAAAACATAACAGTGTAATAAACCTATGCTGTGTTTACACTGCTGATGATAACAAATACACCTCATGCTTGGTTTGTTCAGTTCGATTGGTTAATAGGACTTTTGAAGAATAAATTCATTTTTACAAACCAAATCTATTGTTGGTTCCTACTTCTGTATTAGCCTAAGAGCCGGGTTGTGACAAGCGGGGGCTTGTCCGTTTGGGTTTGTTTTGTTTGTATTGTGGCACCCAAGTTCAGTTGGTTGGGATGAAGAGTGCACAACACACAATCTGGAGAGCATGCATGTACTGATGTGACACAATCAAGGGAGGTTCTTGGTACATGGCAAAAATTCAATTTCAATTCAATTGAACTTTATTCATATTGCGCCAATTACAACAATAAGTCATCTCATAGCGCTCATTACAAAATATTTGTTAAAAATTGTTGAGAAAAACTCAAAGGAGACAAACAAGAAAGAAGAAAAAGGATCAGGAACCACTGGCTTGGACCAATTGCCTTACAAATGCCTTAAACACCAGCATCATGCTAGACAAATGTAAAATTATTGTTTTTGTAACCATTTTTTGTGTAATTTAGAGGAATTTGGTGGAATTGATTGTGAGAAATGGCAAGATTTGAGGTAAAAATTAAAGTTATTTCCATAATTTGTAATTAGAAATTACTGCATTCATGTGATATAAACAAAGGAAAAGAGATAGCCCCTAAAAAGATTGTAGAGTTTTGTTAAATTGGTGAATTTAAGATATCTACAATTGGATTATTTGGTAATTTACACAATAATTCATGTTTTCTCTGTCATTTTTACTGTCTTTTGCAGGCCAAATTGAATGCTCTACCGGGCCTTGAATTTGCCACGTGTGGTATAGCACATTTCATACACAAGGCAATTACATGTTTAAAGACGTTTGAAATGTTTGAAATCAACAATAAGAACATTTATCAACAGGTTTGACATAAATAATGGGTTCCCCATTTTTGGTTATATCTCAGTCAGTTAGTCAGTAGAGTTATTCTTTCCTGTAGCCTTCTCACACTCGCTGTGGACTCACTCACTGAGTCCCTGACTCTGGGCTGTGTAATTCTTTTACTCACACACTCAACGTACAGTATCTGCTTTTCTAAACTGTTGGCTAGAAGAAGGGTGTCAAACATGTGGCATGCACTTGAAATCTTTTGAGCTATAGGGTGTTTCTCTGATTTAAAACAATTAGGTTTACAATTCAACTTAACTGACAATGAAAATCATTATCAGGAGACGTGTCTTTGCATCTGTATCTTAGCGTGGTTACAGTCCTCATAAATGAAACCAACTTCACAAACCCAAAATTTCTTACAATGCTGTAAAAACATCTGAATAGTAACACAAACAGCAACTGTGTACATTGAGAAGATGGAATGATTAAGTGTCATTGAAACACTTGTGGGTTGCATTCATCTTATTTTCTTTGCGACCTCAACCTTAAGACAGAGCAGGCTTAAGATTTTAAATTCAGTACAAGATCTGTAGAAAGCATCACCCAACCATTGCCCTCCAGCTCTGTATAACACACTTACCAGTTGAACTCTGTACAAGATGCTGATCCCCAGGGTCATGAACGGCTTAGAGAAGTCGATAACTTTCTCTCTTTCTGATGTGATAGTGAAGCCCGCCACAGCCAGGTCTGCTTTCTGCAGAATTGACAGAGATAGATGGGTGGATTGATAGTGGTGGGGGAGGGGGAGGGAACGGATGGAGAGGGTGAGAGAGGGGCCGTGGAGGAGGGTAAAACACAGGTGGTCAGGTTTGCAGCGCAACAATGCTTCACACTTTTGGTTGATTACCCAGATGAAAAATGGAAAGTTTGACAGCGCACTTGAAAAGGCATTTAAACAAAATGACGGAGAGAAGAGTGCACACACCAATTAGCCACCAACCAAATGAGACTAATCAGGAGTAAGCACCGGATGGTTGGTCTTACCACCTGCATACAACCTTGCTGGTTTTTCGGCCGCTTCGCCTGCTCTCCATCTATTCCATTAAAAGCTAATTGATGAACATGGGCCGCTAATTAGACTGAATGATCAGCAAGTGGGGAGGGCAGGAAGGGAGAGGACGCAGGGGGAGCTGAGGGAGCAACAGTAAGGCAGGCTCCACACAGGGACCACAGCCTGTTAATTGAAGTATAGCATATGGTAATTAGGCAGAGAGAGCTTCTCATTAGCTTATTTCAACCAGAGTCTGTCAAAAGCTCATATGGCCTGGGCAAAGGGAGCATAAAGAAGCGGGATAAAAAGCAGGCGGCGGCAAAGCATAGCAAACAAGTTTAGGCAATGCTGCCATTCTCTTTTGGGGAATTACCAAGTCGGCTTTTGTCCCAGATAAGAGTCTTCTTGCCCGCTGAGGGCAATTTGAGATGTTGGAAGTTATAGTGGAGTTGTGGTTTTAAACTACATCAGTGTTTCTCAAATGGGGGAACGTGTATCCCCAGGGGTACGCGATGGCACTACAGGGGGTACTTGAAAGAGAGTAGGAAGTTAACAAAGAAAGTGTCAGTCTTAGTCCCACCTCAGGCGTGAGATGACTGGTAATGATAAAAACTATAGAAATAAATCTATCACAAAATCAGTGTTTTTAATCTTCAACATACTGTACTAAACTTTCACTTTGTAAAATATAAATCTAGTTTAACTAAAATGCATATATACAGTATATATATATTTACTAGAGGCAAAAAAAAACTCTGGGCTACATCACCCAAGTGTGTGTGTGTGTGTGTGTGTGTGTGTGCTCCTACCGACTTTTGCCATAATAACAAGGGAGACAGACAGTAACTCACTCTGTTGATTAACTCTCCAACCATGCCCGTCCAGGAGCCATTGGGCTCCGGTGCCCCGTACAGTCCATCATCCACTAACTTAATCTTAAAGGAGAATTTTAAGATATCTGCCAGTTCCCTCAGCATGTCCACACAGAAACCCTCGTACTGGTCGTTGCCCTGGAAGTCCTGGTAGTTGTCTTTACGCATCACATACGGGTTTTCCTGAATGTAGGGAACAAAGGAAGGACAATGAGTCCAAACGTGTAGTTTTTAGTAAAATGTTTGAATAATTCATCATGCTTTCATTTTTCTGGCTGCACTCGGCTAGATTTTCTCCCCTTGTGCGGAAAGCCTGAAAGCATGTCCTTTTTAAAAAGTACACCAAATGTGCTGTGTCGGTGTGATCTCGAGTTATAACAGCCGACTCAACTAAGAGTGCTACCTTTTGTGAGCGTTGATTTAAAGGAGGAGGATTATGCCATTATCCTATTTTCCTCAGCTACTCCACACATCGTTTTATATGCAGTCCAAAACAACAGAAGAGTAGCACCAAGATAAAGAAAAGTATCTTTTCAATTAGGACAAAGTTTGCAGGCAGCCTCTGGTTGACTGCATATGGTTTTTAATCCTTGTTTTTATACGGAAAAGGCACTTCATCATCTCTGATTAAATATGCGTGCAACACTTTATCATCATTCTTCAGTCTTACTACCTAACCACATTACATCACCAATTAGATATACTGCTCAATTTGACTATTACCATTGTTTATGTATTTAAAAATACATCTGAAGGCAGAAATAGGCAAATGGCAGCTTACGAGCCTCCATCGAATTTAGTGTGGCCCCAAAACAAGTACAAGAAATGACTCCAAAAACACTGAAAATGACTCCAGAAAGACCAAACAATGAAAAATATACACAAAAAGGACAATTTAGGGGGAAAAAAGACCTCAAAAATGCAAAAAATAACTCGAAAAAGACAACATAACTAAAAACATTTACAAAAGGTCAGTTTAAAAAAAAAACAACAAAATGACTCCCCAAAATGCACAAAATAACTCCAAAAAGAGAACATAACTAAAAATATACACAAAAGGACAATATAAAAAACAAAATGACTCCCAAAAGAAACAAAATGACTCCAAAAAGACATCATAACTAAAAATATACACAAAAAGACAATAAAAATAAACAAAATGACTCCAAAAGAAACAAAATGACTCCAAAAAGACATCATAACTAAAAATATACACAAAAAGACAATAAAAATAAACAAAATGACTCCAAAAGCACACAAAAGAAAAAAAATTACTATTACTCATTATTATTAATGCTAACATGAATTTGAATAAAATGGCCCTCAGAATGGACAATCACATTTTTGTGGCCCCTGCTTTGATAAAAGTGGCTCATCGTTCATGATCCAGAAGACAATTGAAGACAAACTTTACCAGAACTTTAACCTCACTGCCAACAAATGATCCACAGCACCTTTAAAGTCATTTTAACAGTTTATTGTATTCCTTATGCTGTAGCAGCTGCTTCCTGCTTTATATTTACAAGTTTTGATTTTTAAATCTAATCCCATTCTCTGATGAAAAAAAAAAAAAAACGTATTTCACAGGATAACAAAGTGTTTCTTTATGCTCTCTCACAGATATCAGATAATTGGTAACTGCGTGAAAACAAACTTTATTTTCTTCAATGAAAGCTCTCAGAAGAAAGATGTGATAAAATAAATAAGAATTCTTCCATTTATCAAGATAACACAGCAGTAAATCCGATCGGACAGAAAATCCAATAAAACTATGTGTTGTGAATTTTACAAACAGATCATAAAGCTGAACAAAACCACCATGATTGGACACATCGTGGGAATAAGTGCCAATGATTTCACAGAGTTTGACCAATACTACAGACTAAAACCTCAGAATACATTTTCCTCAACAGAATCTTTTTATCTGCCCCCTGTGAGCCACTCACAGTTATGGACATCCTGCCTGACATTACTTTTAAAGACATAAATTGGACAAAGGAAGGAGGCAGTGAAATTGAGGGAGAAAGAGAGAAAAATAGGCAATTTCAGAAACACATTTGCCCTGTCTTTTGAATGGATGTGAGCTTTACGAAAGCTAAAGAAAAACAAGTATAGCATAGCCAAGAAAATGGTAATTTAGGAAGGTATTGTTTGTGTGAAACAGAATTAAAAAATGATGGAAATATGAAAGAATGTTGTTAATTTTAGGATTGATGAGAGTGGAATTTATTAATAATTACTAAATGCATTTTTTCCTTGTTTGAAAAACTGTTTATGCACAACTTTAAGACTTGTTTTGTGACTGAAAAATAAATGTATTGAATTCATTTAGTGATTTGACAATAAATTAAGAAATTGTTAGGATTTCCTATCACTCATACAGAAGCCATTCCACAGTTATGAAATGAATGCGTGCTGAGATTTTTAACAGCTTAATTTCTCTTACAAATCTCTCTGAAAACCCATCAGTTAACACGACAGAGTGATGCTAAATTTTGCCGGCGGTGACGCAGCTGGCACCAGTGGGTGGGGAAACACCTCTGAACAGAAAATGTTGACCTTACCAGTATGGTGGTGACAATCAGCGTCTTGTTGGCCAGCTTCTCTGAAACGTTAATATCCAGACTGGTGGAGTTCATTGCCAGAGTGTTGTTGGAGTACCAGATCCCAATCTAACAGATTAAAAAAACAAAAACAAAATCAATGGCTTCCGATGGGTAAATAATGCACTTTTCAAGCTCTGCTGCTGCTACTCTTTTAGTGTTGCAATCAGTTTGAGCAAGTCGCTTTATTGGTCCACGGTTGTTGTTGTTGTTTTCAGTTGCAACAACTCTTTGCATTGCTGCACTGTGCATCTGCAGTATAATCACTTAATTGTCCCCAGTTCCCACAACAGTCATGAGCTGTGTTACTGCACCCAATTGTAAAACGACAAAGGGAGAGAAAATAGCAAAGCTAAGTTTCAGAAAAACAAACAAACGCTATGAAATCAGGATTTCCCGGTAACACTTTACTTGACGTTTTATGCGTAAGGCTGAAATTAAGTGTTGTTTGCTAAATTATGACAGGTTTAGAGCTATGTTGGCATTTTTTGGGTTAGGTGGAGGGATCTAGTGGGGTTATATAGGGATAGGGTTATGGTTAGGTAGCATTAGGGTAACAAACAACACTTAAAGGTCCCATATCATGCTATTTTTCACCCATTTCCATTTGTTCTAAGAACCCCAAAAACATAGTATTTGAGGTTTATTTTCCCAAATTCACCTGTTTTTCAGAGTTTTAGCCTCTGAAAAGTCACTTTCTGAGCAACTCTACACAAACAGGCTTATTTGTGTCCTACTTATGCATATTCATGAGTGGGCGTGTCTATAGACGGGACACTGACTTCCTCCTCCCCGCACAGTGACGTAGGGACAGAGGACGGCCCGCCCTCCTCCCACCCACTCCGTAGCTGAGCTCATGCTGCTTTATAAACACGAGACAGAGCGTGGGGGCGGGGCGTTCGCTGGTACATACATAGACTGTAGAAAAAACATACATACTGTAGCACTGCGTGAAGTACGCTGAAATGCTCACTTTCGTGGCCGTGTCTGTTTACATGTCAATCACGGCAGAGAGCTTCCTGGGGGCGCGGCTTCTCCAGCTCAGTGCGCTTCAGTTTCATTTGCACTGGGATCCGTTTCAGACACTTCCTCTTTTTTTTAAGTTCGTAAAGTGTCAAGGTAAACCAGTTTATGATGAAACAGCCAGTACCAGAGGTATTCCTTTGAGGAAAATCCCTTAACATATTCCAGTGAGCCAAAAAAAAAGAGAGAACGTTCAGGAGCGTGTGTTAGCAGAAGGTGATGGGTTTCCTCAACTCAATGAACAGCGATCAATCTGGATCTGCAGCGATGTGTGGCCTCACACCTCATTTAACTTTCACTTTCAAACGCAGGTGAGATGAATCTTGATTTCTACTCCTTCTAATGGCAGCAGTGACTGAATATTCTTCCAAAATGCCCGTAAACACCTCATTGATTGGCTCTAACAATGTTTCTATTCTGCTTGAAAGTGCTCTCCAACTACCTCTGACTAATTTGATGAGGTCAAAAACCATAGATCTAATCAAGCAAAAGACAGAGTCTTGATGCAGGGAAAAGAATAGAAAGAATTGCACACATTTTTGTTTTAAATATTAGGGAATAAGGCATAATTCAGTTCAGTGAGCCTGGTGAAGCAGCTCCTGCAGCTTAATCTGGTCTAGGACAATATTCACCCTCATAGATTGTGTCAGTTGATTAAACTTTTGGCACAATGGTGGGAAATGACTCTTCTAATGGCTGTAATAACTGCTCTTTAGCAAAATGAAATAAGTTCACTTTACATTCACTTTACACTTTGCCTAATAGTGAATGGGTGAAACAATCGACATGAGGTAAGCAGAATTACCTCTTAGCAAGATTAGAATGGTTTTGCATTTCCAGTGCAGGAATAGATTTTCTCAGGGCATTAAGTCTTCTTCGAATAGTTTCTAAACATGAAGATGACTCAGCACTTCCTCCGAGTATTAACATAGTGTGCCTATAACTGTCGCTTTTTTGCGCACAAATCAGGTATAAACAGACAAGATTATTTTTTATTACAAAGGGATACAACTGTAATTTCTAGAGCTGGAACCATAACTGAAATGCAGTAGAATATAACCATTGTCCTAATATTTAAATCAGACTGGAGTCCTTAAAGGTGCAGTCTGCAACTCTTATAAAAGTGACTTTTTGTCATATTTTTTCACACAAACTACTAGTTTCATTTAAAGCTGTCCTGACATAGTGACAGCTTTAGATGAAACTAGTAGTTTGTGTGAAAAAAGCAGGCTCATTGAGCCCCCCCTGCTGCTCCTGGGGTGAACCTTAACTCTAACAATAAAGCTTTGGGTTAACTTTAACACCAACCCTAACCCTAACCCAACCCACAATGAGGCACAGATAATGTGCCTTTCCCTGTATTTGTTTGTATTCCACTGTAAATAGCTATATATATATATATATCTGCGTGTGTGTGTGTGTGTGTGTGTGTGTTTTTTTGGCTTTTATAGTACAAAAAGACCCCTAACTTTTTCCCACTCAAATTTTAGTTTTTATAGTGGTTTTAGATATACTGTGTTAATACAGTATGGCATACTAAAGAACATACTTCACAGTCATATATGGGATGTTTTCCTGAAGAAAGATACCAAACATGCAATGTTTATGGATTTCCCGATACGAAAATATAAAGGTAAAGTCAAACACAATGAAAAAAAAAACAGCAAAAACGCCTTAAGCTCCAGAGGGTTAACCCCAACCCCAACCCTAACCCTAACCCTAACCCCAACCCTAACCCCAACCCTAACCCCAACCCTAACCCTAAGCAGAAATGTACTTAATTTTACCAGTACAAGTACTCTTTATGTTAATTAATACTACAATGATCTTGAATGTTAGAAAGGTTTATAGAATAGATCATTCCTTAGGCATTTGGAGGTACAAATGGCAGTAATTGGGTTTAATTGACACAAAATAAAGATGCTGATCCAACCATTTTGGTTTAGTCAATGTTCCCAGTTAGAGTTTGACTTAATCTAAATAATTGCACATCTTGGCTTCTTTTACTCTTCTTTGTTTGTACTTCACCTCTCTAAAGACTGTTTTGTTCCTGATGTACACAACAGTCCATCGTTCCACATTTAATATCCTTCTCACACACACTGATCTCATTTGTGCTCCTTGAGATGATGTCATTGTTCATCATTGACCAATCAAAAATAGTAACAATATTTACTAAATAAAAATCTTAATGAAATTCAGTAAAAACTTAAACTTTGAATTTGGTAAAAGTATAGAACGTTTGTTCAGGTTGAAAGATCTAGAAGAAAAAAAGCTGAAGCCTGAAGCAAAATCCAATTCAATACAAGACTAAAATAAACTTCTATCATACATCCGTAATAGAGTATCCACAGTATATTATATAGTATATAAATATATTATATTGTAATGATGCATCTTTAGACGCACATACGGCCTCTGAAAAGCTCCAGGCAAGAAAAACCTGAAGAAAGAAATCCTGATTTCTATAGATTAATGTCAAGAAAAGGTTTATTAAAACTACTGCAGGAAAAGCTTTAACTGTGTGTAGCCAGCAGGGGCTGAAGAAAGAGCAGGTGGGGGTGGGCACATGCATTCTCACTACAAAACACTGTTATTAGGACATAACTCAGTGGCAAGATAATTAAGTAATCCTCTTAAAAGCATCCTAAACCTCATCCAGGGTTTATTTTAACCCTCGAGTGAAATGATGAGCTCATACATCCGGAACTGAACATTCATCACTGTTTTTGGCAAGTCACTTAAATGATTTAAAACTTTATACTTTATGGCAGCTAATCTTGACCAACATCAAATACAGTGTGAGAAGAATAATGTAATGGGAATGGAAACTTTCTTATAGCTTCAATACGTGCCTGTCAACACAAGTGAAACAAATTTTACCGACTTTTACAAATGAATGGAGGGCAGAGGCAGCGTGAACTGTAGTTTAGCAAAACCAAAAACAGTTTGTGTACATATTTGTAACTCAGGCAACCCTCATCTGTTATCAGCTCTTTGGTTATAGTGCAGAGGGGTCTGTGATCTCAGTGTTAAACGCCTCCTACGGCTTTGTTAAAACGCACACAGGTGGTCTGTGACTGACCCACAGCCTATGGCCACGGTGACCTGTCTGATGCGTGATAAAAGGCAGTGCTGACCTCCTTGTGGCCTCCCCTGTGTTTCTCCAGGATCCGCAGGGTGTAGTTGGTCCTCTGACCTTTGCTGTTGAACTCTATCCGCCCTGTTAGACCATCGTACTCCACCTGGAACGCCAACAAAGTCAAAGGTTACAAAGTACAAGAGGAGCTTGAAACGGAGGGTGACACTGAGAAAATATGGGAACAGAGGTGAAAGTAACGAGTACTCGCGTTACTGTAATTGAGTTGCTTTATTGATTATATTTTTCTAAATCAGTAATCATACTTGTACCTAAGTACGTTTTATACAAAGTAATTATTACATTTCTAAATCCAACCGTTACTTAGTAAATTGATTATTACTATTTGTTTTAAAATGATTGTGAAACTACAAAAAAATGAAATGACCAGACAACAATGAAATGCATCACATCATAGCCGACCAATCAGATTAAACGTATTGCACTGCACCAAAAACAGCATTGATTTGAGGTTATTTTCTCTGTTTTAAAGTTAATAAATCTGAGCCTGATCATTTATTTAGATTTTTAATTGAATTCATTGGTGGTGTTTTTGACAAAACTTTCATTTTACACAGATGCCTTTGAGGAAAAATCCTGAAGTTCCAATTGTGCAAGATTTCATCTCTTCATTTTCAAGTTTATACATGAGATGTTTACTGTATGCAAGGGAACCGTGGCAAGATTTATTACCAACAATAAACGTGCGGGGTGAAAGTAACTATTAACTTTTACTTTGACTATATAATTGAGCTACTTTTTACTTGTACTTGAGTATTTTATGTAGTACTTCTACTTGAGTAGAATATATCAGTGCTCTTTACACCTCGGCATGGTAATGAAAACAATGACAGTGTGTATGAGACGTGAATATTGAATGATGTGTTGTTAACGCACACGTGACAAACTCATGGTCCGGGGGTCAAAACCGGCCCTTTGGAGCATCCAATTCAGCCCGCAGGAAAAAGTAAAAATTACAGAGAAAACATGAATCATTGTGTAAATGAAACTCAGCAATATTTGTAAGGACTCACAGTTTTCCCGGTGCTTATATTGCATGATTGCTGAAATTTGTTATGCTAAACTGTTGAAAAAACTAAATTCTTACAAAACCTTAAATTTTCCTCAAATGATGACATAATGTTAAATAGAAATTGGTCACAAAATCTAAAAAATTTAAAGTGAAAATCCTGTTGGGACTGATATCTGTCACTTATTGCTTGGATATTGATATTTCTACATTTGATGGATACGTAGAAGTGTAAACTAGGGCACAATAATGTTGAAATGACTTGTTTTCCACTTGAGATCAAACTGCTCCACATTTGGACCCTGAACTAAATTGAGTTTGACACCGCTGTGTTAACGGTTACATCAGTGAAGGACGTTTAAAAAAAAATGACAAAAAACAAGAGATAAATTTTAGACCAGACTGTGAAAATTGGCTTTGATCACAAGGACAAATTGAGAATGTAAGTGTCTCTAATAAACCAGCAGAGTGTCAATGCTCTTCTAAAGAGGGCCAAACCTGAACTTGTGAGCTCAGCTCTATGTCTCTACCAAATCCCATCTGTTGCCACAGTTACTCAGAGCTATGATGGATGGCACCCAAGTGAAGATGAGGCATAGCGTGATGTTGACTAACAAAGACAGATGTCGACGTGGTGGGGTGGAGGCAGTGAGGGATGGGTCTCTGCCTGTCTTGACAACAGGTCGTCGATGAGGCGGACAGAGGACCAGAGATGGGAGATGACAAAGAACAACGGGAGAGAGAGGTTACATGCAGCATGAGACGAGGATGAAACCCAACAGAGGTGTTAGCATCAATCAATCCTTCAGCAGAAAGGAAATTGATTGGCTGAAAACATTCACCTGACCTTTTTAACCCTTTATCATCATCTGCATCATCTTTGACACAAAGGTTTTTGGGGCCTTTACAATTATGGGACCACCTCAAGATTCATTGCAGGTGCTTAAAGTTTTTCTATTACATTGCTATTAAGGGATGCTAAGCCTTAGTAGTTGCATTTAGTTCCAAATTCTCCTTTAAAAAGTACTTTAAAATATTAATTACAAGAATCAACAGGTGGTATCCACACAGATCAAATGTTATTTTAGAATCATTGTAAAGTCTTGATTTAGTTTAGTTTGATTTAGTCCTTGTCCAGCAGTCTAACAAAATATATCCATCTATGATGAATCATGAAAAACTGCAACATAAATCATAAATCAATAGAAAGTGACATTTATTTAGAATAATAATTTCAAATTATTACTCGAAATAAATGTTACTTTTGATTTGCAATTTTTTTTTCCACTTTAAAGACATTTTCCGCACTTCCGCTGCTTCTTTTTTGCCAATTTAACTACATTCACAATTTTTGATGCCCATTATTTGACAGTTTAAACTAATTGTTCAAATATTGACACTTTGACGCCTTTTTACCCTTTTTCTGCAACTACACCAAATTTGCAATATTTTTTTAGTGTCTTATTTTTTACAACAGGGCCACAGCACGACCTTAATCACTTTTATTGATTAATTATTTCTTGACTTCCTCCACCTGTGTTTTTAATGAAATATGTGTTTTGTGAAATGGTGTTTCAACCTTGGGTTCATGACCCCAAGTGGGGTCGCCTGAAATGTCTAGTAAATGATAATTATTATTTTTATTTTTTTTGTTTTGTTTTTATTTTCGAATTAAAACACAACACACAATGTTAAACAACTGTATTCTGTACTTTCACTTTCACAAATATAACTCTAGTTTCAATAAAATGCAGTATAAAGAAAAGAAGAAAGAGAAAAAAGAATAAAAATAAAAATAAATAAATGCATGAGTAAAATACAGTATGAAAATATCTGAGCTTGGTTACTCTCTCTTTGTAACACAGTATAATAAACATGATTGGGGATTTGGGGACGCAATAAATTCGTGATGGTTGGAAACCACTGGATTAGATTAACTGCTTTGTCAGCAACTTGTCAACTCATACTGCACACGCTTTATGGAAGGTTTACCATGCGCAGATAGTTCATGAGGCTGGTCCCGTGTTGCCAGATCTGAGGGGAAGTGCAGCTCAGCGGCTTCACTCCAATCTCCTGACTGCGGTTGAGTTCGCGTACAGCCCCCACCACCACGTGCACCGCGTCAAACATCAACGCTGATGAGAGCTGTGAAAAAATGCACACAAAAAGAGAAAACCAGGAAGGGGTGGGGAGAGATGGAATCAGGGGGGAGAAAAAGACCAGGAGGGAAGTATGAGCACAAGACACAAGGAAATTTTTGTGCAGTTTAAATAAACCACCTGGGAGGAAGCAAGGGATGGATACGTCAATACCTATTAAATAGAAGAAAGACTAGCTGATTCTCTTTAACTGCTCAACAAATCCAAGCAAGAAGAAAACTCTCCTTGTCCTTAGTGACTTACAAACAAAGCTCCAAAGCTTTGCCTTTTAATGACCACACATTATAAGAGTCCGAGACACTAACCGCAGGGCCGGGGTACGTCAGATCACAGCCTTCCCTCCAGGAGAGGTTGAGGCTCCTGATGAACTCCAAATAGAAGGGATGTGTGGTGTTAAACATTGAGAAACCCACAATATTGGACTGGTCATCCACTATGTCATCCAGCCTGAGTAAGGGAAAGTCCTGGAGAGGAGGAGGAAAAGTGAAGAGACAGAACAGAAATGACTGTTAAATCTGTGAGGTGACATGTAGAGACTCTAACTGTGTTTCCATTAGCTTTGGAAATGTGCAAAATCGAAATAGTGCAATAAAAACTGGTAATGGACCTGAATTAAAAAGAAAACACTCAAATATCACTAAAAAGTTTTTACACTTTCATGAGGAGGAATTTCAGATGTTTCAATATTGAAATGTATCACAATAACACAATGGAAACACTTTTTCCGCAAATACACATCAGAGAACGCGACTTACCAGGTCACATGATATGAGGTACCTGGTCACATGACCATGTCTCTCCGAGAAAACACGGCGCGGTACGTGTAGACAAAGGACAAGACCTGGACATTTCTTAGCATTTTACATTAACATGATTACTGTCACATTAGACGTGAAATAACAAAGGAATGCAGAGTTTTCTAAGGAGGTTTGGAGTGTCCGTCTTCCTGCAGCAAAGTCGCGCGGGATGAGATTTCACAGCAGTTATGAGGCTTCTGCCCTAAACAACCTTCAATGCAAACACGTTCAAAGCACAATTATAATTTGTCGATAATTAGAAATATCGCTTTTATCTTGAGAAAAAAAGCTAATGTCTGATTTCACACGAGGAAAAAAACTAATGGACAAAGGACCAGAAATAAGGCAAAAACAAAGAGGTGTGGATGGAAACAGATCGTTTTTCAAAGTGCACCATCAGTCACAAAGAGACGAGATGGAACACATCGGACATGTCGGCTAGTGATGTAGACGGACAGTTAGAGAACGAGGCTGTCAGCACATTCACCTGAAACTTTGTTTTTCAAAACTTCAATTTACACTTTTAAAACTTTGGATGTAACACTGGAGTCTCAGATCTCTCCCTGTTCTTTCCATCTTTCATCTTAAACTCTACTTTCCCATACTGAATACTGAATGTGTTCGCTAGTGAAGACGCAGGGGAGGAGAATGATCAAGTATAGTAGAGGAAGCAGGAGCATTAGCATGCTCTTACCATGGTGGTGAGGATGTACTTATAAAACGCTGACGTCATCCCCAACTCAGACGCCTGTGGGACAAGGACACAGAAAATAAAAAAGGTAAAATTAAACAGGAGGGGTGAAGCATAAGGGAAATGAAAGATAGAGAGAGAAAGGAATCAGAGAACAAAGGAGGTGATTATAAGGTAAAAAGAGACAGAGACAGGGATGGACAGGAGCAGACGTTAATCACAGTTTTACATCATCAAGCTAACACTAGAGTATTTTAGCTAAAGGCTGAACGCCGCTCTGATGCGTCCAGTGCAAGCATCTCATACGCATTCAAACCATGAGTCACAGCCCTGCCCATGGGCACAACGGGCCCTATCATGATTCAGAACAAGCCGGGCAAACATCTGCACCGGATCCCAGCAAAAGATGTTGATTCGTCAAATACTTTCAGAGGAGTCAAAGTGATCGTTGCTGGCAGATATACATGGACATTGTTCTTGATGCAGCTCTAGAGGGCAGAGAAGGTAAAAATAGATGTTAATTCCACCACAACAAACATGTAGCCTGTGGTTCTTTGGGGAGTTTTGCATTTCCATTATTTTACAAATGTTTAGCCCTGCATGTCTTTCATCTCTTTGAACTGAGTTTTCAAACGAAGGCATGCGAGAGAAAGAGAAAGAAACGCCATCTCCTTTGTGTCTCATTGTTACAGCTGTAGAAGAACAACATGGTGCACTGCTCTGAGGTTATAGTGCTGTATGTGATTGGTCAACTTTGTATCAGGTGGCACTGAACAACGACCGAATAGTTTGATATTGCATACCAACGTACTAAGTCTGAAGCCAAATGAGTATTCAGTGCGTTCACATTAGATAATATGAAAAGACTGACTATACGAGAAAAACCTGGATGCATACTATATACTGTATATACAGTATGTATACTCATACTCAACCGCCCCATGATGCATTGCAAGTGAAATGTAATATCATCCTTGGACCTGCTTCAAAAATTATACATCCCCTTTTCAAAACAAAAGCATCTCTTCTTGTCTTCCATTAGTTTTTTTTTTTACTTTTTGTAACTAGGACACTTGTTTTGAAGTTAACCAGAAGTTTTGTCAGCAGCACAATGGTGGGTCTCATGAAATGTGTTTTCCCCAAATGTATGGATCAAATGAGCACATGTTGATATTCTACTTGGTCACTTTCTCGCTTAAAATGCTTTCAGAACTTTCAAAGGTGGAGAATCAACAAAGATATTTAGCCTCAGTGTGCTCCATGTTTTTGTCACTGTAGGTTTGAAATGCATCTTTGGAAACTTGGAAGTATACTTCAGTGGGAACGGTCACCATACTAATTACGTATACTAATAGGATATAGTAGACAGTATATACTCATTGAGTGTGTAGTGTATAGCACAATATGCGATTTCGAACACAGCCACTACCTTGATTTGCAGCCATGCAAAGTGATATTTCTCCATAGAGCAACGTGGACCATCAAGACTTTAACACTCAATAGTTTTAGGTAGAACAGCCACGCTTCAGACGAGACGGCAACCCACTCTACAAGCCATTGACTACCATTTCAGAGTTGGAGCTGACCTTTTTTAGGATCAGATAGGAGATGGAAGCATTTGCGTCAATGATGATGGTGGCCACTTTGTCGTCACGGATCTCCTTCAGCAGAGGGGTTGGGTCCAGGTTGTCATCCAGCATCCTGACGGAAAGCGTCTCTCGAGAAATGAGAAAGCGGCGAATCAGCTCCTCCAATCTCAGCAGGCCTGAGGGAAAGCCACAGCTTCAAATCAACATCTGTATCAAAAGGACGAGGCTAATATTTCTAAGATGTAAGCTTTGCAGAACCCATTAGATTGGTGATTCATCCTCGGCTGATCATCAATTTCCGTCACCGTGCAAAGCTAGATTGATGTTTTGTCCAAAACCCCCAGGAATACGTCACTGATGTGTGCATGAACTGTATCCTTATCTCAGAGCATATTTTTCATCTGTTATCATATTTTACATTGCCTAGCATGCTCATTTGTGCGTGAGGTCACAAAAAAAAAAAAAAAAACTTAACAAATAACATCTGCCAAACAATCATTTATGAAAAAAAACATTTAAGGGAATAGTTTCTAGCAAAAGTTTAGCATTTTCACAGTTCTTCATATTTTATTCATAACACCTCGGCTGTGATTTGCAAAGCTAAATTTAAGGTGTGTTCTATTGGATTACTCCTAATGCTTTTTCAGTTACACCTAGACATATTCTCCATGATCTTGCAGCAACAGAGTTATTTTCAACCTTCCTCCCACAGATGCAAAGACAAAGGCAAGAAAAAGAGAGTAGATGCACTAAAGTGTGATTTCTAAAAGCAAGCCCACAGGTAACCATTTGTTTTTACTTTTTATTTTTTTAAAACTTCTATCACAAAGTCACACGCCAACATTTTATCTGCATCACATTCATTTGTGTAATCAGTGAGGGACTCATGAGCTTTGGCAAGGTAAACTAAGGGTATAAATCTGTTTGCAACACCCAAGCTTTTTTTTTTTTAGCACCAAACAGGTGCTATGAATCGTCAGTTTCACCAATAGTCATTGACTGGAAAAGGAAAAAGATGTGGAGGCTTAAACTGGTGGAAGAACAGACATTATCCAAGATGAAGGTGAAGACGATTACTATCCTAAGACAAGACTGAGCGCAGCAATGTCTCAGTGGTTCATTTGTTGCATCTTGTTTATTGATAATTATTACCTATCAACACTTTACCATTTCAAAGCATTTCACATTTTTCACACCTGCTTTAAACTTTTGCACAGTATGAATTTCAATGATCCATGAAATGCTCAACCTTAACGTGTAACATATGTAGGCCTTTAAACCCACGGTGTTCTTTTGTGAAAGAAAGCTGAGCTAAACTAAACTGAAACTTTTTTTGCAATGAGCTGTACCACGCTCCAAAATTCACGGCTGATATCGAGATCCACATGGCACCTCCTCAGCAAACCTAGTAGGATGAAAAGGAATGTGCTCTTTGAAGCTCCGTAGCTCGCTTTGCTGTCTCATGTTGTAGTTAAGTTTTTTTTTTATTTCTTTCGTAATGTGCTGTGAGCAAAAAAAAAAGAAAAAGAAATGGAAAAACTGATAGCACTTCATGACAAACAGTCAAGGGGGAATTACGCACTGGAGACAATTTTTCCCACTTCAAGTGAATTCACCTTGAATTTCAGGTTAACCAGTGGCATTCAAGGCTCACTTGACAATGTGTGCACAATAAAGTCTTTACAAGAAGCTCTACTCAGATGCTCTCTAATTGTAATTCCATAGTAAAACCCCACTAGCTAAGTAAATAAGTGGCCGGGCAGGCATGCGGGGGGACATTGGGAAAGGGGGGAGAATGAAAACAGGAGGAGGAGAGACGGAGCACACTGAGCCCTTCAGCAGCAGAAAGACTCTGTAAGCAGTGGGCTAATCACTGAACCAGGCCAAAACTTTAATTAGTTTGAGGAAGGAGTGAAAAAAAATCAATGCACTTTACAGCTTCTTCCCTTAACTCTACCTCACGTTTCTCTCTTTCTCACACATAAGCCTTCTCTATCTTTCCTGTCTTTGTCCTCTGCTCCAGTTACCACTCCCAGTCTTTATTCATCTCTCTCCGGTGCTACCGCCATCTCCGCCTCCCAGTGCTCAGCCCATTCCTCTCACTGTCCTTAACCTCATGTATCCCATAGAAAATCTGCATAATGGAATTAGAGCTTGAAAACTTTTGATCTTGGCATCGTGAAAGAAGATATCGAGAAGAGAAACCAGAGAAATGCCATCAGGTTCCAGCGAAAGCAGTATCTAAAAAAAGTAACCACAGAATGTAGCATTCAGTTGGGCAACTTCTTATTTTTTCTTTAAAGAGTAACTAAACCCCAAGATTTAGGATGGAAATTAAAAAAATGCATTGATAATGGGCGGGGCTCTTGGAGCTGTTAACTTTCTTTTTTGTTTCTTGGGGATGCATTCGACTGGTTTTCAGCTTCTGGTACCTCAGGTGCTGGCCATCAGGTGCATAATTATCAGCACCTGTGAGCATGGGCTCTACTACTGGTCACCCCAAGAATCAGCATTCCACCACTGCTTCACAAAACCCTTCAAAATCAAAAAGTTACTACATTCTTCACAGAGAACTTAGAGGTAAACAGTGTGGTTAAAACCAATGATGATTAATATATACTGTACATGTTTAGCTGTAACACCAGTAACCATGGCGACAGTTTGAATCTCCCCATATCATCTTCATTTATCCTGAGATACAAAGAACAAATGTCATACCACAAGTTTTTAAAAGATTTCTTATCCAATTTTTCAGTAAAAATACAATTTTTTTTTAGCTTGGGGTAGGTAGGGTTGTTTATTTGTTTATTAAGGACTCATTTGAGTATTGTTTATTCTCAGCGGTGAATAATTAAGATTTATATTAATAAACCTGATATATATTTTAATAAACCAGGATGTATTCTATTCTGTACTCATGTACTACTTGTTTTTCAGCCTATTTGGGAATTGATAAGAATCAATAAAAAAGACGAATCAATAAGCAGGAATCGATAAAGTATCGGAATCGCTAAATCCTTATCAATATACATCCCTAACCATGATCAGGATCACTGATCCAGATAACTGCCAATATCTCGTAAAGACAATATTTGACCCAAGGTTTGCATTCTCTCAGTCAAATGATTATTATATCTATAAGAGATCAGTCACAAGATAACATGTTTACTAGGTAAACTGGACCTTTTGTATAATCACTAATTGCTGTCAAAGTTCAGAATCTTTCCTGGATGAAAAGGAACAAGAGAAGGATGAGGGACACATATTTGAAGTATTTTAGGATGTCGACCAGACATGTTGAATACTGTGTGCGTCAGAGAATGCCAGTAATTCATTATAATTACATACATACTAATCCGACTGACCAAGAAGCGTAATAATAACAACACAAATCACACCTAAATCTGATTCATGATCAATCTCACTGACGTTTTTGGACTTCTGCTGAACAAATAATAGGTTTAAAGACCAAGAAGAGAAAGGTTCATAACTTGTGACTGACTTATTATGAGAACAGAGTCAAGTATGTATAGGGTCTTTATTTGGAGCTTATAAAGTTATAAAACTCAGAGTCAGGATGTAACGTTGGCTACCCAGGTAAATAACGTTTCCTTATCCTGTCAGAACTTATAAAGATTTGTATTAAAAGTCTCCTGGATAAAACTGGAGCCGGATATTTTAATAGACATAATCTACTGAAGTACTATTTAACATCTGGCTGAGTTTTAGGAGTTGATCACGGAAACTTTGTGTAGTATTGAATATACTGTACTTACCAATACACTGTGGGACAATAAACTTCACAGATTGTTTCCAGAAGACATCTGTGCAGATAGTCACTACTGAAGGTACTTTAGCTTTAGAGTCTATACATTATCATCTCCACTATGAAAACTAAAGGACACCAGTACAAAAATGTTGTTCTGCACCAGGTGTAGAGCGTGTGGTTCCATAATGTATTATTTACTAATTGTTTGAAAAAGGACAATTAGCGATAATAGCAATGTTTTTAGTTGCTATCTTAAGTTGCACAAGGGATCACTAATTTGCTTAATTTTTCATTAGGGTTTTTTGTGTGTCTTTTTTTGTGTAAACAACAAGGGTCTACTTCATTTTAGCACATTGCTCTTAACAGATTGATTGTTAATGAAATATAAAAGGTTTGCTGTTAGCAAACATTTGCTGATGTTAAACTTCTGTAATGTCACAATCGCATAAAAACGCACAATTGTGTTCTCTTAGGGCAGGGGTCACCAACACGGTGTCCACGGGCAACAGGTAGCCCCCATGGACCATGTGAGGTCACGTCACCAATGAGCTTCATCTAAAATCTGATTTACTTTCCAGGAGGATAAATACATGTGACAGATATAGTTAGTACTTAGTAGAGTTAAATACTGCTGCATGTGACAAAGTTTTATTTTCAAATTAACCTCTTTAAATGTTCATTTTCACTGGAACATTGTGACTAAAGTTTTTAAGTGTTGCAGATTGGGTGTATGGGTTGTGGTATGTTATATATAATATGTTATATAAGGTATATTTTTAAAAATGCAAGGTTGATTTGCGTAAAATATGACATATTTGTTCCATTTTACAATAATGTTATTAGGCTTTACGCCGATCTGATCGGCTATATCGGATCGGCCGATATTTTGCATTTTATGCAATTAATGTGATCGGCTGTAATGTCATAATTTGCCGACCCGATCAATGACGTCATTGTCACGATGAAACTTTCTGTAGATGCTCCCATTGCATTGTTTTATCATCCCATTTACACCATAGAGTTGCTGCTTTATGTGAGCAAACAACTCCCTGAATCGGACACAAGCTAAAGCGAATGGAGGCTTCACGTAGTTCCAGTGTGGTCTGCCACCGCAGCTTAATCTCCAACTCTCTTGTCGCTGCTTCACAGCAGTCATTGAGTCTGACATGGGACTCTGGTTTAATTCAACAGCTGCAACGTTTATTTTGTCTATCACTTAAAACGGCATGCGGCTTATAATCGATCTGCTCCGTTCTCACACGTTCGAGCGACTCGGGCATTCATTCGCAGTTAAAGGGCCACGCACACACCCACACACACTCTGACAACAAATGTTATATTCAGGTCCTGCATGGAAATTCTTCAACTCTTCCACTCCCTCACTGTCACAAAGCTGTGTTTTGGTCCCAAAAAATGATACCGTTTGATTTTCCATGAATCTGTATCAGGTAGTATCAATGGAATTCGGTCAGTACCTAAAAAAACAACCTGAATTCATATGATCGGCCCAAAAATCCTGATCGTGTAAAGCCTAAATGTTATGTGATAGGATTAATTAAAAGTTGTTTGTTAGTAGCCAGGAAAGTAGGAAGATTAACATTTTCTATGAAATGTAATGAAAATGAAACAAGTGTACAAAATAAAAGTGTTGCATGTTGAAACTTAAACATTTCCTACCTTTTTAAGTTACTGCTATCCTTCCTTGTTATCTTACCCTCTAAAGTCAAACATTTGGTATTTAAAAAGTGCTTCTAAAACTGGTAGCCAGTCGGACTATTCAGTGCCATGAAGTAACTCACAGTTTCAGAAAGGTTGGTGACAATGGGGCGCTGATTGTAAAGTTGTGCATGCTAAAATAAACAGCAACTTTTTGCAATATTTAGCAACAAACCACGTTTAAAAAACGTATGTGAATTTTTTTTTGTTACTTTTCACCAGATTTATAGCAATAATAATAATAATCTAAATCTAAATGCTAAATTTGCATAATAGCTAACTATTTAGTTTAACCTGTGACATTTAGATTTAGATTTAACATTTAACATTTATATTTAGATTTAACATTTTAATTTTAACATTTAGCATTTAGATTTAACTTTTATTTTTAAATTTAACATTGAGATGTAATATTTAACATTTAGATGTAAAATTTAGATTCAATATTTATTATTTAGATTTACCATTTACATTATATTTTTACAAGAGAAAAAAATAGCAAATTTTACAAATATTTCTGTAAATCTGGTCAAAAGCAACATAAAAAAAAAAATTCCAAACGTTTTTAAAATGTGGTTTGTTGCTAAATGTTGCAAAAAGTTGCTGTTTATTTGAGCATGCGCAACTTTACAATCGGTGCCCCATTGGTGACCCCTGTTTTAGGGCAACACACAGTTACTGTCTGAAGCACAAACGCTTACAAC
Source organism: Gouania willdenowi (assembly GCF_900634775.1). Classification (NCBI taxonomy): domain Eukaryota; kingdom Metazoa; phylum Chordata; class Actinopteri; order Blenniiformes; family Gobiesocidae; genus Gouania; species Gouania willdenowi. The sequence goes on from NC_041059.1 coordinate 10,555,404, forward strand.
CCTTCTTTTGAGAGCGGATACATACAGCTATTACACACAAAGGGAACTAAACACACCAAAAAGTGTGCCAACACACATTGTGTTGTATGTACACCAGGTGCAGACACAAGCAATTAGACAATTATCTCAATTCCTAACGTTCGTAGATCCACATCAGTCTAAGGAGAAAAAGCGCACGCACACAAACACACAGTTGTTCTCGAACAATTCCCGGAACGAAGCGAGCACACAAGGAAACGCAGTTGTTCACAGTGCGGAACAAGCCTGTTGAGTGGCAGTTAGCACCTATTCGGCAGCCATGGCAACCAGCTCCACGGCAATAGACGGCACAGCCAAGTGGGTCACAGTCTGTGAGTGCGATAACCTTGTAAAGATCACCTTCAAGCCAAATATATTAGACACATGCACAGCAACGAGGTTCTCCACCAGTGAAAGTTGCATTTGTATGCACAGACAGTAGCTGTCAGGCTATCAGTCTACACTAATTCATATGAGGAATAAACACAGAGAAAGGCAGCACTCTAATCTACTCAGTCAAATGACAATCAAGCCCTAAAGATGCCATTTCAAAGCTTTTGCAGTTCAACAAAATACCAAGTCCATAAGGGCCTTGTTCATTTTACTTTCAGGAAACTAAGGCTTTTTAAATGATGTGGAGATAATGAAAACACTGCAATGATTGAATCAGTTTTTCTTTTTGTTTTTACAATGACAGAGCTTTTGACTGAGCCATGAGAGACTTTTTTCACCACATTAATAGCTTTTCTAAGTGCTCTTCAGATTTTGGTTGGTACTTCTTGACTGATGTGTAAAGCCCTATCTGTCAAAAGACATCCTGGATTCTGTTCAATCATCGAAGTAAATAAAAACCCCTGTGATTATTCAGTGGCAGATGAAGGATTTTGCCACCTCCTACAGAGTATAGTGCACACAGTCTTCTTCACAAAGCTCTATTTGAACCAATCCACCCTTGTAATTTTCTCCATAGAGGAAGCCATAATAAATCAATGATGCACTCTTTTAAAATGAAAATAAAGAGGTCTAGTGACTAAGCCCTGAATTCCCTCTGATGTTAAAGCTCTGCGAGCGCTTGGCAAGTTAGAGTAAATGTCCCTTAAATTCTTCCAATACCGCAAAGTATCTCAGACATGAATATTAATTAAATTGGTTTGGCCCAACAACCCCCGTGAGGTGGATAAAAGCCAGGGTGTGGAAGTGTTGGAGAACAGGAAGCTGCAGCGTGTGCCTTATTCTGAACTCTGACATCAGACACAACAGGACTTCACTGTCACATCCAGAGTCAAACGGAGCCAAACAGTCCCCAGAAATAGGTGGTCATGCCAACATTCTCACTGTAGCATCGGTCCACAAACACAAACAAAGGCCTGCAAACAAGCCTTTATCAGGAAATAGAAACAGTCAAACATTAAAACATCTGTTCACCTGTTTCTAGTTTTGAATCAGTGGAAATTTTGACTAAAAGTTTTATCAACCATATTTTTTAATTGACAATAACTAGACTATGACTAATTAAAAAAATAACTAATTAACAAAAACTATTCTAAAATATATTGGATTGGATTGGTTTATTGGTCAGAGACAGAGCATTGACATTCTACACTGGTCAGACCCATTTGACGTCTATGTTACAAATATGAATATTATAAAATGAATTGCTAATCAAAGCAAAATAATATACATATAAATGTATATATACAATATATACATAAACAATATTAACTACTAATAAAAGCAAAAGTACATGCATACATACATTTAGTCGACTAAAATCTTAATGTCATTCAGTTGATTAAAACTAGGCTATAACTATAATGTACAGAATTTTGCCTCAAACTAAGTTCCAATTTAGTCAAAAGACTAAAACTGAATCAAAATAAACAGTGTATTGAATGAGAGATGTGTAGAATTCCTGTATTAATTAATATTCTGTGTTTCTTGTTATTTTAAAAGCATTTTAAATCTGGGACATTGCTGCTACCTTTGCACCAATTCTCAAACCAACTTTCAATGATTTTTTGCAAACAATAGAATCTTCATCTCTACTCACATTCAGCCTTAGCACAGACCAGGCTAGCTGAAGGGTAGCTGAACGAGCGCAGAATGGCTCCGATGGCCAGGCTCAGGTCCTCGTTACTGGGGTACAGAGTAACTGAGGCAAAGCGAAGGTACGGCAGCCGCGGGGTTTCCTCCGGACCAATTTTTACATGAGGAATCTATGAATAAAAAAAATAACATCACATTTTTTATTCAGTTCAGTAAGAAGAAAAAAAACATATCACTAGGTTGAGGTTACCTACAAGTGCGTGTCAAGATTTACTAAACAGAAATAAAAAAAATATACTGAGAAGATTGAGATGCACATCAAATACGGAAAAAAAAAAAGTAATATATGATGATCAGATCAAAATGTATATATTTTGGAGAGAAAAAAACATTATCAACATTCATGTTAGCATTTAGAATAATGACCAATCTGAGCATTAATACAGGAAAGAACAAAGGGTTTTGTCTTTGTAGTCCTTTTATGTGGGTTTTCTTGGTGGTTTTTTGTTTTTGTTTTTAGACCTTTTCGTGTTTTTTCTTTCTTTTCGTCTATTTTATTGCCAATATGGCAGATTTTTGTTGCCTGTTTGTGTGTTTTTAAAGTAATTATGTGTGTTTTTGCTATATTTTTTGTGTTATTGTTGTCTTTTTGTCTGTTTTAGTCTTTGACGTCCTTTTGAGGTCATTTTGTGTTTAAGTGGTTGTTTAGTGTGTCTTTGTTATCATTTTGTGCACTTTTGCTGTCGTTTTCCTTGCTTCTGGAATTTTGTGTGTTATGTTGGGTTTCATATAACTTCCAACTTCCTGAATTACAATTTTGTTTTGGGGGCCGCACAAAGTTAGACCGAGGGCCGCATGTGGCCCTGGGCCGCCAGTTGCCTATGTCTGATGTAGGGTTTTGAATTTCAATAGGAGAACTGAATGACTTGGTGCATTCATCATGTAGTGCTTGGAAACTATTCTACATACAGTGCTTTGAAGAGCTTTGTTTGCATGTGTTTAGTGTGTGTGTGTGTGTTTATCACCTCTTTCTCCCCACATATGTGACTGACAGTAGAGCCGGAGGCGGGGCTGGAGGCGGGACCTATCACAGAGACAACGCCTTTGGGCAGAATCTGACACACTGAAAGGAAAGAAGGAAAATAAACCCTAAGAGTGTGAACACAAACCTTTCCCTCTGTGAGCTTTGGATTGCAGCTCAAAGTTAGCACACAGCAGAAGCTCCAGTCAGGGAGAAAATGTGCATATCCAAAACCCTGTTGTTATGACGTTTGGAGCAATCTGTCTCATTAAAATCTGAGTGGTTTATAGAGAGAAACACCAAGGACAACGGAAAGCAGCAATGGGTTACATGCTGCTATTATTTAAACAGCATTGCACAGCATTAGTCAGCATTTAATGACTTTACTGTCTGGACATACTGTATCTTAGACCAATTACAGCCCTGCAGTCAGAAATCTCAACAGGCTGGTGACTGATTTCCACTGAACATTTTGCACGTTTAGCAGATGTAAAGGAAATTATGTGCATCAGTTTCTTGTATTTAAATTTCATAGCCATGTCTACTAACCATTGTTCCTTTAAATCAGTTTGTACCTTCCTGTGAATCAGCATACAGTATTCTCAAGCAATGCTTCTGCTGTATAAAAACTAAATAGATATTCCCACTATTCCCGTAATGAAAATTAAGAGTTTGTTTCCTATACTTTGAGAAACATTTTCTGCCTGCATTGGTTTTCTCTGGTCTCCTGCTTTTAATTTCCTCACTAAATACATGACTGATTAAAAACAAGAAGGAACAGGACAGGTTATATTTGCTGTCTGTCCCACACTTGCCTAGCGGACCAGTGTGAAATTGTTACTGACAGCCGTAACAGACTCACACACCCTGCTGCCAAAAACAATTCAATGATTGTAGTTATTTCGAAAAAGAAAAGTTCAACATGTTTGGAAACAGGTTTGCTTCTTTTTCTGGCGGTAGTTGAAGGAGACAAGGTGGGTTTTTTCGATTATTTATCTTACTGTTGCAGCATTTAGAGCTCACAGTTTATTACTTTCACAGCACAGACTGCATAATTTTCTGATTGTGTGTAGAAATAATTATTATAATAATTCTTGTCATTTACATAGAGAGTATAAAGGATATTTGACTGCTATAAATCCCCCTGTGTATCATATATAGAAATACATCTCTCAAAATCACATTTTTTCAGTCACATTCTTGTGTTTCCTCTTCTTTCGGTCGGTAATGAACGTAATGTAGTGTAACAATCAACTTACAGTGAGTGACATATCTGGGTTCCTGTTCACAAAAGACACACATCATTAAGCTAGCATTTGCATTAGCATTAGCATCCTCCTATGAGCAGAGCCTCAAACGTGCCATTGACAGTGTTTTGGTAACACTTTACTTGAAGTTTTATACATAAACGCTGACATTACGATGCCATTATGATGACACGACACCTGTCATTAGTATGAATAAGGTGTCATGAAGGCTGTCATTAAGTGTTGTTCGTCATCCTAACCCTAACCCTTCGTTAACCAAAACCCTAACCCTAACTCTAACCCAACCGTAGGCCTAGCCCCTAACCCCACTAGATCCCTCCACTTAACCACAAAATGCCAACATAGCTCCAAAGGTGTCATAATGACAGCCTTCATGACATCTTATTCTGCTGAGAGCTCCAAATAATTTATCTTAGTGAATCCGCCCTTAAGTGTGCATTGTGCAATGTGTCTGCAGATAATGAGGTGTGCATGCATACGCACAAGCAAGCGTGTGTATACGTGTGTGCATGTGTTGCTGTAAGATGATGAGCAATCTGATACAGGGACCAAAAAAAAAAAATCTGCTGGGAGCAAACAAGCCTGTCAGCGTCTCCTGCCCATTGGTCAAGGACAACCACCCACACACACACACACACACACACATATACCTGCTATCCTAGTGTTTGTATAGACATGTTGCCAGTAGCTGGTGGCTGGGTCAGTGACCTATTAAAATAGGAGCAGGGAGACTGTGTCTTCTCAGTGCTTGGACTCAGCTGTGGCTCTTCAGTCTTTGCAAATGTTCTGTTTTAACTCTGTATATCGATAGGATTTTTCTGAAGCAGCCTCTGCGGTACGCTGCTGTCTTCTTTTCACTGCACTGCTGATCTGTATTATTATGTGATGATTTGTTTTCATCATGTTCCACGCTGTACACAGTGCCAGCTGTTACTAGAGGGCATGGGTCCACTGTTTTTAATGAGACAGTCTTACTGTCCATTACTGGTCTCCGATGACATGTTTACTAATCAGCAAAACCCCCTGCAGGCTTCTAACTTCATGAAAGGAATGATGTTTTGTCATTGCGGGTAATCTTTTGAGATTGTTGCTTGTAAAAAAAAGACATTTTGGCAAATGTAGTTTGTTTTTCAGAAAACTGTCAGAAGCCTACTTAAAGCTGCAGTATGTAGAATGGTGAGACGCTCCCTCCCCTCCTGAACAAAACTCAGCGGTTTTCTTGTGAACGCTTGCGGAAACATCTGTGGAGATCTTAGCAACTTTTTTCTCAATAAAGACTAGTGACAAATGTAGGGACTTTATCTTGTCTTATTGAAGAGTTTCCTGATGTTTTAGAGACATGAAAGCACGTATCACTCGCTGTTGTAAGGACCTCCAAATCCCAGCTGATCAGAGCGGACAGACACTCCACATCCACACTGCACATGAAATGCGTCTGTTCTCTCCACCTTAGATAATGTGTCTCTTAGGTTTACAAGCAATTTATCCCATCTGTTATCACTCTCTCTCTGACTCGGTATGTGGGGCAGACTCCGCATAGACTGAAAGCGAATCACGCGCAGTCCGCCGCTCATACCGAATCAGAGGGACCTCCATAGAGTTTGTTCCTCCTGAACACGTATGTGCCTTTAAACTGTTGCTTCTCCACCTCGGTCTGCCTTTTCCCTCTTGCTTTACCGTGTAACCGTGTAAGACTTCTGCTGAAACATCTGCCATTGGACTCACTACTATCAGATTGTAAACGTGCATTGACTTTTGATGAGCAGCTTGAGCAGCCAATAGCAATGCCCAAAACAGCTCATGGAGCACTCTGTTAGTTGAAAAATCTCTGATTGGCTGAAGTCCAGCGTCACGCCCCTGGATTTCTAAAGGTCATTCTCAAAGCGAGGAGAAGGAGCAGAGATTCACTGTCCACTCAGAACAATATGGATTACAATATGCTCAAAGACATTTATAGATTTTTGACCAAATGACACAAAAAAAAAACTTACATACTGCAGCTTTAAGTTTTGGGGAGGTTTTTTTGTTGTTGTCAGACTGAGAGACTCAGCAGTGCACTGTAAACATTCCTCTCTGCAATGGTCCCTAATAACACAATTTGCCAAGATAATGCATTAATCATTACTGACACAATTAGTGAGGTCTATTGCCTGTACTTAAGACTCCAAGCTTAAAATTTATGTTTGCTAGACTTTATGATTTTCTGACACTTTTAAGAGAATCTGCTGAATCGGTTCTTTTCGAAGTGCAGACTTGGCTCTACTCACTGGTGTCAGTGGTGTCGTACTGAGAGTCTTTTTGCAGCTCATATATGTCCACCTCTACTCGGGCTCGGGACGGACCCTCCATCACGCTGTTGATGTTCTCCCTAGCGAGGGCCAGCGCCAGCCGCTCCCCACGCCCACACACTGACTGGTCATCAAGGATCGCCGCTATAGAAAACAGCAAGACGAAGAAGGGAAGGGTTAAAACACCCAAGTATAAAGATGGAATGCAGTGAAGGAGAAATAAATAAACAAGACAAGTCGTATAAGTAGTTATCTATGTTTGTTTACATGTAGCTATATGAAGATGTGTTTATTTTTATCTAACAAAATCAATGTTCCTTACATCCACGCCCTTCAGATTAAATACATTTTTCTTGGTATACTTACACAATCTCACTGATTATTATAGAAATGTATTCAGATTTATGACAAACCTAGAAACCAACTTTATCAAACAAGTGTATATTATCTTTGGCTACTCATTAATCAACTGCAAACTGACTCAGATGTGTTGGTAAAATGGATATCAAGAAAGATTTGGTCTTGCATGATGTTAAAAAAGGAAAATAGCTATTATATTGCATCAGTAAGTTTCTCACCAAGTTAAAGTTGAGTTAAAAAAAACAAACAAATGTTTTCTATTGTGCAGTTCAAGCAGTTTCAAACACCAACACAAAAAAAGACACACAACTCAAAAGAATGCAGTAAGTTGATAAATGAGTTGATCAATCTTGTGTTTCTTCTGCATAAAATACAACATCATTGTAGCACTTATCCAGTCAGCAGTTTGTTTAAATTAAAAAAAAAAAAAAAAAAAAATATATATATATATATATATATATATATATATTTTTTTTTTTTTTTTTTTTTTTTTCCTAACATCTAATATTAGACATGCATGTTATTGCTTTATGCTTAGGGATGTTTTAAGTGAAATACAATCATTAAGTATTAAGTGTAAAGAGGGAATTAGGGCATGACATTAGAATAGAATAGAATAGAATAGCATTCTTTATTGTCATTGCACAAGACAATGAAATTGCAACATGCCCCTCCCAACAACATTTACCTACACTCTTAAAGATTAAAGCCAAACAGACACAATCATCATAAAAAAACAACATAAGGTACGATAAAAACAGTTCATCGTATAACAATTCTCATTGTAAATAGGTATAAAATATTTTTTTAAAAGACAGATATTGATCTAATTGCGCTTCTTTCATGAGTATTTTTGTTTTCTGGCCCACATGAGATCAAACTGGTTCAAATGGCCCCGAATTGCAGCAAGTTTGACACCCATGTTTTAGATGCTACCCTGGTCCACCACAGCTGGCTGTAAAGGAAAGCTTGTAATCAGGATTTCTGTCGAGATGCATTAGGACGCTGTCATTAGATTAGATTAAATAGGAGCAGGAAGACATCCTGAAACATGCAGAATAGGAGCTCTGTAGGACCAGACTTCAGCACTCCTGGCGTAAAGTGACCTTGTGAGTCGTCCACGTTCACCAACAGTGTGTTTGTGTTTCCAAAATCATTGCCAAGCATCTTTTTTTCTTTTGAACATAACATTATGTATGTTCTTCAAAATTCCTTCCATTGTGATCAAATGCAATAGATGTGTATTGCATGGAGATTGTTCATATGAATAAAAAATATTTAAAACTCTACCGACAGCCTTCAATAGCTAGCGATTGTTCATGCTGAATATTATCCATCAAGGTGAAAAGGTTTTTATTGCTATAATTTATTTTGTAATAGCACTTTTGACAGTTGGGAACATGAGCTGTCATGGCCGAACACATTTTAATATGATAAGCTTTAAAGGTACTATATCATGCATTTTTCACCCATCTCCATTTGTAAGAACCTCAAAAACATAGTATTTGAGGTTTATTTTCCCAAACTCGCCTGTTTTCCAGAGTTTTTGCCTCTGAAAAGTGACTTTCTGAGCAACGGGCTGTTTGGTGCCTGCTTATGCATATTCATGAGTGGGCGTGTCTATAGACACTGACTTGCCTGCATGCCTCGCTCTGAGGGAGATCAGGGATCACCAAAGGGATCTTCTTTTGCTATCCACACACTGTTGCTATTGTTTTGAGCCAAAAAACTGTAAATTACAGTGAAACACATTGTTTATACAGCAGCAGCACTCATTCAGCCGTTTAAAACACTCACCGGAGTGTTAAGCTGCTAAGTCACTTTCTCCTCCTCCAGATTTTGGCACAACACCGGTACTCGGCTACCACTCTGCTCGGCTTCGGCTCTTGGTGACGTCATCGACTAGTCGACGTCGACTCGACTAGTTGACGTCAACTAGTATGCACATAGAGTCGACCTTTAAAATGATGTAGTCGTTCAACCCCTAGCATGCACTACAGTCTATGTTCACTGTGGAGCTGTGGAGGCACTTCCTGGAGGGAGTGGTTCAGACTCTCTTGATGTCACAAAAGTTTGAACCGGAGGAACTGCTCGTTTTTCAGAAGAGGGCAGAGAAGCAGCTCAGACAGCAGGAATAGTGAGGATTGCTCAGAGATGCAGGAAGGAATCCCAATAACACTTTGGGGGTGTTTTTGATAAGGAGTTCACATTGTAACAAGGTTCAAAGCTCAAAAACATTGATTTGCATGATATAGGACCTTTAAAAGTACGGTTAAAAAAAGAAAGAAACTGTGTATCAGCCAAAAGTAAAGTAAAACCCCTTTTGGTTTACAGATACTTTGCCCTAAATCTGTCACCTCACAGTGCTCACTGTGTTTTGTTCCAGTTTGGGGGAAGGGGATCAAACCCAAGGATCCAGGATCTTAGAGGCCATGATGTGGGGCTGGGGATGTGGGGGGTGTCAGGGTGGCATGGCACTCACCCATTCTGACGGAGGAGAGCAGGGGAGCCTGACTGAGGGAGCGAGGTGGCATGTTGACTAACAGGAAGGAGAAGAAGTGTATTGACAGCAGCAATGCTGGCAGAGCCGGCATCTTCTACTGCTCCTCATGGAGAACGTCTGCTGGCTGCCTGTACCACCACCTGCAGGCACACAGAAAGCACAACAGGTTTCAGGTTACACCACTGCTCATTTTTTAGAAGAAACATTTTTGTCAAAGTTTTTGTCTACTCCTTTTTTTTCTGAGTGAAAATATTAAGAATATGACTCATTTAAAATACAAAATACATGTGAATGAAACCCATACAAAACATATTGACATTTTCATCAACTAATAAAAAACTACAATTTCACCACAAGGGACAAAATCCAAACACAACTCATGTGATGTTACACAATGATCACATAAAATATGTCTGTGTGTATTTACAAGCATTAATATCATTCCATTGTGGGTTGATAAATGATAATTATCCTGTATAATTTAGTAAACTAATTTTGACTAAAACCAAGTTGCATTGTATCGCATTATGATTTCATATGATCATAATTTACTCGTGTTAACTTTGTTGACAAAAAATTTTCGTCATAGTTTTCATCAACTATATCTTAACGTGACAATGACTAGTCAATGATTAATTGAAAAAAATACATGTGAACGCGAAAACTATATCAAAATATATTGATATTTATGTTTTTGTTTTGTTTGTTTGTAATCTTTATTTCTAAAACATGAGACAGTGAAATCAACAAAACAAAACAAAAAAATAATATTACATAATAAATAATTATATAAATCAATCATTATCATTAACATGCTCGAAAAAAGAAGTAGGAAGAAGTATAAAAACGTATTTAATCCTACCCCCTAATCTCTATTATATATGTATACACACATGCATACACACACGTACACACTTAATTTCCTATGTACAACTGCACATGAATATCAATATGGTAATATAGTAACACATTCACACATCAATGTACGCTAATATAATGATAACTATACCCGGTCTTATAAATTAATATATCAGTGTCAACAGTATATTAGATATTCATAGAAATAAAACAAAACTAAATTTAAGATTATATATATATATATATATATATATATATAATATCTCAGAGCCACCTAATGCCACCCCCAGAGAAACCTTTAAGCTCCCTCCTCTCTGTATCTGGTGAAAATGATTTGTTTATATTTATTTTAACTGGTTGATGTTTGACCAAACTAAAAACCAAACTGGGGGGGGGGGTCAAAAATAAAACCACTTTAGTTCCATGGAGAGAGGGACACGCATTAATACTCAGATAATAAATAATAAACTCAAACTAAGTTGCACTTTATTCAAAAGACTGACTAAAAATAAATCACAACTAACTGTTGTTAGCTGTGTTGACTAACAATCTTTGTCATAGTTTAAGTGACAATAAGAGTAATTGAAAGAAATACATATATGTTGATATTTTCATAGACTAATAAAAACTCACTTGGGACAAAATCCAATCAAAACTAATTTTTTATTTTGGAAAGTATCCAATCAAAACCACTTTAGTTGCAGGGAAGGCGGAACTAATATTAATACGATCTCATATCAGGCTTTATATTTAGGTTTACTATATATAAAGTAGATTTAGTCGACTAAAATCTTAATGTCATATATTTGACTAAAATAAAAACTATAACTGAAATAGTCCCGATGACTACATTTTGGCTAAAACTAAGTTGCATTTTAGTAAAAAGACTATGACTAAAACTAACTAATAATTTACTGGTGTTCATTTTGTTGACTAAATATTATTTTTAAGTGACAATAACTAGACTATGACTGAACAACTAAAAAAAAAAAATACATTTGAACAAAAACAAAAAAATTTCCATAGACAAAAAAAAAGATTAAATACAGTATCAATTATGCGATTACAATTATAATTGACCCCAACCCTGATATGTGTCTTGCCATGCGCCTATATAGTCCATTCTGTGTGTCTATGTTTGTTTGTTTACTCAAGGAAGCTGTGTTGGTGTGTCAAGGTTGTGCATGCTCGCTTCTACATAAAGGCTCGGCTGTCTCTTTATGTGTGGATGTCGTTTACTCAAGTTTTATTTGAACCTCCCCTGGAGTTTTCTTCAAGGCTAAACCTCATCTGTGCTAAGTGTCTCACTTTTCACACGAGATATAAGTCGGGTTGTACATTCAGTAACTCATTGTTGCACAGGTCGTGTGTTTCTGATGTAACACAAAGCAGCTTCATAGTCGAACACTTAAACTCACGGTTGCGACTGGTACTTTTGTTTTTTCCTTGATTAAAAAACTAAATAAACCTAAACACAAACTGAACGAAGGCATCATCTCAAAGAGAGACACAAAGTACTCATGTAACCGGTGTTAATTTTGATTTAGTTTTAGTCATAGTCTAAGTTTCCAAGCTTCAATTACCATTTATCAACCAGATGTGGGATACTATTAGGGCTAGTCTCGCCTTCTATCCAACTTAAATGTTTTATATTGGATACCTTTATGTGGGAAAGCTTGATATGAAACAGATTTTTATAAATGTTAACTACATATGTGTAGAACTGTACATAGAACTGTAACATGGTTCCCCAGTTTTGCATTAAATTAGAATTGGCAACTTTTGTAGAATTTTCATTTCAATTACAATTACAAAGTCAAGTATCTAAACACAATTACCATTTAATTACGATTACGACGGCAACACATTTTTAAAAAATGACAATTACGCCATATTTGTAATTAACTATCAATTACACGATTACAATTATAATTGACCCGAACCCTGCCTGGCAAATACACATGCTTTTTTTAACTTTTTCACCCTCACCCTCAGCACCCCACCCTCGACCAAGGAGCTTCTCAGAGCTCAGCTGAACTCCAGCGGTGCTAAGCAACCCTCTTCATGAGTGTCAAGTCCCTGCTCTGACTGACAACGTGACAAGGCGCCGTGAACAGATGATGAGATGAAAGGAGGGATGGGGACAAACAGACAGAGTGGGTGGGGGGGTGGGGGGTTTGTTGGTGACGACGCCGTGATGGTCGTGGCTCAACGTCTGCTTCACTGGTCCGTGCTTCACAGCCGTGACAGAACCTTAATTTGACCCCCGCAGCAACAAACAGGGACGCCGCTGGAAGACGTCGACTGACATGGCAACGTGTGAAGTGAAAAGAGTTGACATTGTGTCGCTGCACCATCCTTCTATTCATCAACGGCTCCAACAATACAGACTGTCGATCACATTCGTGAACAGACTTTCACAAGCCTCTCATATTTACAGCTATTTTCCCTGTCATCTCTCATGTTTTCAACTCAATAAAAACATGTGATTTCACACTATTTAAAACACTCCACACAATATTAAACAGTGTCCGTTTGTTCTTTGGTTATTAAACCCAAGTCAAAATAACAAATAAACAGTGTGGTTATTTTGTTTTACTGACTTAAAACCAAAACGGAAATACAGAAACAGAAGATTTAATTATAAATCTTTTTATAAATGTTTTTTTATTTATTTTTATTCTTAAAACGGAATAACCAAAGAACGAAACGTACTCAGATTAACATTTCTGTCTTACTCTAACATGTAACATAATGGCACTAAGTAAACACACCTCATGGCACATGAGGCAATAACAATCCACCTCACTGTTGTAAATATCTTTTTGTTATGGCACTGACTGAAGGGCTTTTTGCAATTCCGTTGTACGTAATACAATTAAATTCTATTCTATAGAATTCTATTCTATTCTATGTTGTTTTCTCAAATGGTGAACACGTGTGTGAGCATGTTTGTAATTCCAACAGCTGACGCCATACTGTGCAGATGGCCGTGTCTCATTATGGTTGTACCGCAGCTCACAGTAAACAGAGGCTGCGCGTATGCAAGGCCATCTGTACATAAGACGCACAGTAGAAGACGCAGGGCTCGCAGTGGGGCTCCATTATTTTTCTGATGTGAAGATCTTTCTTGTTTTAAATAATGGTGCTTTTGTTGTTTCTCACAGGAAAGCTGCTGGCTAATAATTACTGCCACCGGCGGCTACGAGTCACATGTTGCCGTCATACACTCGTGTGAAGCTGATTACCGTGACCGCATGTTGCGTTCACTGTGGCTCGCTGCTGTCACACAGATGTGCTTTCTGTTGCTCGGATGTCCTTTTTAGCAGCCGTGGGTGTTTAGTGTGCTTTAAACACCATGTGGCCTCTCTATGTTCTCTCTTCCCCTGTGTGTAGATGTGTGTGTGTGTGTGTGTGTGTGTGTGTGTGTGTGTGTGTGTGTGTGTGTGTGTGTGTGTGTGTGTACCTGTACAGTGTGTTCTAAGGCGAGTGTGAGCACTGCTTGCCTCGTGTGAGAAGATATTGATCGGGTCCAGCAGAAGTGTCAGACCCTCAGGTGCAGTCAATCAAAACAATGGGGTACCGGTCATGGTAGGGGTGCCTTTCTCAGGAGCCTCCTGATTGGCTATTACCAAGAGGCTGATTGCCATGATGACGAATAAGATCCTAACTGGTACTGTGGCCTCATCAATGATGGGATGGAACAGGTGCTTTTTCATTGTTATTGAGAGCTATTGACAGCATTAGACAGGGAAGATTATAGTGTCTATACTGCAGGGAGAAGAAAAGGTGGGAGGAGGAGATGGAAAGCAGCGATAGAAATAAGGAGGGAAAAAGAAGCCGAGGGAACGGGCTCGAGATGGAGAGGGAATAAAGAAACTAAATTGAATACAGAAAGAAGAGATTGGAAAGTGTCTCCGCAGAAAGAGTCGCAGAGTCAGATTGAGATAGAGAGGAGGAGGGATGGGCTGAAAAGTAAATTCACTCACAGACCAAGCTTGCATATAGATCTTGTGATTATATTTCACTTAGCCTTTTTCCCATTATTAAACCACATACATCACATTAAGATGTAGCGCACTTGAACCCTTTCAACGAGCGTACAAAATAAGTTCGTCCCCAGGAACATTTTGTGACACAGAGGCCAGCATCCTACTAATTACATCCACCAAACAGCTACAGTTACACTGCAGTCATGTTCACTTCAAATGGACCGCAGATGTAAACTACAATATTTGCATTTTCTTCAGAAAATGTACGTGAGGATGCAGGTGCTGGCCCGCATCATTGAACACTGCAGTAGCCCAGCATTAGCCGAGAATTAACTAGCCTTAGCATTAGCTAGCATAAAGATTAGCATTAGCTAGTACTTGTGCTAGCATTAACCTAATATTAACATTAGCATTAGCAAGTACGAGTGCTAGCATTAGCATTAGCTAGCATTAACCTAACATTAATGTTAGCATTAGCTAGTGTTTGTGCTAGCATTAGCATTAACATTAGCATTAGCTAGTATTAACATTAGCCTCGCATTAACGTTTTAATTAGCAGTCTGACAAATCTCCAATGCAAAAGATTTGTGGGGTTATGTCCACTTAAGGCTTGATATTTCAAAAAACCAATAAACCTATCACTGAAAAAGTGTTCTTGTGAGCAACTAGACTGATATACCTACTACTTTTGAGAAAATGAGGACTCTCGGTTGAATATTTTGGAAGTTACGACCATTAGTTTGCAAAGATTTTTAGGTAAAAATGGACCTGCGCCTTATTAAGCTCTCCACTCTAAAAATGGAATCTGAGCTTAAAACTAACTGCGGTTGAAGGGCTGGAGGTCAAAAACAATTGACGGTGGAGGAAAATTGAAGATTACTGTTGAAAGACAACAGACTGCTGAATATTTTAAAAGTTGAATGGTTGAAATCCATTGAAAAATGGCTGAACATCTGAACTTCAAATTTGAAGTCGTTAAATCTTAAAATGCTGACATTTTCAATCAAAATGAATGGGGACATTTTTGAATTAAAAAATTGTTTTAAAAAATTGGATAAAAGTTATGAATCACAAAAGTGCAAGCACCCTTTTTTGATACATTTTAAGATCTTAATTGTCAAAATCGGTCAAACGCTCACTAATTAGCTTTAAGCTAACCCTGGTACGATGCATCAAATGGAAACATTTATGTTTTTTATCATACATGGTGCCTTTGCAAATAAAAAAGAGGAAAATAATTATGATTATTTTTCAAAAGCATTCCACTTGAAAGGCATTATGCAGAAAGTGTACATGCATCTCACGCAGCTATCAATAAAGAACATACACCCTCACACAAATCACAAATTATATACGTCGACTTGCCACTTTACGAGGTGCTATTTGCAATAATTGCTTCATGATGCTGCAGGTTACAGACAATCATATGGAAGAATCATTTTTATGTTGCAGAAATGGTTCCCATTACCTGAGAAGCATCAGAATGAGGAAATCATGTGATTTGTGTCTTTGAATGCAGAAAGGATGTTGATGCCAAATGGGCTGGTTAGAATATTGTGGAAACAAAAGATCTACATTTATTTTCACACACAGCCATCACTAGGTTTACAGAGAAAAAAAATAAGAAAAATTATAATGAGGTAATTTTGCATCAAAATGCTCAGGTGATCATGAAATGTGTTTTTGAATGTGTTCAATGTCCTAAAAAAAATCCTTTGAGAATGGTTGGGCAGAGCGTTTTTATAATTTAAATCAGAGTACATTTATTGAGGCATACTTCTACTTTTACTTAAGTAAATTTTATTTACATATAGTACCGTTTTTGGCTATATCTACCCACCTCTGGAGCTTTTACACTCATTCCGTCAAGTGAAGCACTTGTCAGTCAAGCTCAACCCCGGTCTGCCTGCCTCTGCAGTCAGAGATCATTTTCAGTCCTGCTGGTATCCTTTTCAAGGCCAAAAGGAGCAAACTGCTTGGGAAAAAGCTCGAGAATCAACTCCTGTTAAAAATTAACCGACACTCCACAAAGTGACTCTTTTGCCTCAAAAAATGTAGCTCACCCTGGAAAGCCTGAGCATATGTCACTGTTACGTTTCAGCAGTTATATTTCTTTTTTCACTTCATTCATCTATATACAGTTAATACTGATACAAAGTAAACAGGAAAATGAGGTTCAGCATCGAGAGGAGGGGAAGGCTTGAAAATACTTTTATTTGTCACGTTCTCCTTACAAAGCGTTTGAATGTATAAGTTCTATGAATAGATGCAGTGATTTTGATGTTTTTTAATAAATAAGATGTTACTCATTGCTTGAGTACTTTTTCACTCTTACTCAAGTAAGTATTTGGGATGACTACTTCAACTTTGACTTGAGCACATTTCATTTACATGTAACAGTACTTTTACTCGAGTACCGTTTTTGGCTACTAATCCACCTCTGTTCCCAACAAGGGTTAAAATAGAAATATGAATATGAATATCAATAAATTTGGAAAATACTTCCCCCGATCCATAATAGTTGAGTCTCCACTACACAGCTCAGACATGTCAAAATGCTAACAGTTAAAAGCTAAAATGCTTAAATTATAATGTAAAATGTAACAAAAACAGGCTCAAATCCCTTCATGTCATTTCTCTGGGCACATGCAGGTCATATAAATATATAAACAACACAACAAAGGCTAGTAGATGTAAGATGCTCTTCTACAGAAAAGCATAACGTACAGATACCCTATAGTGCAATTGCATTAAAATGCAGCTCTTTATGTAAAAGCACAAACATCTTCAGAAAAACAACATAAAAGTGGGCATCAATAAATGAACGTGCGTCAATCCATGAAAGGTGGATGGAGGCAACAATTGAACCATGCAATTTGTTACTGTACATTCTGTACGTCGATGTTGTAACATAGGCAACGCAAATGTATTTGTATAGCACTTTTCATACACGAGCCAATTCAATGTGCTTCACATATGCAACATTTAGAAAACATCAAACTGAGTTTAAAAAACAACAGTGAAAACATTAAACGGTGTTTGAAATGAAAAATAAAATGAGTAAAAGTCTCCTTCTCTGTCAAAAGCAGTGGAGAAAAAGGATTCCTGTCAGAAGACCATTACAATAGTCCGTTCTGCTGGACTCTGCCTTTCAGTAGACATCAAGCGTCACTGGTCTGTACACATGGACATTACATCAGCTGTTGGTATTTCATCAAACTGTATAAGGCAGGTGTGACATTAAGAAGAACTCTGTCCTTTAAGGTGAGCTTATGGATAGGTGAAATACAAGTAGGGTCATAAAAAACCCCTGGTAAAATAGAGTTTGAAAGTAGAGCGTGGAGTGTGAAGAGTTGAGAGGCAGAGATCCTGCATGCGGAGGAGTTGACAGGAGTTTTGCTGAACAGACAATGGGTCCTTCTTAAATCTTTCTGAGCATAATAATGCTTCCATGAATTATGCATGCGCCTTTCGGACTGATCTGATTTGTATGCTGTGATCAAGAATATGGACGAATCCCAAGATATTTGTTCAAATAAACATCAAGTTCAACACAGCTAAACGGCGTCCTTGAAGTCCCTTTTCTCCAAAGTCAAATACGACAATGTTCTTTACGTGGTAAAAGATTGTTTTGATCAGAAAACAAAGGTTTTGAACTTGGTCTGTGGCTTTTGTAGATTGAGAATAAAGGAAATCACGGGCAGAAAATCTCTTTTCTTTATTACCAAAGATAATGACCTCCATGTTGTCATGATTTAGTTATATACAGTAAGTACATCAATGTAATGCACTTTGACTCTAACACAGCATCAGATTTAGCACACCTGCAGTCACGTGCACATTTCCTCTCATCTGAGTTCAAAGAGTTTTTTCAGACCCCGCTGCACTGAACATCTCGTGCAGAAGTACATGTGATAGACGGTTCAATTCAATCCAGCAATAAATGGAGAAACACACGCACGTACACACAAATCAGAAAGAAATGCGTAGAGCCTCAGGCCTTAATTTGGATTAATGGACAGATACAAATTGGCCTCAAGCTTAAAAGCAAAAGCTTTAAAAGTTGTAGAATGTAAAGATTCTCCCTCTATTGTCTTCATCTTCATTTTATTATTTTCTCGATGGTTGGTTGTTTGGTTTTATGTGTATTTTTCAGATAAGAATAAAGCATCACTTTGATGTTATATCAAAGAAATAATATTTCTTAATGAGCAATAACATATTTGATGCTTCCCAGAGATGATATAGTTATAGTTGCACCATAATGGACCATAGCCACGTGATTTGAGAAACATGGTAGACAAACTTTCACTGTCATTGCAGACATTATCTTGAGTGCCTCCACGGCTTGTGTCTTTATTGGCAGTTTTATGTTTTTTTGGTCGCAGAGGACCTTTTCTCTCATTAATCAAAGGCAGGCGGGTGAAACACGGCTCAAGTGTGAGACTCATTGTGGGATTAGTTGTAATTACACAGGCTTTACAAATACATCAGTAATTTATGGGAGCACAGCGATTATATTTCTACAGAGATTCCTTTTATGGGATTCAAAGTAAATAAGAAGAGGTATTTGATTCAATGCTCCAAAAGGTCAACTTTGGTTCAAAATTAGTTTTTAAAAACTCGTTATTTTTCCAGATAGATTTCATATTGATGTGAGTTTTAACCAAGGTAAAAATCTAAATCATTTCTCATTCATCACAGCCAGTGAGTAGGAGAAAAGAAGCTGCTGAAAAATGGTCAAATAAGGTGGCTTTGAAATGGGAGAAAACGGGCTAAGACGGGAAGAAACAGAGCTAATGCTGAGAATCTGTGTATCCTTTGTTCTTTGGTTATTTTGTTTTAAAACCAAATCAAAATAACAAATAAACAGTATGGCTATTTTGTTTTACTGACACAAAACCAAAACTGAAATACAGAAAAATCAAAAACCAGACAAGCAGTGTTTTTCTGTTTTAAAATCAAATCTTCTGTTTTTGTGATATTTGGATATTTACAGGAAACTATGGACAAGAGCTTCATTTTTTAAGCTCACCACACAGGTGGAACCCACAGACAGGGACGACCTTTTACTCTGCATATTGTCCACCTCACACCGATGGCAAAGAGGCGTCATTTGTGTGTCAATAATGTTTCGTTAGACTGATGCTAGAAGTCCGAATCTGTGAATAACGTGCCAACTTTACCGAACAGTGCGACAGTCCAAATAATTTCCAAATAAACTGGTGACTGACTATCAACTGTGAGCCTGGTGTGAGGAATAGATGTTAGAACTTCTACTGTTTGCAAAAACAATTACAGCTTTTTTGAGGGCAGTAAAAATATTTATTTTGCATGTTATAAATACCGCTAGCCTCTAACGACAGCCGTCAACACAGGCAGAAGTTGATCACAAGAAATGAGGAACACCTGCAGATTCATTACACCACCTCTGGTTCCTTTAATCTCATATCATGTGCATTTTTTACATAAAATATATATTTTTTTGTTTTCATTCATTTATGTATTAATAATGTTTTAATTAACCAGTTCATCAGTTGTGTGATTGATGTGTTGCTCCATGGGTAAAAGTCTGCCCCCGTCTGTGGGTGACCCCTGTGTGGTGATCTTAAAACTTGAAGCTCTCGTCCTAGTTTCCCCATAAATATCCAAAGTTTTTAAAACAGAAAAACGCTGCTTGTCTGGTTTCTGATTTTTCTGCATTTCCGTTTTGGTTTTGAATAACAGCGTAAGGTAACAGCGTTTTTTTTTTTTAGTAACAGGGTTATCTAACTAATTACTTTTTACGCCTTTACAACACCATTATCATTACTGATCATTAAATGCAGTGAGTTACATGCATTGATTGAATGAACTGTTATCTGAAATCACCCCTGGCTTCTTACTCAGCTGCAGTGAGGAGGTGGGTTAGAAACAAGGTGTGCGATTATGATTGGCTAAGGCGGCGTCATGTTTCATGGTAGCCAATCAGAGCCAGTGTTTGTACACATGTGCCAGCACACGCGCCACACACACAACCACTACAGATTGGATGAAGCAGCAGAGATGGTGAGCGTGGAGCAGTCGGATGAAAAGTTGACATTTTTAAGGTGGCGATACAAACACTACTTTAAATTAATTGTGGTCAAAAACATGCATGTGTTCATTATATCCAGGAGTGAAGACTTTGTCGACATCCGTTGTAAGCAACTCGTATTTAATGAAACACCTCACAACGACACACGCATCTAAAAATCTGAATTATTTGACATATAGCAACTTTTTTTTTGACAGTAACGCAAATAGTAACTTTCCTTGGTAATGAGTTACTAACTCAGTTACTTTTTGGAACAAGTCGTGATAATAACTAATTACTTTTTTAAAGAAACATTCCCAACACTGGTTTTATGTCAGTAAAACACAATAACCACACTGTTTATTTGTTATTTTCATTTGGTTTTAAAATGCAATAAGCAAAGAACAAAAGGTACACAGATTGTGATTTGTTATTTTGGTTGTTATTTGGTTTTAAAACGGACTAACCAAAGAACGAAGGACACGGATTGCTGAGACACCATTGCTGTGTTTAATCAGCGAGCTCTGGGTCCTTGTTGTCTGATGGAGCTCTCCTGCAGCAGACGTGCACAGTTGGTCCCTGTGTAGTCAGGTGTCAGTCTGCAGGGAGTTGAAGCAGCAAAGAACACTGAGCTCAGACTATCCTGAGCTGCACTTCTAGCTCTCCTCACTCACTTTCATTCTGCATCCAGCTGAATGTCCCCTCACATGCTGTCACCACTTCAATATACCACAAACATCACAAATATCCTGACATGGCGAGTATGTGTGTGTGTGGGTGTAGGATTATAAATGTTAATGAATGCTTTTGCAAATATTTGAGTGCGTGTGTGTGAGCTGTAGACTTTGCAGGCTGATGAGAGTGTCTGCGAAGCCTATTATGAAAGACAAGACCATAAAATTGGAGATCCTAATTATCTGTAGAGGGTATGCGAGAGAAGGGGTGGGTGGTTTGTTTGGAGGGCGAGCAAAAGCAGGGAAAGGCCAGAGTTAAGGAGAGAAATGTGTGCATGGAGCATATCAAAAAATCCTGGGAATTCTATCTCACCTCGCACCCCGAGGCAGTAGAGAAGAAGATGAATGAAGGGCAAGGCAGAGAAAAAGGGATGTAGTGTAGAAGGAAGGAGAGATAGATGGGAAGGAAGACAAAGGCGTCTCAGACAGAGAAAGCAGCTTGAGGGGAGGATGAGGAGAAGAAAAGGAGCAGGCTTTTTTGTTTGCGGGGCTGGCAAATCATTTGTTTTCCTGCTTCTGTCGTATTGTGTGACACAAGGAAATCTGACAGTTATCACAATACGGGGATGAATCATTCCCATAATTAAATTTGCTAGTGGAACGGGCTTCAGTGGCTGTGGATATAAAGCCACTGCTCCGCCAGCCATTAAAGCACGTCTGTGTTATTCAGGTCGCTGTTCCCACAATTAACAGTGGCTGCTGACCAGCGAAGGCCTGTTGCAGACAGGCTGGACTGGAATACAGAGAATTTGTTAACTGCCAGACAGCGTTGATGAGCTGAGAGGTTGTGTGTGTGTGTGTGTGTGTGTGTGTGTGTGTGTGTGTGTGTGTGTGTGTGTGTGTGTGTGTGTGTGTGTGTGTGTGTGTGTGTGTGTGTGTGTGTGTGTGTGTGTGTAAAAATACCAACTCTGCTCACCCCGTCTCACTTTTGTCTCTGATTAAGTGTTAAGTACTTAGTGTGTGCATCTAAAATCAAAGCAGTGGTGCATTAAAATTCGGTGACACGAACAAAACTATTCCCCTTTGCAAACCCCTTATGCCCCCCATCACAAACATCTCTAATTTCCTCTTCTGTCACTCGCTTCCTTCCCCGTGTACATTTTAAGTTTCTCTCATTTTGCTCCTAAAGGCAGTTCCAGCACTACAGGCTTCTGTCGTGAGCTATGTCAAACTTCAAGGTGAAGTGTAACATTCGTGAGTGTGATTTATTTATTAGTATCGCTTCCCACTAAGCTGCAACGTACATCTTAAATTTGATTTTTGAAAATGTTTACTCGCCTGGAGAATGATGGGTAAAAATGTTATGGGAGTTTGGCAATATGGAAAGAGAAAAGGACGTGTTCCCTGTTTTAAAAACTACTCTAAATGCAAAGTAAGCCACATAAAGAGGATACAATAACATGAATAGCTGTGGTAAATAATGCAGTTCAGTGCTTTGGCACAGCAGTAAATATGAGCCAATGTAGAGCTTAGAGATTCATCACGCCACATTTATCAGCATAACAAATTGCAACCTCAGCAAAAATTTTAAACATCAGCATACCTGACATCAAGCCGACTGTTAGGCTAAGTTCAAATGCAAGAAAGGTCTGACCCACTGATAGAAAATGAATACTTTAAACTGTCCACCTATGTTAATAAAACCAATTTGTTAACTAATCAAAACCTGGATAAGTAGCCGCTGAGCTGACACACTGTGACACATAAAGACCCGCAATTTTTCAAGGACCACCAATATTTTTGCCATAAAATGTAATATCGGTTGACATCGGTAGTGGTTTTTTCACCCATATTGAAAAATGAATAATGAATGCTTTTTTTTTGTAGACATTTAAAAAATAAATGTGGCAATTTTTTCCATTACTGAAGTCAAATTAGTTTTCTTATTTTGCACGGATGATGTTTTA
The DNA here is from genome assembly GCF_900634775.1 of Gouania willdenowi. Classification (NCBI taxonomy): domain Eukaryota; kingdom Metazoa; phylum Chordata; class Actinopteri; order Blenniiformes; family Gobiesocidae; genus Gouania; species Gouania willdenowi. Next base: position 10,578,454 of record NC_041059.1, read on the forward strand.
GGTGGAATATATCCAGTGGGACGTCACATTAAAAGTAGGGTTAACATGTTGATTACATGGAGATGTACAAAATATGACATGAAATTAGGATAGGGAGGGTGTCAATATCAAGAATATCGGATATTGGCAAAAAGCTCATAATAAACATCTCTTGTTACTACAGATACTTTAAGCCTTGTCTATCGCACACGGTTTTTAGATAAAACAAATGATTATTCATCTAATAAAGCATCTTTTAATGTCACTTTCACTTAAATAGTTTAAGATTAAATCAGCCTCTTGCTAAGACAAATCAAAGTTCATCCTATATCAGATTGGCATTCTGTCCAAGGTCCCATTGGGACTGATTTCACCTGAATCAGCTCAAGCAGATGAAAAAAGCCCAAACAGGACGACACTTGAACTATAAATTTGGGCATCACTTTAAAATGAACAGTTATTTCTTAGATAAACTGGTGGGGTGCATAGAGGTTTGCTAGTTGGTAAACGGAACGGTTCTGTGCATCTGACTTCAGTCTTTGTTTTTCTGAAGAACCACACAAACCTCCCTCTGGGAGCCCCTCAGGGCTGCAGAGCCCAATTTAACAAGAACGACCCAATACCATTGCTAGACATGACTATATTTGTAAGAGTGGCATATTGGTTCCAGCTTCCTTTCAGTGTGCAGGTTAAAGTCACGCTGGTGTCACCTGGGATTAAGTCCCAACAGAGCGTTCTGTTCAGGACAAAGAGGGTTTATATAGTTATTGTCACATCTTGGACTTGGATCCAGTTCAATGTTTCCTTCCTTTTTACAGGCTCCAGCTCATACCTACCCTGTTTGTGTGAGGAATATATATAAAATTGAGAAACACCTCTGAACCACGGTGGGTAATATTTACAGCTTACTATTACATTACTGACATCTTCCACCTTCAGACTCCATCTCTTTCAGATCTCACTCTTGCTTCCATCCAATTCTTACATGTCTTGACCTCATCCTCCCTCAGCGGGGATACACACTCTTTGAACTTTCATTTTCACTTCTTCTCTAACTGTCTTTCCCCACTGTATCCCTTCTACCCCAGCCTCAATCAATTTTGTCTTCTTGCCTCAGGAACACTCTATAGCCCTGTCTCTTTACTGACCTCTCCGTATCTGAGCTCTCAGCGCTTCCCTTCAATCACGATAGTGCACTTTCTCCGTTACAGTCCTGTCTCTTCTTTTCTTTAACCCTCAGTTCCCACTTTCTCTCTGTTCATTGAACATGTATAAATTCTCCGTGTTCTCCTTGAGTAAGAGGCCCTCAGTCAGTGACAGTGCCTGCTTGGGGAACCTTCGTGCTCCTGTGACACTGTCACATCGGAGTATGTCACACACAATCGTACACACTGCCCTCCACCCACTGCTCACCAACTCTCAGGGAAGGTTCGGAGAAGTGATCCGTGGTGTATTTGTGTATGTTTTTGTGTGAAACTGAAATCTTTCCTCTCCATCTATGGACCAGAGAGCCTTTGTTTGTATAAGCCAACATTGAGTTTGCATTTCTGCCTTGCTGCATGCATATTTACCACCTACTGTGCAGATCAGTGGATGGGAAGGGAGGGGGTTGTGTGAGGTAATGTTCTGAGTTTCACCCCGGGTGCTGTTTAAGAACAACGCTGCTGCTGCTCGGCATCCCACTTGTTGCGGTTGGGGCTTATGTAATCACAGTAGTTTGATCACAACTAGGAAGCTCTCCCTAAACTCCCTCACCCTTTGGCTTATTAAATGAGCTAATATTTGCATTGAGAACAACACGTCAGAATTATGGGACTTACCTGTATGTCATAACAAATGGTCAGAGGTGTAAAGAGTACTGATATATCCTAAGCAGAAGTACTGCAATTGTACTCAAGTACAAGTAAATCCTACATAAAATACTTAAGTACAAGTAAAAAGTAGCACAATTAAATAGTAATCAAAGTAAAAGTTACTAGTTACTTTCACCCACCTCGTTCATTTCTTTTTTTAAATTTTTTTTATTTAAGATATAGCTTCATAAGAAGTATTGTCAGTAATTCTTTATTTCATTTTAGGCTCTAAAAAATGTTAAGAGTTTATCTTTTAGCATTCATTTTTCTGACTTGCTTCAAACTCATTCAAATCAACATTATAGCTTGAAACCCATAATTTCTTACTCAATTTCTAATAATTGTTATTTCACCATGTTATGGACACTCCAGAAGCTCTTATGAACCGGAAGTGGTGTGCAACAACTTCCTGTGGCTACAGCTTTAGCTTTAGACAGTGACAAATATGCTCATTCTCGGCGTAGTTGCTCTTGTTCCGTTCCTGGTTGCTCTTGTGGGGCAAGAAAACAGCCATACCTGTCGAACCACGCTTTTCCGACAGACCCAGACCAAAGGAGGCAGTGGATCATAGCAGTTATGACGGATGAGGGTCCGGAATCTGTATTCTACACTACACCGGTACTACACTCAGGAGGATCTTGTCAGTGGATCCAGTCTCCATCAGATGCCTTAAAAGTGGAGCTGTTCCATCTTTCTTTCCCTGGAATAATTTCATCGCACCACAGTGGAGCGAGTCTGTCTTCGAGAGGGCTCAGAAATGGCAACTTGTCTTCTCACAGCAAGCTAGCTATGCTAAAGCTATGGAGCTGCTACGGCACATCCACCCACAGGTAAAAAAGACAAACATATCAGAATGTTAAAATATAATTTAAAGGTCTGTAACATGCCTCTCTTTAAACATTCACAATATTTTAGCAGACTTAATTAGGTTTATTTATTACAATGTTTATACTTCATATGTTGTAGATAGTGGTTTGTTCACGAAGCTACTTATTTTCTTATCTTGATAGCTGTGGATATATTCTTCATGGAAGAACTTATGCCCCTTATCAAGTTTATTTGTTCGGGTATTCGCCGCTGCGATTGCCTCCGCATCAGCGAACGAAAAAACTGGCAAGTTGAGCAACGCTGTTGAAAAAACAAGAGCCAATTTCCCTTAGACCCATAATAACAGGAAGTTACTCGCGCCAGGAGGCACTACTTCTGGTTGTCATGAAAAAGGTCTATGACAGCCTGAAGTCTGGAAAGCATAGACATCACCAGACGCTGGGTTTCATCCCTGCTGATGCACTGCCAGGCCTCTACTGCAACTGTCTTCAGTTCCTGCTCGTTCGTGGGGCATTTTCCCTCCAGTTTTGTCTTCAGCAAGTGAAACGCAAGCTCGATCGGATTCAGGTCAGGTGATTGACTTGGCCGTTGCATAATATTCCACTTCTTTGCCTTAAAAGAAATCTTTGGCTGCTTTGGCAGTATGCTTGGGGTCATTGTCCATCTGCACTGTGAAGCGCCGTCCAATTAGTTCTGAAGCATTTGGCTGAATATGAGCAGATAATATTGCCAAAACACGTCAGATTTCATCCTGCTGCATTTATCAGGAGTCACATCATCAGTTCCATTGGCAGCCATACATGCCCACGCCATGACACTATCTCCTCCATGCTTCACTGATGAGGTGATATGTTTTGGATCATGAGCAGTTACCTTTCCTTCTCCATACTCTTCTCTTCCCATCACTCTGGCACAAGTTGATCTTTGTCTCATCTGTCCATAGAATGTTGTTCCAGAGCTGTAAAAGCTTTTTTAGATGTTGTTTGGCAAACTCTAATCTGGCCTTCCTGTTTCTGAAGTTCACCGATGGTTTACATCTTGTGGTGAACCCCGTGTATTCCCTCTGGTGAAGTCTTCTGTTGATTGTTGACTTTTACACACAAACACGTACCTCCTGGAGAGTGTTCTTGATCTGGCCAACTGTTGTGAAGGGGTTTTTCTTCACCAGGGAAAGAATTATTTGCTCATCCACCACTGTTGTTGTCCGTGGTCTTCCGATTATTTTGGTGTTGCTGACCTCACTGGTGCGTTCTTTCTTTTTCAGAATGTTCTGAACAGTTGATTTGGCCACACATAATATATTTTCTATCTCTCTGATAGGTTTGTTTTGATTTTTCAGCCTAATGATGGCTTGCTTCACTGATAGTGACAGTTCTTTGGATCTCATAGTGACAGCAACAGATTCCAAATGCAAATAGCACACTTGAAATGAACTCAAGACCTTTTATCCACTGCTTGTCAATTGAATGGTGAAGGAATAATACACACCTGGCCATGGAACAGCTGAGCAGCCAATTGTCCCATTACTTTTGGTTCCTTAAGAAGTAGGAGGCACATATACAAACTGTTGTAATTCCTACATTGTTCACCAGATTTGGATGTAAATATCCTCAAGGCTGAAAGTCTGTAGTTAAAGCACATCTGGTTTGTTTCACTTCAAATCCATTGTGGTGCTGTTTGGAGCCAAAAAGGTGAGAATTGTGTTGATGTCCCAATATTTATATTTTTTATTATATTTATTTTATAGTACTTGTAATCCGTTACTTTCAGCTCTGCACGTGGTCCTGCAAAGAGACCAAAGGCTGGGTAAGAATGGAGCGCTGTCAGTTCACATCATAGTACATGTTGGCTATGATGTGGATGTCACAGTGAATATGAATTGTTTTGACTTCCATCATAAATGGATGATATGTGTGCGGGATGTTTTATATACTGTACCAGTAGTGGTATATATTGCTGTGAATTACGTTGTGCAGTCTTGTTTGCAATATTTATTCTAGTAGTTTTTTGCCCTTTGTTCCATGCGAGTAGTCTTTTTTTCCTGCTGTTCCTACAGCACTGCTGCCCATGCGGGGAGGAGGAGGGATGTCTTTTTTAAAAGCTTCTCCTGGGATTTGATCTCATTGTTTTTCCTGTCCGTGCTTATCTTCTAAAGGATTTTCTCCCCGTGTGTAGTGTTTTTCTTCTTAGAGCTAAATGTTGCCAGACTGCGTTTAGATCACTGAGACGCGTGTATCTCAAACTGTTTACTGCACATCAGGTGGGTTGAGATAAATTGAACCTAAGACCCAGGGACCCTGACCCAGATTTCTTTGAACATATAAATCTTATTCATTGAGGCCATTTAACTTCATTTTTTTTGTTTTCAATAATTAGACTTAGTTCCATAACACAACTACCTAAGAGAAGGAACTGTTGTTTGTTTCTTTATTTTAATTGTCAGAACACAAACCCTTTACTTTTGGTATTCAACTGGGTTGGTGAGAATTTCAACAAATAATCTTCTTCGTTACTGAAACATGAAACAGAAAACGGAAAAAGACAGACAAAGGTGCATGTTTGGCTTCTCGCTGGCGTAGCTCTGTGATGAACCAATGAACCGACTCCACGCAGCTCTCCCACTTAGACGCCCACACACACACACACACACACACACACACACGCACACACGCACACACGCACACACGCACACACGCACACACACACACGGTTTTTACCTTCACACACACCAATGGAGGAATAAATGACGCAGATGGCATTTGCTCTCTATGTCTCGGTCCCTCTCTTGCTTTCTCATTGTAAGGCTTTGCTGCCGTGGCAACAGAGTTACGAGGAGAGGAGGAGGTTGGTGGACACGGGGGGGACTGGGGGGCAGAGAGCGGAGGGGAGTGGTGGGTGTGCGGTGATTAAACAGGTAAATGAGAGATCAGGGAGTCAGAATCCACTGGCCATGTGACACTTCATAACTGTGTTATAAGGAGGTTTTGAGCGTCCATCTTCCTGCGGCAAAGTCTCGCAGGATGAGATTTCACGGGAGTTGAGAGGCTCCTGCCCAAAACAACCTTCAATGAAAATACGTTCTGAGACATTGCGAGTCTACTTGACCATTGCTAATTGTGTGTCTCATTACCAGTGGTAATCTGATTACTTTTCCCAACTAATGAGTAAAGTAAGGGATTATAATTGGACAAACAATAATTAAATTACAGTTATTTTCATAGCGCATTATAACCCTAGCAAGCGTGCACAGGAATGTAAAAGTTATTGAGAAAGCCCTAAATCCCAACTACTGCTATAACATCAACTTCAACGAGCCAAACTCTGAGGGCCCATCTCCTGCTAAACAGGTGAAAAGCTGTCGAAGCCCGTCGCTGGCAATATGGTCGAGGACGTGTTGCCAATTTCCACCGTAGACTTCAAATAATTCCGACGCATTGTAGAAAAACTACCGGCCAAAAAACAGTCAAGCTGCCACAGAGAAAGTCAGAAATAGAAGTTAATTTTATTTTATTTATTTATAGAAATAATATAATTTATTAAAATATGGTGGTATGTGCAGTAAATAAGTTTAAATGTTCAACAATTTATTTCAAGTCAGAAACTGTTGCATTTCATTTCATTTTTGCTTGATGCAATGTGCATAGTAATTCCAGTAAGTTCATTTTGTCTTCTTTTTTAAAATAGAGTTTGTTAAAGCTGATATCCGGAGTTTCTTAGAAATCTCTGTTTATGTATGATTTTTTTGAAATCTGAAAAAATACCTAACTAGTCTTTTACTATGGTCTACTGCCAGTGGTCGTTCATATACATTAATATACATAAGTCCCCTAGGCTTTGACTTCCTGTTTTTTAGACTGTCAATCAAAGTGAATGTAGAACTGTGCACAGAAACAAGGCCGCGCATCACAACAGCAAACAGGCAAATATGATTTTGGCTCTTACCTGACCCATAGACATAAATCAATGCGATCCGATGCGACCTTGTTATTTTCCCCAATGAGCGTGCAGAAAAGTAAAGGCGTGGCTTCTGGTACATTCGAGACGTCCTCTCAGAAACTCCGGATATCAGCTTTAAGGTTTCATTTATTCAGACAAGCTTTTTCATGAAATTTTACCTCCTGACATGTTTTGACTGTCAACTGCCAGAAAGAACTCATCGGGACACGTGACATGAAAGCCATCAGAAAATGTTTTGATGCTTTACTTATGAGAGAACTCGTAGGGACACATCAATGCATGTCATCTCCGAGGAAGACTGGCAGTTGACAGTCAAAACATGTCAGGAGATACAATTTCCTGGAAAACCTTGTCTGAATAAAATAAACTTATAATGTGCATAGTGTTAAAAAACAAGATTTCAAAGGAGATTCATTTTTTAAGGTGGAGCAAATTACTTTTGAAAAAAGTAATCAGTAAATAAACTGGATTATTTCCTTGGAGGAGTAATCACTAATTGCCAGAGATGTAAAGAGTACTGATATATCCTTATGTAGATGTACTGTTACTTGATTGAAATTGTACTTAAAGGCACACTGTGTAACTTGTGGCCACTAGGAGCGCTAGACCGGTAACTTTCACGCAAGCGCCCCTAGTGGCCACAGGCGCAGCAGCACTGTCACAAAATCAACAGTCAGTCAGGCCAGCCTCCCTTCGTTTATTGATTGTGTATGCAGACAGTAGTTGACCTGTAACTTTGGGATAAGGATTGGCTCTCAGGGCTGGGGTGCGAAGCACAGCTGGGCTCGCGCCGCGGCTACATTCTATGGGCTGGAAGAGCAGACGCCGCCACCACCACCCTTCTCTCCCCGCCGCTGGAATCCCGGCGCTCGGCCTTCCTTGCCGCATCGGTGGCGTTCCCACTCTACTCCCTGGCCTTGCCACAGTTGTTAGCCCCCTTTGCCGAGGGTCTGCGCGGCGGCCGGAGGCGGACTGGCGAGCCCGTCCCCTTCGACCCCCGGCGAAGGGGGCCAAGAACAGAGGCGAGGCCAGGGAGTAGGGGGGCAGCGCCACTGACAAGGCCCGAGCACCGGGTCTCTGGTGGTGGGGAGAAGAGTGCAGCGTTGGCGGCTGCTCCTCCAGCCCATAGACTATAGCCCCTGCGCGAGCCCAGCCCTGAGAGCCAATCTTTATCCCGAAGTTACGCATCTGACTTGCCGACTTCCCTTACTAAAGAATCCACGTTTAACTGAACTATCGCGGCGATTAGTGCACCATTAACCCAACACGAAACTACCATATTGTGCTCTTTTGGCTGTATACAGAGGCTAACTCGTTTCAGCTGCCCACAGCAATGGCACCAGGTCGGGAAATGAGCCTGTGGTCACATGACTGCTGTAAAGGGAAACGTTCTCCAGGCATTCTCCAGGTCACATGACTTGGTGAAAGACGGTCCGTCTCCTCCAAACTTACATAGTCAGTATTTCAAGAGAGAAGCCCTCCTCGGAGCATTGATACTGTCAAGCACTGTATATTGGCCTGAGGAATCATTTAAAATAACTCATATGGGTCAATTCTTTAGGTCAAAAAGTATACGGTGTGCCTTTAAGTACAAGTAAGTCATACATAAAATACTCAAGTACAAGTAAAAATGAGCTTAATTACATTGTATCCAAAGTAAAAGTTACTCGTTACTTTCACCCCCACGTTTATTTTTGGTAATAAATCTTGCCACGGTTCCCTTGCATACAGTAAACATCTCATGTATAAACTTGAAAAGGAAAATACCAAATCTTGCACAATTGGAACTTAATTTATTCTCCACAAAGGCATCTGTATAAAATAAAAGGTCAAAATGTATAATTCTTTAAAAAAAAAAAAAAAAAAAATTAATCAATGAATTCAATTCAAAATAATAAAATTCTCAGGCTCTAAGTATAGCTACATTTATTAACTCGAATACTGAGAAAATAACCATAATTTAATGCTGTTTTGGCACGGTACATTAATTTAATCCGGTTGGTCAACGATGATGTGATGCATTTGGTTGTTGTCAGGTAATTTCATTTTTTGTAGTTTCACAATGTCTGTTGGATCATTTTGAAACAAAAATATGAATTAATTCAGTAACAACTGGGTGTAGAAATGTAATGAATTACTTTACTTTTTTTTTTTTAAATGTACTTAAAATTGCTGATTTATAATATACTCAAAAAATTAAGTCAGTTGCAGTAACTTGAGTACCTGTAATCCATTACTTTTACCTCTACTGATTACTATTTCCAAGTAACCTGAGCAACACTGCTTATTACTGTGAGATCTGGTCTCATCTCTCTGAGCTGATTTGATAACAACCAATAAAAAAACCCTCGAAACAAGAATTGTTGTCACAATCATGTGAAACTAAAATGACAGCGAGGTGCTGTGAAAGTACTCATTTAACCCAAGTTAATGCGTGTGACTTGTGGTTTGTGTGACTGTTTGTACTAATTTACTCTGCAGAAAGCAGCATGCTCAACTCTGGTTTGTTTTCAGCTGCCCCGGGCAAGAAAGAAATTCTCTCTGACTGGATCTCTCAGACTCAGTTCCATGTCTGAAAACAAGGCATCTGTGCAGAGTTACTATGTAAAGACCAAAAGGCAAGCCACTGCTAAAATTTCAGAAAAAGACCTTAGGGGACTGGCTCTCGGACAAGTCATTTTTCAACTCTTCATTCAAAAAAAAAAAAAAAAAAAAAACTGAGGTGAAATTTTCTTTAAAGACAAAATATAACATTGTGGCATTAAATAATTCCAAACAGCTGTCTCAATTTAGAGCTTTCATACAGGAGAGAGTGAAAGATGTTCTTCCTCTGCCAAAGCGAAAAAGGAAGTGTGCATTGATCCGTAACAAATGAACATGTCTTAAATCACCGCTACAATACATGATTGCTAACTAAAAACAGCTTTGCAAGATTCCAGTAAATGTCTGCCAGTGACATTTGGCATTTCACAGAGGTTTAATTTTATCATTGAAAGGATCACGACTTTAAGATTAGCAGCGTAACAGCGTATGAGAAATAGCTTTAAACTCTGAATGTCATTTACAACAACTTCTTGAACACTTCAATCTCCTTACTGGATAAAAGCCATCATCACATGTTCACTTTTTTTTTCATAAGCAGCCAGCAAGCAACGGATACAAAAATAATCATATTTAATGAAAACAACTGGGGTAATTATCTGCTTTTATCTCGTTTTTTTGTGTCTCCATCAATGATGTTTTGTTTGAAGCTAAAGATTATGCCTCTGGATAATTGCGTGAAAATATATTTTTGCTCCACTGCAGAAATAGCAGAGGAGTTAGCATTAGTGCCAGATGATAAATATGAACCATGTGTAATTCAACTTGAGACTGCGCCAACATATGTGGACTCAGCGACAATCTCAAGTCTGCATCCTTGGAGATTATAGCTACCTTCCCCTGTGATGGTTGACAATCTGTCACTGGGAAATAAAATCTAAAACTGTTCTGTGGAGACAATGGCCACGGTTACATGATGTTTTTTAGTTTGAAAATAATTATTTCAAATTGAAGTGTCCTGCTTTGTGTTTACATGGAAATAGTCATTCCGAAGTGAAGTTAACATGAAAAACAGGTTTATTCGGCTTTAAATTATTTCCACTTTAGGTCTGGGGGTTGGGAAGTGTTCTGATTGGACAGGGGGCAAACTTGATGTATCACGTCCATCGGAAACAAACACAACAAACCAATTTTTTTCAGCTAAAACCTACCTATTTGCTAAAGCGTACACCGTATAATTGCGATAATTTAAAGCGGACAAGGTTCCCCCTGTAGTGATTGCTGAGATCACTACGTGCGCCCAGTACAAGACAAACCTCGTCTGTAGTGGTAGCCAGTGACGTGCCGTGAGCACTAGAGTTGGGTAGGCAGGGGGTTGCAAATCGAGACCACCAACGTCGACACCAATGACAATTTCATATGTTTCTGCTGGCAAGTGTTATTCTAACAAAATCAACATCGTAAAACACCATTAAAAAACATAAACAATTATTTAATATATCCTCCATACTCTCCCAACAAGATATATCTCATGACACAGCAGCGCATCTGTTGTTTGTGTTGAAAACACAGAAACATGGCGAAAACGACGGAACAGCCTCTGTGAGGCGCATCAACAAAGTCAATCCTTCCTTTCACTGTAGAAAGTAGCTCAGGTGTTGGTCTCCCATCGTTTAAAAGCTGTCGTTTTTCTTCAAAAGAAAGTTTCTTTATCGTCTCTAGCGCTGTCATCCTTCCTGTAGTGTTATGCTGCCCACAAGCTCTATCAATTCACTAATGCACTCTGAACACACGTATAGCATTTAGCATAGCACAGTTACGTCCAAAGGCAGCTGTCTATTTAAGTAAATTGTTTTCACATTGGGGAACTGACTGTGCATGCGCAAACACATAAACATAGGCTATGGAAACAGATGCAGAGCAGCAATGTACTTTTGGGAGAGGGCGTGGCCTCCTCCTGCCTTCCAGCAGAGTGAGACTGTGCAGCGTCTCTGTCGTACCAGGAAATAGCGATGTTTAGTCATTTAAGCTATAAAAAGCACAAATTCTAACACTTTCAAACTTGTAGATACTGTAGGCTATCGGAAATTGAAAAATAAATAATTTATAATTATATTATAATTAAAACAAATAATCAAAATATCAATTTACCCTTGGGTAGGCACTGCCTACCCTGCCTACCCAGTTCCTGATCAATGGTTCATGGCTCAACTAGTCTGGGGCACTTTGATGGTTTATCTCTCTATCCTGTTCTGATGGTCCTTCTGTTCACTAACCCAAACCAGTCGAGGCAGAAGACTGCCACCTCTGAACCTGGTTCTAACGGAGATTTCTTCGTGTTAAAAATAAAAAAACAATATATGGAAGTTTTTTCTTCCCACTGTCACTAAATGCTTGTTCATGTGGATCTTGTAAGGTTCTTTCTTTTTTTTACTATACATTTTATATTGTTAAGCACTTTGGAGATGACTTTGTTGTATTTTCCGCTATAAAAATAATGGTGAAATTGAAATTGAAACTGTTTTCACTTTTATTTTGATTGTAGTTTTGAAGCAGCAGCTCAACAATAACGTACTTCGCCCACGAAGCAGGAAAAGTGAGATAGAAGACCGTACTTTGGTCTGTAGTGTCTAAAATACTACAGAAGGTTACCATGCTTATTGAAAGATATATAAGGACTGGTATGTGGTGCTTTTTCCAGAGAGTGTACACTTGTGTTCGGCACGCATAAAGCATGCTTTTGAGTGTGGTGAGCAGAGATGGCAGGTAAAGTACAAATACTGAGCAACCTCACCATCAGTGGGAGGAAAGATCAGGTGGAGTTCTTGGTGGAGTTCCTGTAACAAAGTATAAATACTTTGTTACTTACTTAAGTAGATTTTTTTTAGTATTTATTTCTCTGTCGACTTTTTACTTTAACTTCGTTACATTTTCAACATAAATATCGGTACTTTCTACTCCTTACATTTCCTAAAAAGCCTTGTTACTTTATATATATAGCCTATATTTTTTGGGGCCACAACACCAATGTGCATCAACTGTTTTGACCCAGCGGCTCACTCAGCCATAATCAGACAGAAGCTGAAAGTAAGGGGAGGGGGGCTTACACGGACATACAAGTAATGATGATTGGTTAAAGGTAGAAATTCCATGGTAAGCCAATCAGTGACGGAGTTTAGGTAAGTGGGTGTTGCTACCAAGCTTGTGCTGACAGTGAGAGGAGAAGAAGCAGCAATGTGGAGCCTGGAGCAAGAAAAAAATACATGTCAAGTGTCTTCGTCATATGTAAGTTATTCTAATCTAATCTCAGCAGTGCACACTGATACTAAGCTATAGTGGCCAAAACAAATAACGCTATTAGGGCTACACAGCGCTGTTAGTAGCAAGCCAGGTGACATCAGAGAAGGACAACATTAAAAAGAGCACCACATCCAAGTGTGTTGGTGCTAATTTGAGTACCTAACATTTTACAGTGCAGACATTATTGCTATTCATGTTTTTGTTCTTGGGGATACAAAGATTGTCTGGGGAAATGATTTCAAGTAAAATGATCAAACAAGCTAATCAGTACAGTTAACAGCAGCAATGTTATAGTGGAACTTGTGGGTTTTGTTCTTTTTAATTTTATGAAGTCAGGTGTTATTTGAAGGTTTTATTTAACTGCCAATTTTGTACTGAATCCTGTCTTATCAGAAAAATAACTGACCCATGACTCAGACATTAAAAAAAAATGAGCGCCACCAAGAAACAACCTCTGGTGCTCCTTGAGAACCAGATCAAAATTGTTGTGTGCACCCCTGGTTATGACATAAGAGCCTTATGTCATAACCAGGGGTGCACACAATGTCAGACATGTGATGTGTTAACCTTAAATGTACAATACAAATGCCTAAAGGACTATATAGTGAAGTACATTAGGATACTAGACAGGTAGTGTTTGTTTTAGATTCCATATAAATTATCCTGTGTTTTAATAGCTTTGCAGCCAGTGAATCATGCAACAGAAATACTCTTTACTTTTAAAAGTACTTTAGAGTACATTTCAGAGCCTGTACTTTTTACTTGAGTAGATATTTGGATCAGTATCTTTTACTCAAGTTGTTTTTTCACATAGGTATTTTACTCAAATAAGGAATCTGGGTACTTTTGCCATCTCTGGTGGTGAGATCTGCAAACAGATCTCAGATGTGTGACGTATAGCTGCAGGGTCTATAAACCCTGTTACTGCTTTTGCTCGGCAGATGTTGCATATTTGGCGTTGTTTCTCTCACAGGTTTGCCATGGTAGCCTGTTTTTACACTGAACCTCTGTATTAATAAACTTCACATTAACATCACGTCGGTGTCAGCGAAGATTCCCTCTACATCTACATGTCATCGAAGGGAAACACAACAGGTCAATCAAAGCCAGCAGTTAGTGCAACAGCTGTTCTACCTCCACTGTACAGGGCGTTGAGTGAAGAATTAACTTTATAATGATCCGTGCATTATTAGTGAAGCTCTGTGGATGTGGTGCCTCATGTCCCTATGAAGCCTGTTCCAATGTCTGTGTGTGCGTAATAAGTCTGTGTGAATGTCCCCATGTTTATTCTTCCACCCATCCACTCTTTTTATTATATCCATGTCTTTTAAGGCTCTTATTAAATATATAGTCTCGGCTCCAGTCTGGGTGGCCATCTTGGACCATGTCGTCACCAGAGCGTCATCATAAGAAGTCGAGCATAGAACGACCGGAATTTAAGTGTTTACAAGATCATGGAATTATTTAATTTGGAATTAAAATCAGAATAAACCAGCCAACTAATTCGGATTTAAGTTCAATTCGGAATTACATTTGCATTCGGAATTAAGTCTTTACAAGGTCAGTTTAAAGGGGAATTTCCTTTTATTCTGAATTAAAGAGGAATTAAAGCTCCCATGTAAATGTGGCCAATGAAATTAACGCATGAAAAATACAGATATATGTATGTTTATGGCACATTATCACTGGCAATCCAGACCGTGCTTCCCCCCCGCACACTCGTACAACCCTAAACTGAGCACACAAAGAACAGGACAAACTCTGCTCAGGGTTTTAAAAGTGATAAGATTATTGGTAACAATTTCCTTAACACACACCAAAAAGACCCAGCACAACTCAAAGGTAATAGAGCAATCAGATACAGTAACCCATTGAAATCCCGAGGGCTGTATTTTTCATGTTAATTATTACTGCTGTGACCTTGGCCGATGACTCCTTTTATTCTGATGCTGTCGTCAGTTTGAGGAAATAGTTTCATTTAAAAAAATTACTAAATTATTTTAATCTGTTCTACAGCTTTCTATGAGTCACTGAGTAAAGGAAAAACTGGTCCTGTGTTTGGCCAATATTTACTTTCCTAATCACACTCCAGAAGCAACCAAACAAAAATGGGGACATTAATACATTTACCAGCTGAAAAACAACAATCATGTGTTTTTATTCCGGTAACCCTGAGGCAATGCACTCTGTATATCATCATTAATGCTTGCTTCCTATTAAAATTGTTTATATTGAATCAAAAGGTTTAATGAGTGAGTATTTAAGTCATGTAAATTGCCCCCAGTATTCCCCATCGCATCCTGAGGGATGTTTAAACACGCTGAGCCGTTTCACTTGCAAAGCTACATTAAATCTGTCTCATAATAACAGTTTTTTTAGGTTTGTGCTCAAACCAGATGCTGAATCATTATTCATCAGAATTTAATCCCCATTTAAATGACTTTACGGTTGTCTTAGGCAGTTTCACATCACTGTAATTTAGTCCTAGTCAAGATTTGGTGACTCATCTGAATGACACTATCATCATGTCTGGCAATAGAGCACTGCATCCTAATTCAGTGTAAAACAAAACAAAAAAAAATGTGGACTGATTTACGGTTTTATTTTGTCTGTTTCTCATCATGCAGACAAACTGATGCATGGATCATCTTTTAAATATGAACTACGGATTTCATAAAGATTTCAGTTATCAGATCTTTAATGGACCGGAAAGCTTTTCAAGGTGTACTCCATCCTGCACTTTATTACGCAGCCGAAACATCCAGTGATGTGAGACTGGCCAGAGTGAGGTCAGGATAAACTTAAGCCAATGAGCAACTGTTTCCAGAAATGACAAAGACAGACAGAACATGTGCAAGCAGTAGAGTAAATGGAGAAGTAGTTCCAACAACAAAAATATCTCAAAAGTAGTGCATTCATGGTGAAATAAATCGGAACATTTTTCAATCTTATGCATGGTGAAATAATACATTGGGACTGGCATTTTTTATCCAGACCAGCCCACTAAATTATCAGTCACACCATGTAGAAACCATTATTATGTCAGTGATGCTCAACATGAGTCTCTTTATGTCTTAATTTTAATTATAATACCCCCAGAAAACCTTCTTACCTATTTCCTTTGCCATTTTACATTGTTCTTTTTTGCCACTTTTCAATATGTTCAGACACTTTTTTCAGACTTTAGCTACCTTTTGACAAAAAATACCACTTTTTTCCTATGTTTTGTCCTTTTTTACTATTGTTTGCCACATTTTGCCTATTAAAGCTACTCTTTGCCATTACATACCACCTGGTTCCTCTATATTTGCCCATTTTTTGGCCACATTTAACTGCTTTTGGCCCATTTTAGTCACTTTTCACTCTTTTTACTCGCTCGTCAAAAAAAAAAAAAAAAAAACTTAGCGGACCGGACGGCCCCACTTTGGATTGATGGCCTTGATGGCCAGTCCACCCCTGATTACATGGATGTATTCTCTTTGTTATTTGTGGTTCTGATTGCACTTTGGCAAAGTAAAGTGTTTCTCAGGAACTGAGGCAATTTCATGAGATTCTGACCAAGGTTAGCTCAAAGCTCCAGAAGCCAGAGGTCTGAAGCATAACAATGACTTGTATGATCTGAACCACCTAATCTATCTATCGATCTATAAAGCAAGAAAGTTCTGTGTGTGTGTGTGTAGCGAATATCTCACCAACGCGGTGTCTGTTCAACCTGAAACTTTTTGAACAACTTCCACATAGCCCTAGTGTGTACAGCCGTTACTTTGGACTTATTTGGTGATTTCAAAACGTTTATTTTAATTTTATTTCACCCGGACGTCACATTCATGTTCACCCAGGAGTGAAACCTATTCACTTTTTGACCTCAGTGTGAGGGGGCGCTAGCGAGTGAGAGAGAAGAAGATAATTTAAGACTCTTTTACAAGTTTTGAGCTCCTGTGGACTTGTGACGGAGTATGTGCGATGCGAAATGAAGAGAGTCCCACACGGCAATAAGGAGGAGGACATAAGGTAGCGAGTCTCACACACACACACACCTCAAAACGCACCCTCACCACACATAAGGTATTTATAATAAAAAATATACTAAATAAGTAAAATAAAACAAAAAAATAAACAATATATATACAAAAAGTACACAAAACGACAATGGAAATCCACAAAAAAATACAAAAAGGCTCCAAAAACACACAAAATAACTCATATTTTACAGAAAAATACAACAAAAACATGAAAATGACTCAAAATACACTAAACTAAATATTTCTACAAAAAAATACACAAAATCACAACAGAAATGCACAAAACTACACTAAAAAAGATACAAAAATACACAAAATGACTCTAGAATCACACTACAATAGCAACAAAAAACAAAAAATGCACAAAAACACAACAGAAAGATACAAAAATACACATAATGACTCCAAAAAATATACATCACATCAAAATATACACCAAACAAAAAATATATATAAATGAGTAAAAAAAAACACACTATTATCATACACATGTCCCATAGAATTAAACCAGGAAACTTTGCACCCGCAAATACCCCAACACTACAGAGTACTGAGTATCTGCACCTCTTTGTACATCCAACCTTCAAACACTTACTCATTTGGCCATAATTAACAATTGATAAATGACTTTCTCGACTACAAACAGGTTTGTATTTCAGAATAAAAGTTTGACTCCAGAGGTAAAAAGTGGTTACATATGACAATACATGCAGGTCACATTCAAGCTCTCCGTGTGTGTCACCACAGCTAGAGTGCGTAACCTTTACAAGGTTAATTAAGTGATTGGGTTTGTCAGTAAGCGGTCAAACACTGCTCTGCTTCATTCTGCTGAACCTGCTCATGCTAAATTGTTAGCTATTCCCCTGCCAGCTCTATGCTAATAGATTGTAGCATATGCTAAAAGCAATGTCGGTTAGAATATTTATGTGACAGCACCGTATTAAATGCGGGATTAGCATTTGTTTCCTACATTGTTGAGTAAATCAGGACCAAGCACTGGTGAATAATGCATTTAGTTAGTCCACGGTACATTAGCCTTTGAAGTCCTACAGCTTACTAAAGAATTATGCATATACTTATTTATTTTTTATATACAGCTTTCAACTAGCAAATCAGATCACAGTCAGTCATTTATCCAACTTGATCTAGGTCATGTTTAACTCAATTATGCATGGGAACTGTGTGTTGATTTAGTTATTTATTTTAATTTGTATTAGTGGGGTTTTATCACAGCTTACATGTGAATACAAATTGAATGACATGAACTCAAATGAAGAAGGTTAGAAGATGAAAGTTATATGCATGCTATAGCATGTAGTCTCAATCTGAATTCATGTGTAATATTTATGCACTGTCGTAGTGCCACACACACACATACAGCCTGTACCAGGAGGAACAATGATAACACACCATATGTGCGGTTAGTTTCCTGGTGCTGGTCTGCATTTGAATTAGCCTGTTGGTATGCGTTGCATGAAGTGAAATTAGCTTTATGTATGTACAGTATTCATTATGGTATCCTGCCTGGACATAAATGTCACTGCCTCTCTAAATAGAAGAAAAGCACCCTGGGAAGAAAAAAAACGATGCTTTTAAAAGCTTTTTTGTTTTCAAAAAAGCTGCTGCATGAAGCCCTGTAACAAAAAAAAATGTACCCAAAAGTGCCTGAGTGAAATAAACTGACTCAGCTCCAATATTTCCATGAAAGAGTGGACTCAAACGCTACTGAAAAAGAAAGAAAAAAAACAGTTGTACAGGCAATGCAAATAAGATCACGATAATTGAATCGCCCATATTAGCATTTTAACTGCGTACGCCTTACACTGTGTTGCTGTTTGGGCTTGAGGGTAATTGTTGTACAGTGAATGTGGCTCATTTTTTTTTTGGAAAAACTACACATTTGATATTCTGCATGTTACAGATAAACATACATCAATATAGTACGACAGCGGGGGTGTTCCACAGTTCCTGATTGTTCCCCCATGGGTAGCCTAAGGAAAAGTTGTCCTATATTTGACTTCATACCATATCCAGCTGCACTACAGACACTGCAGCACCGCTCACTCTGCATGGCCGGTGGCCATCCTGTTGGTCAGGAGAATTATTGCCAGGACTGCTGTCTAAACCCCACCCACCCTCACCCTCAACTACACACATGCACACACACACACACAGACACACACAAAGTTGTCCATTACTGTGCCTGTCAACCGAGCATGCAATCAATACACACCCACTGACAACGCGCACACGTGATGGAAGGCAAAAGAGGAGGAGGAGGAGGACAGCAAGGGTAAAGAAGGGATGTTTCAGTGTTGGGAAGGAAGGAGTGGGGCAGAGGGGGTGAGCAGGACTGGAGGGCAGCTGAGGAGGGAACGAGAGAGAAGGCAGACGACAAGGAAAATGTCCAGGGATTGCAAACAACAGAAAAAAAATAATACATAACAAAACACAGAGATGGAGAGAGTGTGGGAGGAGGAGATGGAGGACTGAGATGAGGAGTGGCAGAAATGGAGGAGAGGAGTGTTTGCAAGTGCCTCATTGTGTGTGTGTGTGTGTGTGTGTGTGTGTGTGTGTGTGTGTGTGTGTGTGTGTGTGTGTGTGTGTGTGTGTGTGTGTGTGTGTGTGTGCGCAGAGTGGGGCTGTGGGTGGATGTGCAGAATGCTATATATAATGGTGGAGGTTCAGGATTAGATCAGAATGATTGTGTGTTTTGTGATTACCTAACAGAACAAATGGTTGCAAGATCTCAGCTGATATCAAAGCCCACACGCTAAAACAACACACACACACACACACACAAGCTCATTGACACACATTGATGGAGGAAAACACTCAGCAAATGAAAGCTGGTACCACAGCAGCCAACAAAACCTCATCTTCATGCTAAACTGAACTAACTCCCCTCTAAAGGGCTTCTGTCATCTGGTCCGGATTGATAACGCGACTTACTCACAAAAACAAACACTCGGACACAAACACACTCCCTACTGTGCTATGAGCGCATCTCATATACATAAAAAAGACCCGTAATCGCTTATTAACACACAGGCATGCTTGAAATGTCAGTGTGCCCAGGCCGTCATGCTACGTCAATCCTACTAGTTAGACTCAGGCTGTGTTTGAAATGGCACACTCCATACTATAAACTACAAACTCAATGAGTATATACTGTCTACTCTATAGTATGATTAGGATAATGGCCGATGATAATCGTTCCCACTGAAGTATACCTCAGAGTTTCCTAAGATGCGTTGATTCGCCACCTTTGAAAACATGTGAAGTGAGAAAGTGACCAAGTAGAATGTCAACATTTGGTCATTTGATCCATAAAACTCGCATAAAACACACTCGATTTTTGGAGATCCACCATTGTGCTACTGATAAAACTTTCAGTT
Source organism: Gouania willdenowi (assembly GCF_900634775.1). Lineage (NCBI taxonomy): Eukaryota > Metazoa > Chordata > Actinopteri > Blenniiformes > Gobiesocidae > Gouania > Gouania willdenowi. The sequence goes on from NC_041059.1 coordinate 10,598,332, forward strand.
AACTTAAAAACAAGAGCCCTATTTACAAAACAATTAAAAAACTAATGGAAGACAAGAAGAGATGCTTTTGTTTTGAAAAGGAAATGTCTGATTTTTAGCTTGAAGCCGGTCCCAGGACGATTTTATATTCAGCTCGCAATGCGTCATGGGGCAGTTGAGTATGACTAGTGTGCCCACCGTGCATACTTAAAAAATGTACCAATATAATATACATCCGGGTATTTTCTTTTAATACTATCTAATGTGATCGCACTACATAATAACATCAGACTTAGTATGAGTAGTACTTTAGTATGCGATTTCGAACACAGCCAATGTCCCCAACTCACAAAAAATATAACATAATAGGTTAGAGGGGTCTCGTAAGAAGAACAGTCTGTCTTAATAAAATAAACAATTGGTATAGCACAGGATGGACTGGAGACCCATTGAGGGTGTACCCTTTGAAGGAGCTCTAGATAAAGCAGGCAAGGAATGAAGAGGGATTACCAAGTTAGAAGATCTAAATAACATAACATCTCATCCATAAGATGTTGTTGTCGAAGAAATATTCAAGGGTCCAATCCAGCTATTGGAGGAGAAAAAGGGGAAGGAATTTGTTAAGCAAGATTTCTAATTAGACTCGGAGGATTTGGAGTAGCACAAAGCTTTAACACTACAGCAAAAAGACATTAATTCACCATTTTAGATTTCAAACCATTTATTATTTCACTGTCCTTCTTCGATTAAAGAGTGACAAACATTCATTTATTTGCCTTTCATTCATTTATTCAATATCTTGGTCACAAACTTCACTAGGTTACAAAGTTGAGAAGGTTCTGATGGTTTGTTTTTGTGTTTTAGCGACACAATGAGCTAGCAATGCGAACTGGGACGAGCAGGACATATCAGTGAATGGAGTGTAATTTGGAAATAATAATTGAGGAGGTTTCAAGCAACATTAAATTTGGTTTGAAAATGCGTGTTTGTGTTTGTGAGTGTGTGAGCATGTGTGAGTGTGTGTTTATGAGATGCACAAATCTGTCGCTGTGTGTGAGAATCGTTGTGTCTCGGAGGGAATGCCACAGCCTGGTCACGAGGCGATATACTCTCCTCTCTCTGCTTAAATTGATAGTAAATCACATAATACAAATCTAACACTGAATCTTCACTTTTGCTGTGGGGCCTAAAATATCTCAGACTGGAGGTAGGTGTGGAGCTGCTCCGTTTTTACGCCTGCAAAAAGCGAGCGTGTGAGTTGCACAGAGCCAAGGTGATCCCTGCCAGCCATTTTGCCCTGCATTTAGTATTCATTTTCCAGGCGATCAAACTCAATGCCAGAAGGTGGAAAGTTTGTGTGTGCGTGTGTGTGTGTGTGTGTGTGAGAGAGAGAGAGAGAGAGAGAGAGAGAGAGAGAGGCTGGCTTTCCATTAAAAGCGTAATTTCTAAAGTTTCTAAAAAAAAGTATAATTGCGCTTTGAACATGTTTCCATTTAAGGTTGTTTTGGGAGGAGCCTTGTAACTCCCGTGAAATAACATCCCGCGAGTCTTTGCTGTAAGAAGATGGATGCACCAAACAACCTTAAAACACTTTGTATTCCTTTGTTGTTTCACGTCTATTGTAGCGGTAGTAATTTTTAAGTACAATGCTAAGTCTCTTCTTCTGTGTACACGTACCGCTCCATGTTTTCTTGGAGAGAAGTGGTGATGTAATAGTTCCATCATACGACCATGTGCGTCACGTTCCGTGACGTGTATTTGCAGAAAAAAATGTTTCCATAGCGCTTTTGCGACATGTTTCAATATCAAAACGTCTGGAATTCCTCCTCAGGAAAGCGTAAAAACATTTTTGTGATATTTTAGCGTTTTTTCAAAATTAAAGCTTAATGGGAACGCAGCTAGAGTAATATTCCACAAACACATAGAAACCCTGCATGAGGAATGTGTGCACACTAATGATTTTGCTACAAGTGTATATACTGTTGATTAGAAACATCACAAAAGTGGCAGAGGAGGCCAGAGACCAGCAGATCGAGCTCCCAGTACAGAGTTTGTGGAGCAAACCTGGATGCCACTGCTTCCTGCTGCGGAAGGATAAGGCGGTAAAGAGGAACAGAGGAAGTAATGAGAGGGGAACACAAAGGAAGCAGTAAGAGGGGTAAAACAGGAGAGATGGAGGATCAGCGGAAGAAATGGGTTTGGGGGAGAAAAAGACAAAACATTGCCATAGCAAGATGAACATGGGAGCGGGGTGGGGGGATGAGGAGGACTGATAAGGAGGAAAAAGAGGAGAAAGGCGTACGAAGTTCACTCTTATGATTAAATAGAAAGAGAGAAAAGCAGAAATATTGGAATTAACGTCGAGAAGGAGCAAAGCAGCAGTGTCCTGGCAGCATGCGGCGGAGGCAGGGAGGATGGCTGCAGGGGACACAGCACCAGGCCAAATATGGTCATCAGGATAGGCTCTGTCCTACTTTCACTAATGGGCTAAACCAGTGCCTTGATGATGTAGGAAGAGCCGAATATGGTCAGCAGGCAACCACGTTGGCTTCTGTCTCTTTGATGTGTCGTGCTGGAATGAGTGATGCAGGACTTGGGCCTAACAAACAAGCCCTTCAGCATGCTCTCACACACACACACACACACACACACACACACACGCACACACACACACACACACACACACACACACACGCACACACGCACACACACACACACACACACACACACACGCACATCTCTCTAATTCTCTTCCTTTCACGCCGAGCTCGTTGACACGCTGACCCCATCTAGAAAACAGTGATGAGGGAAGCTTGTGGACTACGTGAGGGTGACCGAGCAGGTTGTAAACACATTGTGCGGTTTGTGTGTGTTTGTGAGCCGGCATGCTGTGTGTTGAAACACGCCTGAGTCAACCGACCCAATCCCCAAGGGCTCAACCAAGCTTTGTGAAACGCCATCAATCTCAAAGCCTGCCCTCGGGTTTGGCTCTGGGTGTTGGTTTAATAGACTTGAAGATGAGCACCATACACGCAGCATGTGGCCAGGTCATCAACCTTTTAGGTGCAACATCTGGAGACATGACTGGAAATCAGGCATGTAGAAATAACAAATGACTAAGGGGATCAGTCGGCTCTGCTCTGGTTGTTGTTTGTGTCCTCTTGTGCATCTAGTATGCGAACCGGAAAAACTGATGCACAGCGGACAGACAGTGTTTCCTCTGTGCTTCACACAACTCACACACTTTGAGAGCAGGGACTTTAACGGCCACCTAATCTTTGGGGACTTCACATCTGCATTTAACACCATAACACTGCAGACACTGGTCCACAAACCCACTCCACTCAGACTGAGCTCTGTCCTCATCATCCTCAGCACTTGTTTGCCACAGGGTTTGTGTGCTGAGCCCCCTCCTGTTCACCCTGCTAACATCATGACCAGAGCACCAACATTTCCAGCCTATAAGCATGGAAGCTGGAACAAATCTCTGCCTACAGCCTACAAACTACTATGGACAGCTACTCCTGCAGATTCAGGAAGAGGAATATGGTCTCCTGTATAATGAAAGACCCCTCCCACCCTGCATACAAAGTCTTTACCCCGTCAGTCCTGATCCTTTCACGGGCCTGATCCTTTCAGATCCTTTCAACGCATATGCATAGACTACGTCACTTCCTTCAATCGCAATCTTTACGACAGAGCTCCTGGGACGTGATATTTGAATGAAAACCGACCATACAATGTTTGTTAAATATTTTAATAGTACACATGTTATTATGTAACAACACAACACACAACATTGACAATCGAAAACCAAACAAAAAAATTAAATAAAAATAAAATGGAATTCACTCAAAAACATACAGTAAATGTTTAGTACATTTTAAATAGCAGGGTTTCAACCTTTTAAATAGTAAAACTGCCGTAAAACACATTTTGCGCATGCGTTGAAAGGATCTGAACGGATCAGGCCCGCAAAAGGATTGAACACTGACACCCCCGTCCCCTCAGGAGGATGGATGCAGAGCATCAAAAGCAGGACCAATAGAATGACGAACATCGTCTTTCCTGAAGCTGTTAGATTCTCTGTAGCCACACCCCCTGTACATTTGCACTCTTCGCAATCCCTGCTGCTTCAAAATTTGAAATTTACATACATGTTTTCTACATTTTATAGCATTGCATTTCTTAACAGGGCTTAACAGGTGACTCAGGTACAGAATTGTGTTTTGTCCATGCACCACCATGAGTCATGAATAACTGCAAGAATCCATGAATCATTCGCAGCCTCAGTAGGGAGGACATACAAAGCAGCAACTCAGTTGTAAGCACTGTTTCCCTTTTATTTTTTTATTTAAAACCCGTGATTAGACTCTCTTGTTCACAGTGTTTTTCTTGGCACTTGAATCCCCTCCAGAACTTTGAGGACAAACTGAGAAACACTGATTACAAAAGCAGTGTCAGGGGCAGCAGTAAAAACATGCCAACAGTGAAGGACTGATTTAGGACATTCAACTCAAATAATCACTCTCTTTCCTGTAATCCTATGCAGTCTTGTTGCTAGGTGAGTTGCTATGACTGAGCAGGTCATTAATTCATACAAATAGCTGATTTGATTTCCTCTATAACTAAGCAATTATTTGAGTGCTTTCAAAAAAAAAGAAGCCAGATCTCTTGTTATAATCACAGTGTGATAAACTTCAAAAACACATTCCTGCTGCTTTGGAAACAACAGGAAAAACGTGCATGCAGTACGGAAAAGCCTGCAATGCTGCATTTAGGTTCCTACGTTTGAGGGCTCTCTACGAAGCAGTGGAAAAAGGCTCCTTTTATTCCACATATAGTTGCTTAGAAAGAGGTGTCACTCTCACTCTTATTGAACGTTAATGGGTGCCATGAGCAGGGCCTGCAGGAAATACTACATCCATCTGCAGTTTATGCACAAAGAAACATATGGACTCAAACTGACACACATATTTGCAGTGCATTTGTCTGTTGAACTGTAAACAACGGCACACACACACACGCGCGCGCACACACACACACTTGTGGTACATATTCCGATTCTTCTCATCTCTGTGTCCTCTACACAACACTTCATCTTCTTCATCAGCATCTCACTAGTTTGGTTTTGAATCCAGGCCCCAGAGTCTAGCTTAGCTACAGTTATTCCATTCCAGACAGCTACCCTCACCATAAACTCTTCTGGCATTACAGACTTGGTTAACATTCAGCCAAAAAAAATTGCTTAACAACTCCTCTGGGTATGTTAAGCCTTGTATTAAAAGGGACAGATATCTTGCCAAAATATTTCTCTGTACGGTGCATTAAACAAGGCTGGTCTTCTTCAAAGTCCTGCTGAGCATTTAAAAAATCACAGATTTATTTGGAAACACCAAGCCACCAATTTAGGTTGGTAATAACATGCATTATTGTGCTGGTGTTTTCTGCCATCTGTTATTTATTTATTTTAAAGGAATGGGGCATTATCAAGTAAAAAAAAAAACAGAACATAGAACAGAGAAGGTTCTAGTCTTTCTATACCAGACAATCACGGTTCCGGGTAATATCGCGATACTGAAGCCTTTTTTTATTATTATTATTTTTATGAACTGCAATGTATTTGTACAAGTTAGAAATACTCATTAATTACTTATAGTGTAGTTTGGTGTATGATAAGAGTACATGAACAAAAGCATACAAGCAATAAAAAACTAATAAATTAAGTTAGAACTTATATGGTTAAAAATTTAAAAAATAATCATTCAGTTTCCTTTGCACATCAATTTAGGATAACAAATCCACTGCCTTTAAAAAAAAAACTACTTGACAATAATGCTTCTTCTCCAACATAATAAACCATAGAGGATAAAATACAATGAACAGGAACTGATTCCCTGAGAAAACTATATTTGTATGCATTTGAGATTGGATGTGATCCCTCCTTTGTATGTATGTTTGTACATTGTAAATATCTATGTAAATAAAAAATAAATAAATAAGATAGCTCTGAGTCTGTGCGGAAAAAAACAATAAAAAAGTGTTCCTTCCTTTGGCTCCTATAGCTGGTGACAGCACCTGTACAGTGGATCTCCTATTGCTTTACCGCCTCTGCTTTGTTTAAAGCCAAAATAGTTCCAAATGGGACTTTAGAAGTTTGTTTTTTTGAGCAAAATTAGTGATGCCACTGACGACAACACCGCCGCAGCAGACTCGTCGCTCGGGGCCGGTGCTTCAGACATGTGTTGTCTCGTGTTTGTGACTGTAAGTCGTGCATGCGTCCAGGCAAGACTGAACTTTAGCTTGTTGTTTGTTTTGAAGCAAGTTTCTGTCGAAGCGGAGCTGTCTTCAGTTCCTCCACACACTAGGGTGGTCCCTCTTTCTACGAAGGGGGATCAGAGGGTGTGTTCTAAATATAGAAAGATCACACTCCTCCGCCTCCATGGTAAGGTCTACTCAGGGGTATGGAGAGGAGAGAAGGGTCCCCGGATAGATGAACCTCGCATCTAGGAGGAGCAATGCAGTTTTAGTCCTGATCGTGGAACTGTGGACCAGCTCTCCACCCTCTGTAGGGTCCTTGGGGTGCATGGGAAGTTGCCCAACCAGTCCACAAGTGCTTTGGTTGGACAAACAGACTACAAACACACTGCAGAGTGCTATCTTTTTGTGTAACAATCCCACACTTTCAGTTGATATCTGTCTTTTTGGTAAACTTTGATTTTTGCCACTTTTTCCGCAGCTCTCTGCAGGCTGCATGGTGGTTCATGAACTCATAAAAATAACATAACATTTAAACACGAATAAGAAAGTTTGAATGAAGGGAAAAAATATGCGTCTATTTTTCATGCTCAATGTTTAGTGAGACCGTTCTCACTCCCCCCGTGTTATGACTTCTCACCCCCTCCAGTTAGCGGGCTTCCATTAATACTGCAGCTGAGTGTGTAAGGTGTGTCCGTGACTGCCAAAACAGCCAGCAGTGCTGATTACAGAGCTGCAAAGATGACGCCGTCTGTTGACAGTGAGCTCAGAGCTAACGTCCTAGTCATAACAGCAGCGGCTAAGTGGGAGGACATCACCTCCACGTGCACGTCCACACACACACACTGACAGAGCCACACAATGGTACAGAGCTGCTGAAGTCAAATGAAGGTCTTTATTTGGATTGGCTATCATCACTGACCTCTCTCTCCATCCTCATTAGTCGGACGAGACAGCCTCTGCAGGCCTGAAGCTGCCACAGGCCCACACACAAGATGTCACTTTGCTTCATCGGTGGAACAGTAACAAACGCGCACAGCCTGTGGGATTCATTCTGCTCGCGCCCGCCGAGTTATGCCACAAATGAGTGTTATACAGACATTTTGTCTGGTTCCTTTGATTAACATTTGTTGAAATCTGCTTCTAGCGTGCTATAATCGTAGCTCATAATCTCTGACTGGCAGCATGTTTTGCTTTTCTTTCAAAAAGAGATGAGGTGTGTTGATTTGGAACAGATTACAGTATATAACACAACATCAGGGCAGATTTCTGTCGTCATTGAGGAATAAAAAGATTGCAGAATGAGTTGAGAGGAGAACATAATATGCAGTCGGGCAATGCTCCAAAGCAAGTTACGGGTTCAACTCAGGCTTGTGTCACATTTCTCTTTTCACATTTTAGCTGTAATGCAATAACCCTGACCAAAAAACCACATAAAATGCCAAAGCATAGTCTACAGCACTTTCATTTTAAATGTCACAATGTCAAAGTGCCAAATACCCCTCAAGTACGGCCTTCAAAATCTAAATAAAGGTTGTAACTAGCGTCATCCAGGTACGCCATCTGCCCTTATCTTTATACTCTAAGTATATATATACTCTGTAAGGCATTCCCACTATTTACATCATTTTTATTTAAAGGTGCAGTCTGCAATTTTGGAAAGCTAGCATGATTTGAGCTTGAAAGACCTCCTCTAACCTGCACCCCCTCCCATATGCTCCCGTCAGGGCTTTATCCAAACCCACACCCCCACAAGCTTGAATGTGCATCTGATATAAAAATAACAACCTTTCCTGAAGCAAAACAAATACTGACTTGTCCAATAGAAAGACAGCAACCTCTGCATCATTTTCAGACTCTTCAGATCCTAATTTGTGCTCGATATTTACATGAATGGTGTCACGTCATGAGTGTGGAGGGACAGAGAAGGGCGTGGGCAGGACGGTTGATTGGTTTTTTCCATTCAGACCTAATGGGAGGGATTGGTCAGAGTTTTTACAGGATTGCAGCTGCTACAGAGGTTTCATTCCTTTTGTTCTTTTTTCTGATATTTTATTTTCTAGTCTCAGGATGGAAGGACCATTTCACCCAGTATATAGGTTCCTATAAAATACACTTTATTTTTTGCCAAATTTTGTTTAATTTTTTCCAAATGACATGTTTTCCACATAAACATTTTTTAAATTCTATTTTTTTTTAAAAAATATTAATATTTGTTTTTCAGAAAATACTAGTTTTTAACTCCTGTGAGGAAACAAATTAAAGACTAATAAATAATAAAAAAAAAAAAAGAAAACCATAATTGAACAAAAATAAAAATGTAATTTAAAATGATGAGTAAGCTACAATTAAAAGGTAGATATAAGTTGTACTAATTTGGATTATTCTGACTGCTCCTTTTTAATTATATATGTCAAATAAAGATGTATCAGAGCAGCATTAATGTCACCCACTTTCCCCACAGGGATCAATGATTTACTGAAGGTGAGCAAGTTCATTGATTAAGTTTTGATCAAGAATGGGAGGGGAAGGGGGCTGGCGGCGCATCTAATGGACGGCCCTCGGAAATATTTCCAAATAAAAAAAACGTTATTTGCCTCACGGTGACAGTGTTTCATCCACATTCTGTCAATTTCCACGTTCAACAGTGGATTCCATTTTCATTGGTCGATCCCGTGATCCCGTCCGTGAATCCGTTAACGCGGAAATTATAGGGCCCTAAGTAAAACAATAAGTGTTTTTCTGAAAAGGATTGTTGAATCCACCTTATTTCCTATTCTGCAAGTCATCTTCAAGGACAGTTCCTATGACATCACTGGTCACTATCCTAATTGGCTGCGACACCTTCAACCTGTCAGTCAATCCCTACTACTTGGTGTCCTTTGTGTGACAATTTCAACATACAGCATTCTCTCTAGAAATACAGTTCTAGTTGTGTTTCTGCATATCTTTATCTGGAGGACACAGCCTTCCATGTACTCCTTCTCTCTTGATGCATTCCTCTTCCTCCCTTTTCTCCGCACGCCTCCCATAAATTTCAGCTCAGTTCAAAGTGTCCTTATGAGCGTGACCGGCCCTGTGGTGCACTGCCAACAAACGGTGAGAGAACGGCACGATGGAACATCAGCTAACAGCAGGAGTCGCAGTGCCGCTACATAAACACACTCATCAGGTATAAGGACAATAATCGTAAAGAAACCATTGTGCGTGTGTGTGTGTGTGTGCGTGTGTGGGTGTATGTGCCGTTTCCACACATCTGACAAGTGTTATAATCTACAATTATACTAACACACAAAAGGTAGGTGGTAGAACACTCACTTGCATACGCTTGCCGTGCAGCATTTGAGTGGCAGATGCATTGTGTGTTTCATGCATTAGTCATGTCTGCAAGGAGGACATGTCCACAGCAAACCAGACCGTTTCAGCTGAAAAGGTATTGATTGTCTCAGCTTGTTCTTTGTCAGTGGGAGAGCGAGGAGATTTGCATCTGTAGCATCATGAAAAGGTGTCTGACGGGAAGTATCATTATGGCCACTGCAATAACATTTACAGCTGTTACACTTCAAAGCCTACATTTGCTTTAGTATCTTCATGTTTAAGGGACTAGATTGAACTCTCAATAATTAGATAATGTTACCTGAGGAAGGGCAAAATTATCATGTGTGACGCCAAGTCAAAATACAGTGATGGTGGATTTGTGGATGAGAGTTAAGAGTGTACCAGCTGAGTCTGACAGGAGTCAAAGCTCTGATGTGACAGTTTCTGTTGTAGCAGCTTTATTAAATCAAGGCAACCCCCCACTGAGACATTCCTACGTCTGTCTTCATGAAAAAGTAAAACATGCTCCTCTGTGTTTACAATGCACGCGCAAAGATAACTGTGATTGTGTGACAGGGCTTTTATGAGTTGTTTCAAATACATTTGTTGTTGGGTTTTTTTTCCCTCTATCGCCATCGTTGTAACGCTTTTCTATTCTGCCTTCCTTAACTTGATCTTCTTTTCCCATATCTTTTGTATCCCTTCTGGTACCATTGTTGCCACAATGTCGAAACCATTAGCTCACTACCTTAAAAAGCCTAGTGTGTCGACACATTTTTTCTTTTCAAGAAACAGCATGGCTCTATATTTCACATGTTGCCTAAGAGCTTCTTTCATACAAGCTCCCATCTGCTACCAATTTTATTTAACGCTGTTTGAGCTCAACGTGCAATCCAACAATTGCTCTGTACAACATTCTTTTATGGCTTCCTCTGTGACTTTATTTTGAAATATACTGCCTGTTATAAATTTCCTATGTTTCGTTTGGGATTACGGTGTTTTTTATGTTCAGGCACCTAAGCGGGCAGCTATTGTTTTCACCGTTGTGTTCAGGCCGCGAAGGGGTCCTGACCACTGAATGTGTGGTTGACAGTATTTCCCACTACACCCCGCGAGTGTTCGGCCGGCCGATGTGTCGTCTGCTTTAAATGTGATGCGTTCATGAAAGAAGTAAGTTTGGTTCACTGTAAGCATGTTTAAGCAGTTGTTTATTGTTGTGAATCTCACGGATAGCGCACCGTTTAGTAGTTTAATGTATGTTTCTGTTACCAGCGCTAATGCTAAGCTAATCGGCCGTGTCACCTCCGGTCGGCCCGTTTTTCATCTGTTTTTCTTATTATTTACAGAATACCATCACAAATCATCATTTATCTTGTACATCAGTGTACTGATGGATAATTCAGCACTGTTTCCATACTGTGGCATATAAAAGGCTAAGACTGAACTCTGTATCCTCGTTTCTCTCTCTAACCGGAGCAACTGGGTGGATGAGGTGTTCCAGCAATCTTTATTACACACTGTCACACACACAGGAGAAGCAACAATCTCCAATACTGCCACTTATGAATTGAACACACACAGACTAATAGCATCATAACGAGCACAACCAGGAGTCACACACACACACACAGCTGTCAAACAGACCATGAAACACGCATTCAACCAGGTGGCCCACCATCCTCTGCATCTCAAGCCAGCTAACCTATTACAAAACCAATCACGCTCTGCACCTGGACCGATCAGCTACAGAAAATTGAAGCAACAATGAAAATCTGTTTTCCTACAATATGCAAATCTACTCAGTGACAAATGTCCAATTTGTCATTGAGGGAAAATCCTGAGTACTTCTGTAAATGCTGCAACATTTGGTATTAGAATTAATGGCCTGTGTCAGGCAGGTGAGCTTAAAATTGTCCCTATAGTGAATAAGAATCTAAACAGGGCAAAGGTAGAGTAAGAGTGTGTCATTCATATGCCTTTGGATTCAAATGGCAAATTACAGCATTACTTTACAAACACAGGGGTCACACAGTGTGCAGGCGAGCGTATTTTATGTATTAATGACTGACAGACTGTACACTTTTTTGGGACAAAATGATCAAATAAAAAACTCAGCTCAGTTACATTTGGCCAGAGCAAAATGAATCCCCAAAACTGAAAGAGAGACACAAACTTCTTTAGCACTGCCTGCTGTGTTTTTTCCAAGTAATGGCATGTTGTTTCTGCTACAAGATAGCCACAACACAGGTCTCGACATGAACCAGTTCCTGCTTGCCACTGGTTAGTTAAAGTTGTAGTGTAGCAAGTTATAATTCTTGTCCAGCTGGCGAGTCAACGTTGAGTCTCGCTCGGTTCACTAAGGCTGCACACCACTTTAGTCCCAGACTCAGAACAAATGGGTGCAGAACAGCAGAGGATTTTATCACCTCGATTTGGCTCTGTTTGTGTTCAGAGCACACGCTCTAGGGGTGCGTTCACACCAAAAAATCCTAGCGTGGTTAAAACGCTCTAAAATGTGTTTGCTAGGATACCCACCTTGTTTGGGCGATGTGAACAAAGAGGCAAATTCAGCGAATGTTTTTGCCAGACTCGGACTGTTTCCAGCTCTTCTGCTGTGTCGTGAACACAAACACACTTGGCGAGGACTAAAAACAGAAAGTAAGGGAGATGACATAGTGCACATGGGATTGTGAAGGGACAAGAGAAGAGCTTTTGAGAGGTGATATCCTCTTCTTGGTTAAAACCACTCAACTTTGATTTAACTTGTATAACCTGAACTAAATCATGATCTGCTTTTGCAATTGGACTCTTCAAATATACTGTATATTAAAAAAAACATAATGAATAAATGAAATTAGATTAATAAACAATTAGTACACTGATGGTCAGTGTCTGTGGCAATCACACATACAAAATACTTAAATCATGCAACACAAAGAGACGTCAGTTACAGAAGCTCAATAATAAAATGATGCTTTAGTGTGTGTTGCGCAGAAGACATGTAAAAGGCACCACTCATCAATATTACAGTCGTAATGACTGCATTGAAGGAACTGAACACAGTCGCACTGATGTTACCAGTTACTTTACGAGTGGGCCCTGCCACCCATGACCAACCCTTACTGGGGGTTTCCACTGGATACGTCTCCACTGTGCCACGGCACCGATCCGGTTTTGCACCACTGTCCACCGTCCGGTAATCCCCACCAGTTGCGTTTTGAGTGCGCCACGGTGCACAGAGGAGTTCTCACAATATTTATATAATCGCACGAGAACGCAGTTAAAGGTATGTGTTATAAACGCACATAAACACATAAACAGGTCAATGTTCCTAACGAAGAGAACAAGAAGGTGGGACTCTCTGGATTTGTCAAAGCCACATTTTTTAGCAACAGCCAACAGAGAAGAGATAAAACTGCACCAGCAAAACATGAACTAAATCAAAGTTGTTGCAGTTTACAGTGCAGTTACAGTATGAGAGGAAACAATATAATGAATGTGATTTTGTTTTTACACATTATAACGTTTTGGTGATGTAGTTACTTGAAATATAATCTGAAGTATTTTATTTTGAAAAGTAAGCGGATATTTTATTGCAGAGTATGTGCCTAATTTCCTGTTTAGCTTCATTTGCTCTGTGCTGATTGATGTGTCGTGCTCCGGTGTCTGCCAGAAAAAGAAGCCCTGCGTAAATATCTGGCAGAGGGCACCGGACTGCCACAGCTGGGACATTTTAGGGGTTATTATTAGGGGTGTCCCGATATCTGTCCGATATTATATAATAATTCCAGATTTTTTCAATTAATTTGTATTTATTTATTTCAACTGTAGAATACAGTAGATATTATGGTGAAGGTTAAACATTATGTAACCAATTGGTTAATAATAAATGGGTCAGTTTTTCTCATACCTACCGTTGCTGACTATTGTTCTCTGTTTGAGTGACATCACTTGATCAAGCCTTTTCAAACATTCCACAATACAAAATAAGTAATTGCTGTTTTTTATTAAAAGAAAAAAGTATGTATGATTCATGCTGATATCGGAATCGTCCGATACTCAAGGCTGCAATATCAGTATCATATCGGAAATGAAAAAGTTGTATCAGGACATCCCTACTAAATATTGGTGCTGGTATACATTAAAAGCATTCACTTGTACTTTAAGGGAAAAGAAATAATAAATCACTGCAATTTCATCAATGGCCAGTAGTGACTTGTAGATTATTTAAACACCATTTATAAAATGACAGAATTGAGTGAAACTACTGCTCTAGTCTACTTGTAAATAAGAGGAACTAATTAGAAGCAAACATTAAATATTTTACAATGTGCATGAAGGTATAGTGATTAATTATAAGGGCCATTAATAGAACAACCAAGAACCAAATCTTTCAGTGACGCATGTTAACACCTACATATTCTGACTACGATCACACACATCTCTATTGCAGAAACACAAGAGTACACACAAGTAACAAGCGAGAATAAGGACATCTGTGTTTTCAGACACGGTGTCAGACTGAATTTCAACCATGCAGAGCTCGAGCTAAAGAAATCCGAGACCTCCCAAAAATAGAGACTCGACAAAAAATATTCAGAATTTCTAACAAGCCTAGCCTCCGGGGACTCCATCACACCAAATTAAAAAGAATTATTCCACAAGTGGCAAGAATCTGTAAGCATAATGAAAGTGCCATAATTGATCTAATCAACAGCTTTTCTTTGGTGCAAAATGAGTTGAAACCAATTCCGTACAGCAAGAAACGATTTGATACTATTCCTGCCAAATGTTGACAGAAAAAAAATCAGTGCTAATCTTCTACTTATAATAGATATTAGACGAGCTCACAGGTAATTACCAAACGGTCATTTGTTCTAACTTACACTGTGCAGTTGTTGGCCTCTATTCAATGAGATAAGCATGACCAAAATAAATATAAAAAACATTCCTCTATCAGTTATTTGATACAAGTCATTAAAAAAAAATACATTTGTGCATTTGTGTACAGATGCTAAAAAAATCATTTCAATTGTGGTCACGAATTAGCTATGTCATATGTTCGAAACACTATTTCATGTCCACAAAATAAGTATAACATGCGAACAAAATACTAATGAATAATAATATAATTCCCAGTGAATAGCACGGCTCGTTGCTGCAGCAACGCAGATGTTGTCAGAGTACCAGGGTGCTAAGCTGCACTCATTGATGCCGTCTTGCTTTTATTTATGTTGTACAACTGGTAAAAGTGTTATTATGTGTGTTTGTGTGTGTGTGTGTGTGTGTGTGTGTGTGTGTGTGTGTGTGTGTGTGTGTGTGTGTGTGTGTGTGTGTACGGCAAACTTTTCTGTGCAAAGTGGACTCGCAGCTGTTATAAACAGGAAGTTAAGTGTTTTTGCACATTGTCAACCCTATATGTTTTATTGTATTTTACAATCTGTTTAATGTAATGAAACAATAAAACGGTGTCATTTAAATCACTTTGAGTCACTTAAATGGGATATTAATCCAACGTCACTACAGAGGAAATATACTTCAGGCAAGAGGTGAAAATAATGGACTACAAATACTCACGTTACTGTAATTGAGTTGCTTTTATGGGTACTTGTACTTTGAGTATATTTTTAAATCAGTCATTTGACTTGTACTTAATTACGGTTTAAAAGAAGTAAAGTACTTTGTTACATTTCTAAACCCAACAGTTACTGGGTACATTATAATTTTTTAGTTTTAAAAAGAACACATTTTTTGAAACTACAAAAAATTAAATGACCAGACAACAATTAAATGCATCACATCATAGCCGACCAATCAGATTATACAGAATGCACCGCACCAAAACAGCATTGAATAATGGGTATTTTCTCAGTTTTAGAGTTCATTAATGTAGTTTTAGAGTTCATTAATGCTGTACTTGGAGCCCGAGAACAAATTTATTTTGAATCAAATTTATTGGTGTTATTTTAATTTAAAAGAATTGTAGATTTTGACAAACCTTTTATTTTATAAAGCTGCCTTTGTTGAAAATTAATTAAGTTATAATCGTTCTTTTTTATTTTTAAGTTAATACATTAATACTGTATGCAAGGGAACCGTGGCAAGATTTATTACCAAAAATAAACGTGGTGGGTGAAATGAACTAGTAACTTTTACTTTGAGTACTATTTAATTGAGCTACTTTTTACTTGGACTTGAGTATTTTATGTAGGACTTCCTTGTACTTGAGTATGATTTCAATCAAGTAACACTTCTACTTGAGTAGTATATATCAGTATTCTTTATACCTCTGCTTCAGGTATTAATGATTGTGTGTGCACGCTATACTCAAAGTAGTGTTTCATGCCCATCATTTTTATTTAGTTTTTACTATGTCATGTCTGGGTCTCCGTATCCATACAATATTTATACTGATGATTTATTTCTGTGTATTCGTCCTGCAATGGACTGGGGACTTGACCTTTGAGTAACCTGCCCTCCACTGTAAGAAAGGTTTACTGGATAAGTGGGTATTGAAGAAAAATCAATGGATGACAAAGTGCCTTGAGTGGGACTGGGATAAACGAATGATTTTTTGATGCATTGATTAATCTAACGATTCATTTTTGCAGTAATAATGCATTCAGAGTCAGAAAGTGGTTTTCCAACAAAAAAATAAACTTTACTTTTACCTTAAGAAATGTGTGTGTGTGTGTGTGTGTGTGTGTGTGTGTGTGTGTGTGTGTGTGTGTGTGTGTGTGTGTGTGTGTGTGTGTGTGTCTTCACTGCCTTGCACTTTTGAAACTTGGAGAAGCCACTAGTGTTAGTTATTCTCCGGCGCCGCCATCTTTACGCACGCATGTTTTGTATCAACGTATTTTTTGCGTCAACTTCATCGATTACGTTGACGCGTTGTCCCGGTGTCAGTCATGAGTCTAAGGTGCAATAGGTGCCAAACGTCAATGCACGAAAAAGAAAAGCTAGTTTAGCATGATATAAATTATATTTTTGAGCCTTTATTATTGTGCTAGTAATATACTTTGAGTATTGTACATTAACTCGTTGAGAAACATAGGTTAGTGTATAGTCCTATAAACCTTAGCTGGAAGACTGGAGTTTGTTATCGACTGGTTTTATTGTATGGAGTTAGATTTTTCTGGAATCAGAGGATGGATGGATAAGGTATGAGCTGTAGGGCACATTTTCCACCTCTGTGAAAAAGAGTCTAACCATTAAATCAAAGCTTTGTGAGTACAAGAAAGCTTTTATTCGGCAGAAATTGAATATTGCCAACACTTCAACAGTGAAGGTTGTTGGAGAAGAAAAAAGAAAGAATGCATGCGATTCGCCTTCATATAACAACCGTATATGATGCAACATGTGAGCAAGACGGTGTGAATGACACTGTGGATTTTCTCAAGTACAAAACGTTAAAAGCAAAACATTTCTCATTTTGGTGAATAATTTGGAGCCAACCCCACACTCCCTGATAAGAGAAAGCACATTTTATGAGCCATCACGCCTTTCCCACTACCACAGTCAAATGGATCTTCCCTACATCACCTAAATATTAAAGACTCACTAAATCCAAACATGTGACGCGTAATTAATCACACTGGTGTCCTCTGTGACACTGCGATAGCCTCCTAAAGCCCTTTAATTATCCAGAGCTGTAAATATCTGGTAGTTTCATATAGAGCCACAAATTACAGTGAGGCAACGCGTCCTTCACTAAATACGGCTGATAAGAGATGACACACCGACGCCTCTATCCTCACCTTTCACCTGTCTCTGCACATGCTATCATCATCACTCCCACACACACGCACACACACACACACACACACACACACATCACAAATCACTGCATAGGCCATCCTCTGTAATCACTTTCACACCAAACAGGGGGACACGGGGGGGAAAAAGCAGACAGAAACAGCAGCGGAGTGATTAGTTTGACATCACACCACAGAACCGTGTGATATAGCACGAGCATGAGAGATGAAGCACAGGTGAGAGGCAGCGAATGAAAAAAGCTAATAAGATGGTAAGATAAAGAGGGTTACGGCAAAGAAGGGAGAAAAAAAGAGAGGAAGAAAAAAATGGATAGGCAGTCTGAGGTAAAATAGAGAAAAGAAGTTCAGTCAGCGCGATGGCAGACAATGGATGTGAGGAATAGAGGCACGAGACGGAAGAATTTCTTCCTGGCCGTACAATAGCTAGAAGATGCCTGGAGGATATCACTATATTTATACTCTACTATGCCATTATTTATTTATCTCTCGCTCACTCTGTCCTTTTGCTCCCTTTGACAGCCTTGATTTTTAATAGCATGCATATCTTTGTTCTTGGTGTTGATTAATGGAAGGAGATTGAGAGCATAGACCACACTCTTACTGAAAGGGATGAGGAGTCCTTCCTACGCTTCCTTTTTCTTCATTTTTCTCTCGCACCCATCTCCCATCCTGTGCATCTCTCAAGTCGGTAGGGTAGATGATGAACCAACCTGACATAACTTAGTCATATTTCATAAAAATTGGTTGATTATGAACCAAGATGTGAATTTTTGAAATGTACACAATAATAAGAGAAAGGGATTTTTCCATTTTTCAAACTGATCCAGAAGCAATACAATAACTCGGATGCTCTCCAAAATTCTCTGGAACTTTCCGTGGCGTAAAGGGCTATATTTGGTTGAAATACGGTCTAAATCTGTTCAGTATTTTTGAGATTACTGCTTTTCCAGTGTGAAATATGTATATCTCGTTATTTTGCAGTTTACAAAGAAAATGAGTTTGTAAGCTGAATATGGTAAAGGCATTGGGTTTTCCCAACAAAGTTCCAATAACGAACACTGAGCTCTTTACAATACTTGTAAAACTGATACGGTGGCATTATAAAGTATTTGAGCATTTAGGTGGCAAATAGAAGACTCATGCAACAAAAACATGAATCTAAGTTTTAATAGTAAATACGACAAAGGGTACATATCTGCCAAAGTCACTTTTTCTAAAAGAATGTGCTGAATGTCAAACCAAACTAATTGTTTTTTCCTGTCTCGTCCTTCTCGCTGCTCTTTCACCGTCCTCTTCTACGACTTTCCATCTCATTGACTAAGCTTTCCTCCAGCCATAATGATGAAATACTCTTAGAGAAGTCTTTGCACTGAGGCAGTGAAAAATGCATTCATCGGTACAGATGTGTCACAAAGCACATCTCACATCGTCTTCTATAGCTGTTTATCCATTGTAGGGGGTTGTGGGTGCAGATCCAAGCCGACATTGGGTAAAAGGCAAAGTAAAAAGCCCCGTCCACAATGCCAGTCCATTACAGAAACTGACAAAAACATAAATTGTGTGTGTTTGGTTTCAGATCTAAGGGAGATCATTCCTGTTGTTGTCTTGGTTCATTTAAATTGACAATCAGTTTTACACTCTGTTGGTTGCATTCTAAGGGAATGTGTTTTTATTACCTCTGCTGAAAAGATCATATTTCACATGCGTTTGTTTATTTGTCTGTAGGTAGGATTATGTCAAATGAACGGAAAGGATTTTGACAAATTATAACCAAAGATAGACCTTACGTCAAAGCTATTACACTCTGCTACCTCTTAACTAACACTTTGGCAGCCATTGCCACAGCAACTCAATCCAGACAACACTCTATCTGCTGGTGTCCTTTACAAGTCCAATAAACCTTGAACCAGGCACTGTAGTCACTACTAAATTTGTCTGCATGAGTGCGTGCATCTATACTTTTGTATCTGATGAATTAGGATCAACATTGTCTCTGCGCGTTATGCATGTGTGTGTGTCATATCTTATTTAATGCACTACTTCCCTCAAAACTCATTGCTGCAAATTGGTTTCCACGATCATGTTCACTATCACCTCATTCCTTCTGTTTTGCTGTTCGCATTTTTCTCTGCCTTAAGCCAGGACTACAGCGGTTACCACACACACAAACACGCACGCACACACACACGCACACAAACACAAACACACACAATGGATTGAGTATGTGCTGACACAAGGGCATTTTTCCTTCCGCATGAGCCCCTTTGGGTCAGAATCGAGCACATTTCATGCGCATACAATAAAGGCTCCTAGGCTGGATCTCATTCTCTGAATTCCACTATACGCAAATGTGAGGAAGAGCACACTGCTGTACATTAACACGTGTTGCATTATGTGATGAGCTACTTCACTTACTCTGGAAGCCTCTGTTTCCCCCAGCTAATGGTCCTCTTTCCCTCCCTTGCTTCACCAGGAACAAAGGTGAAGGGCATGAAATGGAGGAACGAGAAGGAGCCTCTAATGGCAATGTTTTCCATGTACAATAGGTTGATTTATGGCCATAGCTGTTAGCATTGTTTTACCATCTAGTTCAGCATACATGTGAAACCAAACTAGACAGACAAGGCTAGCGCCAGCAGAAAGACTAAAGTCAGAGAACATACTGTAGACCTAGGGACCCACAGTGTTGTAGAGTAACACGACTGAGCTTTCAGAATGAAGACACATCAGGAAGAGAAAGAGAGCACAAAATGAAGGAACAAAAGAAAGAGTGAGAGGAAGTTAAAGAGACGGAAAGGAGCTTAATGAATGTAAAGGCTATAACAACGAGGTGTGGAAAATTGTCCATTAACAGAGGAGTTTCTCATGCATGTGAGTTGGCTCCTCATAACGGTCCAATTTAACAGGTTACACTCTGATGCTTCTTGGCCAGAAACAAGTCGCCTTCTTCAGGTTTGCAAGTTAGGCCACAGTGTGAAACAAGACAGTGATTAAAGCAGACGGACAAGAAGCAATGGAAAATAGAGACAAAAGAGGGTATGACGGAGGGAGCGGAATGAAAGAAACGTGCTAAATTAAAGATAATACGAGAAAATGTAAAATTTGAAACAAAAACATTAAAGGTTGAGAAAAGGGCAATGGATGGAGAATGCTAATTTCACTGGAAGAGTACACATTTTACAGGAGGAGGGAAGATACCATCAGCTATTCAAATCCAGCGGAAGGTAGGCATTGAAAAAGGTTTCCATACAGACCCAAAAGGAACATAGTGTTGCATAATCCAAAAGCAAGAAATAACGAGGGAATCTTTCAGGGACGGATCTACCGGGGTGGCCACCCTATAACAAAGCCTTGCCAACAAATTTGAAGAAAAATTACAGCCAAATGAGAACTTGCATTAGTGGCGCGTAAATCTCTAATATTCTGCTACTTGACTACAGCTTAAGATAACACGAATCGAATGCCAACCACTATAAACCACCAAAGAAGAAGAATAAGAATGCAAGAGTGGCATGAGAATACTCAAAAGAAACAGGAAGAAAGAGGTAAAAACTGATTATCTACTGGTATATATCAGTAAACTAATGAAAAATAAAAGCATAGCACTATGGTGATGATGCCTATTTTGATAGATTTGGTGCACTGTCCACAGATATAGAAATGGAGATCAGGCACTTTCGGGATTCTGTCTATGCTCAGAAATTGGCTGATATGGACAAACACTGCAACCGCTTCTGTCCACGTGATTAGACAGGAACACCATAACATACATCACATACTGTTATTTTAAATGTAACTATATGACAAACTTTAAGTGTGGAAGCAACATATTTATTTATAATAATAATTTTAATAATGCACTGGATTTATATAGCACCTTTAGATTTAGATGTATTTAATATTGAAGGAAAAAAAGAGTATCAAAAGCATATATGAATAGCATTGCATGCCCATTAAAACAGGTTTTTATATTTAATTGAATACCAGTCTAGCAAACTGCTTTTAAAGCCGCTTTTTATTAAAACTAAAAACATTTTTGTCTATCGTAATTTAAATAACACTACTAGAACTTTACTTTTTGCTAATGACACACAGCAAGTCCTGCACTCTGTTAAATTTGACAGAATTATTCTTTAATGTGATGCATGTGATGGTGGTCCTGTTCATTTGCATGGACAGATGCTGGTTGCGTGCAGACATTATTCCCTAGTAAGACAGAGGAAGCGTCATGTCCATTTTCAAGCATATGTCTATGATTCGTTGTCTCAAGAAAAACTTTGTGACGTTACGTTGAATCATACAGAAATGAAGAGGAAAGGCAGCGTCTGTTACTTTTTCTCACTAAAGAGATGGTGAGAGAAATAGAATCTGAACAACTGAGCAACCTCCATGGAGAAGATGAGGTGAAAGGAGAGATAGAGAGAGAGAAAAGGTGGAAATAGAGAGAGAAGGGCAACAGAAATGTGACAGAGATAGAAAGCAAGGCTAAGGTGGTCAGGGACAGGAGGAGGTGGGAGATCACCACAGCAGTGAAGAGATGGAAATGGAAGAACATCTCTGAGATGAGGAGGGAGAGAACGAGAGACAATAACTTACAGGGCTCATACATTGAAAGGGAAAGGAGAAAGAGTAAATTGTTGTTATATAGTACACTAAGAGGTGAATTCATTAAGATCTGAAATAAAGGGTGTTAAACCAGGTGCGTCCCTAATTCCTTTGGTGGCGCTGTTTCCTCACCTGCTGTGGGGAATTCACTGACATTGTGCTACTAGTAGGTGCGCGTATAGATGTGGTTGAGACGTGTAAACAGAACTATGTTTGTGTACAGTGCATTTAGACATATTGCTCAGGTTTATTTTCACAATTAATAAAATGTACCAAAATAATACTCTCATGGGCCCAAATGTTAGTGTGTAATAACACAGGCTGAGGGTTCTAACTAACCAATGAAAGATCCAAATCATTTTTACTAGCTGTTATATTTTATAATTAGTTCTGATGTAATGCAGTCTGAATCTCTACTCCCCTCTATTTTCTAGACATAACCAAGTCTAGGTTGAGGTGCCATTGCTGCAAGCGCAAGACAGTTTTTCAAACACTATTCAAAGCTTCCCCAGTGACTGGTACAAATGTCATCCCTGGTTAAAATACACGCAATCAGAAGAGGCCGCTGACTACTTTGCCTGTGGGCATTTTGCCCTCCCTGATGCTCCAAGGACAATTTTTAGCTCATTCGAGGGTTAGCTTAACTGCAAAACTGCAATGACAGACAGTGGTTTCTGTTCTGTTCAATGTTTGCATAGACGGAGAACAAGAACATGAGAGAATTTTTTTTTTAATGATTTAATCGCCAGGTACACTTTAGAACAGTACAAGGAATTTAACTTGGTAGTTGCAGCGGAAAGAACACACATCAACACATCAAGTATAGATACAGTAATTTGGCTGCATGATAAAAATAAAATCAACTGGTGGTAATATTAAATAGAAAAAACTTTGAACCTAAATTCAAAGTAGAATACAATCAAGTTGAACTAAATCTGCACTTGTGCCTTTTACAGCCTGTTTAGCATTTGATAATTGTGTTGCAGGATCTACTGGTTGTGTGCTTGGAGTGATAGTGATTGTAGTATCTGTACAAGCGCACTCCTCTGATAGGTCAGAAATCAACTGCTTTACAATATTGCAAGCTATCTTTTCTATCCTTCCGCGAGAACTGATTGTCGCCCCATTGGAGCATATGCACACAACTCGTCCATTGCTTGTGCTTATGTGTCCCCTCGCGCAAAATCTGGCCGCCCATAGAAAATGAGGCTCTACACGCAGCACGTGTTCTGTTTACTGTACTAATGAATGAGGCGCTCCCGGTGCCTTGTATGGACTGTACACACATCCTCGTTCTGGGTAACGTTGTCGAGGTCCAATCACCTGGATACAGCAGTGCTATTTTCTGATTGGATGATGAGGAGTTCATCTTATTGACTGGGCTGTGCCAAGATCCCTTTGAGCTCTACGATGCCCAGTGTGTCTTGCTACACGTTCCACTGAATTCCATCTGATTGGCTGATAGATTGCGAGTTCAAGAAGAGCTGTCTGCCTTTGCCTCATCCATTCATAGATTATTAATCTCTTTCGTACGTAGTCTATGATACTAATGTGCAGCAAGTTTTATTGCTTCTTAGTGTGAGAAATGACATGTGTGTGAGACTTGAGAGACCTGCAATTTTCAGTTATTGTTGATAAAAATAAAGATGTACAGGAGCAGAAAAGAAAATGTCATGTATTCTTAGATGTTTGTAGATTAAAGCTTTCTGGAGTTTGAAGTGCCAGAACACCTTGATGCCGTCTCCTTAAGTGACAAGATTATATGCTTCCTTGAGAAGCCAAGGCTGGGCTGGAGTACAAGAAAAACCATGTAGGCGAGGGATATGACACTGTAATGATGCACAGGGCACATGAAGTAGCCAAACGTGTCGTCTATGTTAAAACTTAGTCATTGTAGATGCTGTAAAACTGTGGAAGATGCAAGTAGTAGAAGGACTGTTTAATTTCATGTCTAGATTTTATGTACATAACAAATGGCTGGAAGTGCAGAGGGAGATGTTTCATGGTGCACCGAGGGAGCTCCAACAGCTAAGTGATACACATTGGGAACAATGTTGAGCTTGTCACAATAATATGACGATGTAGCGTGCAATAGTACTTATTAGAGCTTGCATCTGTGAACATCCACAACCAGTTGTTAAAGCAAGAGGGGTATTGGCCTAGATTGATCTAAAATGTTCTAAATACATTTTTCTGTTCCAAAATTTCCAAACAGTGGAGCATGCTATGGCTGTAAAGCTTATTGAAGCACTTAAAGACATAATGGTCTAGTAACGTGGTCAAGGCTCTTTGGGGGAAATGTGGAACGAAACATTGATACAGCTCATTGAAGACCAAAGAAGTCAATACACACAACAAAGGTGCTTCAGGATACCGTTACCCAGACCACCTTAGGACAGCATGTAGTTCCTGATAGAAATCTCACTTTTTGGTTCAATGTGTGTACCATTCAGTTCTCGATAACATGATTAAAGAAGAAGGAAAAATATTTTCCAACACAAATTCTAACACTATGCAGAGTTCAGGTTATATTATGACAAAGAAATGACTTTGGAGTTGGGCTTTACTATACAAGGCATTGAATCAAAAGCTTTAGATCTGGATACATTTGTCAAGTTTGCCGCAGAGAAAAAATAATCGGCACGTTCAAGTCATGTGACTTCCTGTTGTGCTCCTGTTGAGTCTACACAAAGATGGTAAATATGCTCCCTAATATGGATGTATATATGTGTCAAAGTTTTGTACAAAGTTCTGCAAAAAGAATTACTTGAATGTTAAATTATTCTCTACTACTTATCAATAAGCTGTACCAAAATGTCGCAACCCCTTAAAAAATCCTACCCCTGCTTTTGCCACACCATTGACATTTTTTTAAATCCACCTCTGGAGCCACTGTACCCAAAATGTCCTACAGATGACACAACAATTTGGTGGCAGAAAAACAAAGTGAATGAGAGGTTAATTTATTTCAATTGGTCTGTGCAATCACGATGCACAGTGAGGCAGATAACAATAAGGACGAAAGGACTTTCCACTCTGGGGGAAGCCTGAAGGAACTGGCTGAATTGAGTCTGTCAAATTAAATGTCATTCAAGTGATTTAACAATGGATATCAAAAGTCTGACATCAATTAATTTTAATCGGCTGTAAGGCTGCTCTACAGCAGATGAACCACCTCCTCTTCCTGAATTTGCTTATAGGGCAGCATTCGATGCTAGTGATGGTGATACATTTGAATCTTAATCCAAACATGAAGGGACACCTGTCATTAGCACTTACAATGAGTTATCCGAGTGTCTAAGTAGCTGGCAGTGCCTTGTCAGTAGCTGTTCAACCATTTGCTTTAACACCTTAACCACTGACCAGACATGGCGTAATGACTCCAAGCCAGGACGATGGCTGAAAAACATTCCTTCAGCACCACTGAACCAAGTTATTTTGACAGATGTCAAGCTGCACCAATACAGAAACTTGGCAAACACAGAGAAGAGCCCATGCACTTATTTGTTCCACCCAACAAGGAGGGTTCTCTAGCAGTAGCACGATATGAATACACATTGGTAGTCCATCATTCAGAAAAGGACAACCGACAGACACCCGCTGTGTAAAACGGATTAGCTCACTATTAGGGAGGAGCTGTCCGATCCCTTTAAGAGCCAAACACATTCCCTCCTCGTCTTCCTTTAACCAATGTTACTTAATCTCCTCCCTGATCCGCCTCATAAAGACTTAAAGGCTGTTATGGATTCCTCTAATGCTTTCAGATGAACTCTATGCTATGACACATATTCAGTTTAAAAATGAAGACCACAGCCAAATAGAGGAGCGGCAAATGTGGTGCTTTTCTCTATCAGTCTTGTTGGAAGAGGGAAAGCAGGTTATGCACAAGACTGATTCATAAACACTAGTCTTACTAGAGGCTGTTATGCACGTTAGTATTTCACCAGGCATGGGATCTAATCACACCATGGCTGCATCATGCCACGTGCACTTATAAGGTGTTGGTTCATATGCGCAGCCACAGGGGAGCAACTGGTTTATGTTCCAAGAGCCTATAGATGAGTTATGACTTGGAAGTGTTATGTAATTTGCGCTAACATTATCAGCCGTAATCGACTTTATCACCAGTTTATTTCCTTGCAAATGAAAAACGGGAAAGTTAGTCTTACTAGAATATGATTACGGTGAAATTCTCAGATAATGGTTTCTTTAATACAAGGGAAGAGAAAATACTCTCATTTGGTGGGTGACAGTATAATTGGTGGGTAATTTTGGAGAACTGAACAATTGATGCTTTAATCTCCATACATTCTTTTTGAGTAGGCCTCTTCAGTCTTTTCTGAGCGCATAATTCGAGTGTTAAACAGATCCTGTAAGTCTGCCTTTCCTTTTCTTTCTCGAGGATGTTTCTAATCATGGCTGCAGTTCTTTCATCCACTTTGCCCCTCGCTCACTAATGAGACTCACACCTTAAGTCTGGCTTTCTCAAAGCAAACAGCTTATGTTTATTCATGTTATGCCAATGTGAGCCACTTCAAAAGACTGTCCGGTTGGCACCAGCGCGCGCACTCTTTCTTCCTGAGTTACAGTAGCTCTCCTCTGGTACGGCCCAACACACCTGTCTCATCCTAGTTCTACAGCTTTTTTTTTACCATAAAGCTTTCTCACAAATAAACACCAAGCAGCTGCTCACATGCACGCTATCTAAACACATGCACACTCGCAAACACACGGGTCGTCTCAGATTTTGGCTTGTGATCAGACAGAAACCGGAATCAGACAAACACACAAGCCCTTAACAGCCGAGATTTGTTTCTCTTTTCTTTTCAATTGATGTTCCTTACTTAAAAACACCATCTTTATTTATCTTCTACCCTTTCCTCTAAATCTTTGTCACAGTCTAGATTTCTAGGGTCCTTTGAGAAAACAAACTGAAGCGAGGAGGTAGCCAAATGAGCCAGAGGGAGGAATAAGGAGATGGCAGGAACCCCATTGTGACAGCTAATCAATGTCTTTGGGTTCCTCCCTGTGGTTGTGGCCCCAACAGCTTATAGGGGTGATTCCAATAGAGCTTTCTCCCTTTTCTCCATGAGAACATTTTAAGACACAGTCTCTCTAAGCCTCCAGATTAGTTTTTCACTAGAGGACTTTACACCATTGTGCTGAGCAATCACTTCCTTCCTTTTTTCCTGCATTGCTACTTGGAAAATGCATTGACACACACAGACACACACACGCTTACTTCCCTTGATGAGTATCTTATTGGTTTAGGAATTAAAATAAACTTGTTTAACACAGTTTTAATTTCAGATCCACTGCAGAGTAAATAAGTTTACTGTTGTAAAAGCAAATCCTCCAGTGAAAGGTCCTTCTTCTCACAAAGGGAATACACAAAGGCATTAAAAAAAGATCAACCAAAGGTAAGCATCTGGATAGATTACACACATGTACAGACACACTGTCCTTAATTGGCATATTTTTGGGTTTGGAGATTTATTTTAAATTGATTATTGTTTAATGAGTTTTAATTCCGAATCCACAGTGGAAAAGCAAATCAGAAATGATGCGTCTCCAGAGGAAGGTGCCTTATGCTCTTTCTGCTTTGCAAAAACACAAGCGTAATGGATACTCAAAGGCAACACAAAAGATGACCCAGAGGTTAGCATCTGGATAAACATGAGCACACACACACACACACACGCATGCATGTATCCACACACACAGAGGGAGAACGATTAATATAACCATCGAGGTACTAAACGTTCCCTGCAGCAGTGAGCCTGATTTTCCTGATTGCCAAATGAAAACAAAGGCTGGACGTACCTCACTGACACAGACCATCAGTCACCAATAGCCCACAGTCACAACAATTACCTGCTGTATGTAAATCCATTGAGCAATAAGGGTGGTTATCCTCTTATGGTGTTGTTTGTTATCATAGATAGAAAATTGGCCGCCGGCTACCACTGACCAACTGCAAGCCAATGATTACGTCCTATTGTGAGTGAATGGAGACATTATAAAACAGGGTGATCTGGAGTTGAGCATTAAAAAAATGCAAATAAAGGCTACATATGTTTGTCGAGAACATTTGGCAAACAATATAAGGAGCAATAGTCTGTGTTGAGTAGTCTCTCTTGGTCGATATTCAGAGAAGCTAATCTTTTAGAAATTATATCAATTGAGGCATAAAAGTTGCCACTAGTAAGATATTTTATCGATGCACATAAATTAGAAAAAAAAAAAACTTGAAATGATAGGCACAAAAGGCCCAGTGGAATAACTGCTTAGAGTTTTCCTTTGAAACGAAGAAGCATGCTATCATTTTTCAGGTTTTTGATGTGTGGATCACATATCAGCAGCTTTGCTCACAAATACAACAGGCAGCTGTATTTTATGGTTGTAAAAACTAGCAAATGAAAAATGTTCAACGATAACGTCCCACTGGGACTAAATGGCCGAACTGAAAAATACGGTTACCCCATCGCTCAGTTATCTTGGCATAAAGCATGAAGACAGTGGTGATGGTGATATTCATTGTTCAGAGGCTAGACATACATTTAGTTTGCCTTATCTGTGATGTGAGGATACACGCTTGGTTCAAAACTACATGGTTTCACAAAATGTCAAATATTTGTACATTTTATGTTTATGTTTGACTATTTGTGCTTGTACTGTAAATACTTTGTTTTCAGGAGGTTGCTAAAATGTGACGTAAAATAATGATGGATGAAACATGTTTTGCATAATTAGTATGTAAAGGCTTGTACTTGTTTGGAAGGGTCATATGGGGCATCAAATATTTAAATGAGCAAAAAAGAACTGGATTCCTTCTGTGAATGAGCCAATAAAGGAACCACATTGAAGCAGCCTAATATGTAGGTAGTTTTACATCCCAGTGTTATGTTCTTCATGCACTATGCAAAGTGTTTACAAACTCTATTCAGCTTTTCTCAGAGTACCCATAGCGATTAGTTACCATTGGACCAAACACTGTTGAAGAAAATTAAAAGTTTAGCCCATTGACTGTTTGTCCCCATTCCTGTTTTTCCTCACTACCCAACGTAAACAGCTAGAAGACCAAAGCTTTAAAATAAAACACAAATCTGTAACTTCCAAAGTCCTCCTGCAACCTTTCTCATGCTGTTCTTTTTTCATTGACCCGCACGTATCATCGATCTGGATCAGTTAAGGTATTTCCTCTTTTCTTTGAATGAAAGATGGCCTATTGCCTGCATTGTTAAACTCAAGGCCCAGGGGCCAAATCCGGCCCTTTAGATCATCCAATTCGGCCCGCAGCAGAAAGCCAAAAATTCAGAGAAACCATTAATCATTGTGTAAATATCCAACTAATTCTGTTGTAGCTATCTCCAAAATAATACACAAATTCAATTAAACTCCACAATATAAGAAGGGCTCACATTTTACCACGCTTATATCACATGATGGAAGTCCTTTTTTCGTACATATTTTATCAGTTATTTATTTGTGGAAATGCAAACTAGAGACCAATAATGATTAAATTACTCACAGGATAAACTGGTCCGTATTTGCCCCCTCTGAACTAAAATGAGTTTGACACAGAGGTGGACTGGCCATCTGGCATACTAGGCATGTCAGTATGCCGTCGACCTGAAGTGCTTTGGTCCACTCCTCTACGTTTTGGTTTTTTTTTCAAAAGCGAATTGAGGCACACATGTTACAACTGCACTGGTGGCCAAAAATGGTAAAAAAGTGCAAAAACATGACAAGAAAAGAGTGAAAAGTGACTGAAGTGGTTTAGAAGCATTCATGAGTGGCCAAAAAATGGGCAAATAAAGAGGAACCAGGTGGTATGTAATGGCAAAGGGTAGCTTAAACCGGTGAAATGTGGCATACAACAAAAAAAGAAAAAATGTGAAACAAACACAGGCAAAATAGGAAAAAAGTGGTGTTTATTGAGCAAAATGTAGCTTATTTGGATGAAAATTGGCCAAAATAAAATAAAAGGAAAGACAAAAATTGAATAAAAGTGTCAAATAGAACTTGCAAAATGGACAAAAAAGATATATTTATGGGAAAAAGGTAGCTAAAGTCTGAAAAGGGGCAAAATTTGGACGAAGGAAGTTGCAAAATGGCCAATGTAAATCGTTTTTCTGGGGGAATAATAATTAAAATAAATACATAAAGAGCCACAGGTGAGTCTAAGTGGTGTCCTCTGATAACGTAGTGGGCTGGTCTGGACAGAAAATGTCAGGGCTGAATCTTTGTCCCAGTCCACCCCTGGTTTCACACCCCTGGCTTAATGAATCTATTTGTCTGTCAGAACAAGCTTATCTTAGTTCAGGGGAAATACATTGATCCAGTGATCTCTACATACCACAACATTAACTAATAAAGAGCTCAAAGGGCTTTCATCAGGGCTTTAACTTAAAGGACACAGAAATAAACACAGGAAGCAGATTAATGCATGAACAATATTAACAGATTACAGAAGTAATCAGCAAAAACACACGAATCACTATACGGATCACATTCATACACACAGAGCAATATAAATGACCAACACATACACAAAATGTGGTGTAAACACCTGTGATTCGTGGAAAGAAAACTTCCTTTTCTTTTTTTGCATCAACATAGTTTCAAAATAAGTGATGAACACAAGGCCATCGACATTCGCTTGTCCATTTTATCCAAGATAAAAGGCAGATTCAGAAAGAGTGGGACATTTAGGGAGACCACAGCAAGGATCATTTAATGTGACTTACGACACAGCGTTCATGGTCTGATTTAAGACAAATCTTTGAAGTTGTTAGATCAAAAGAACAGAAACAGCCAGTAAAAACATCCTTGAAAGATTTTGTTTCTTCCACATTCAGAGATCAATAGTTTTTAGTTGTTGTTTTTTTATATATTCATTTGAACGAGTTACCTTTTCATTTATCATTCTATCCAGTTGGGCCTTTTTGTTTCATGTTTCTTAAGGGATAAAGAGTACAGCGGTGGAAGAATATACTGAGAAAACAACAAAATGCTTTTGTTTGACTTTAAAATTTAAAAAACTTTTACAAAGTTTAAATTGATTATTACTAAATAAAATACAACAATAGGAGTTTAGATTTTTGTCATCTCAATGCACCATATCTAGTTAAGAGGCATTGCACATCTTTGTAAAAGTTTTTCTGATATTAAAATACATTCAATAGATCTCCGTAAAACACTGAACAAGCATCATTTTATGCCATTTTCTATTTCTGTGATATTGAAATGCTTTTGTTGGCCAGGATTTTAAAATTAAATCACCAACTGTTACAGATAAGTGTTACTGAAATGTAACAAAATGCTTCAGTATGCGCTAGTACTCAGTATTTGATCTCTCCTCTTCTTGGTTAATAAACAATAATGCGCAAAAAAAAAAAAAATGTGTTTTGCAGCTTTGTTGCTTTAATAATGATAGTAAAAAAAGAAAGAAAGAAAACTGACACCTGATCTAAAATGTGTCAAATCTTTTGTGCCAGTGAAGCGTTCCTTTGCTGTTGACTCTTGTTTGGTGTATTTTGGTAGATTAGAATAGGTTGAAGTCAAACCAGACAGAATGTTCATTCATTCAACAACCAGCATGTGGAGAAACCAGACACACATAACACCCTGGCTCCTCCTTCCCACGCTGGTCACACAAACTGTTGTAAGCACGCAAAGATTCTTCAACAGCATTTGCTGCAAATCAGCCAAAATGGTTTTGTTTAGGAATGCTCCGATACCACTTTTGGTATTCACTGGATACTTGCCTATTCCTAATACCAATACCAATACTTCTAATGCACGAGCACACTCGCACACAGCTTTGATTTTCTTCTTTCCTTATTAACTTCCAGCAAATATTGGTATAAAAAAAGAAGCGTGTTCTCCCTCGAGAAGAGGCAGGGCTATCTTTGAGCATCCCTTTCATTAAAAAAAAGAAATATACTGTATATATATATAGCCTATCTGCTAGATAGCTGTTTTACATTCTGCAATGAAGTCTGATATAAAATGATGTATGAGGCATATAACATTGAAAGTGACATTAATAAGAAAACAACTTTAACATCAAATGATTCCTGAGTGTTAGACTCCGTTCTGCAGTAAGTGAAATGTGTTTATTTGTTAACTCTTAACATGTTTCCTTTGCTTATCTTAAAGGCAACAGAAGATTCAAGGACATGTCATTCATGTAACTTGTCTTTTTTTTTTTCCCCATTGCACAACATTTTCACTTTGTCGCACACGCAGACAAACCCACAATTCTATGACGTGAAGTCTATGGTGCAATAGCATGAATCTGCTCTCATTCTTAGTCAAGTATGTAATGAAAATACAAGTCTTTTAGTTGAACTGTCTTTGTAATTTGGGTTGAAAATATATATAAAGTAAAACCTTTCCTTTTTGGACTATATTTTAGCTTCTCTGGAGCTCATACAATGCAGCTCTCTGCATTGTAAGACAAGGACATTTATGTAGGATAAGAAGTGCTCTTTTTTATATTTTGTGTTAATAAATCTTCCATTCTAACCTGAGAGAGGTTAGATGCATTTAACCCCAGTCTTTCTGATCAGAGTTTTTATGATAGTCTTCAGTGTGTGTGTGTTGAATTTCTCTGATCAGGATTATAGCATGCTATGATGGATGGATGGTTGCATGGGTTAACATTTATGGATGTTCTTCCTTCCATAGGTGTATGAATTTATATTATGTACAGACTTTCATTTGACATGGAACATGGGGTGTCATTTTACTTCAGGGGCAAAATACGGTTAAGTTTGATCTCAAGTGGGTCACAGAGGTGGGGAATCGAACAATTTCCACATTAGTGCTACATTGCATTTCCATGTATAAATGATATAAAAGTATGTAGTATAGAAGGCACCGACATTATCCCAGCAATAGGTGACAAGTAGTGACTAAATTTATTTAATTTGGGGAAATCTTGTCAAATAATGTGAGAATTGAGCAGGAATTTGAAAAAATTAGGTTCCTTTTAACAATTTGAGAGTAAAAATGACTTCCATCGTGTTCTACAAACATGGGAACCCCTGCAAATATTGAATCTATGATAAATTCAATGAAACTTCTATTGAATAATTATAAAGTTCTACTTCCAAATAAAACTCTTGAAATGTTGTTTTTTTTTGGGGGGGGGGGTTTAAGTGTGATTTGCATGGATGCCAATATTTATGTTTTGATATGATAGTGATTCAAAATGACTCCCAATTTCTGCTTCATTTCAATAAATGGAGGAGGGGTGAACAGAGCCCACGAAGGAGCCTCCTCATTGGCTGCCGCGATATGTAGTGAAGCGTGTGCACGGTGCGAACTTGTTTTCAGTCTGAGACTAACTTTTTTAGTTTTCCTTCTAGACAGGTAATCTAATGTTCTATTTTACTATATTTTGTGTGCATCCTTTTGCGTGGCAACATGTTTGACCTGTAGTGCACGTTCAGCTCTCATGCGTGATTTCGGGCACTTCCATGAGAGGAGACTGGGAGGGATTATCAGAGTGGGGGGCGGGATTTACGGTTCAAATTCAGCCATGACCCTGTGTCATGGTTCAAGAATCAGGTAGTGCAGCTTTAAGTTCCTGTGGAAATTTGCCAGATAATTTACGCCCCTTTGCAACCCTACTGACTAAATTATTTGGTCATTTACACTGTTTTCTCAGCCTTTTTAACTTCCCCCAGCGGACCGATTTGGATGTTTTAAAGTGCCGGATTTGGCCCCTGAGCCTTGAGTTTGACAGCTGTGACATAGAAGATCATGATAAAGTTATAGCAAATTAGCAGGCACAATTATTATTCCATTATTTAGCAACACGCGTATATAAATGAGGTGAGTGGTTTTCTATATAATCTTTTTAAATATCAGTTAAAATTAAACAGATTGAGCCCAACTGGAGTATGGCGTATTCCTGAGAGTATCAAATATGCACCACTTTGGAAATCAGGCAGAAGCCCCTAATCAAGTGTTGTATCCCAGCTTGGTTGGAGACAGCTGAGCCCTGACTGACGCGCATGTTAATAGTTCTGGCTGTGCTGATTACAGCCTCCTGACTCACAGTCCTAAAATACCAGTTGGGACATGAGAGACGAACTACAGAGTATAGTTGTAATGAAATTTGACAAACGGTAATGCTTTATCACTCATTTGATTAGACAAAGCTCCAGTTTGGGAGCTTAAAAAAAACAGCTACTTATGGTGCTATCGTTCATTATAATCAAAGAAAAAGATTAAGATATGGTCTTATGTCGTCTTTGTTTGACCTGCAGACGTAGAAAAACTTTGAGGAACTGGTTGTCATTAACATTTAAGGGTTTTTCCCACAAATGCACTGTAAAAACATTTTAATCTATTCAATAAAAGCTCATTCTCACGTACTCGTGATAACAAAAACTTCAAGTCTATCTCATACTGTAATCTTTCTTCATTGAATTTTTGAGACATGAGTGAGCCCTGCAATATGTAACAGTATATTCTTCTATCATACTTCCCATTCACGAACAATTTCCATATATTGCAAAAATGTCCAGTACACGCCAGATTGCCTCAGATACAAAAACAGGCCAATAGTCCTAAAGGTGGTACTACAGCAAGCCTCAAAATGTTAAAAATTTGAAAATGCACAACAAAATAATCATATTTGCAACATGTAACAAAATCTACATAATTGAATCTTATAGCAAATTATGCAGTCCATTGCTGGGTTTTTTTCTTCCATAATTTTTGCTCAGTTGACACTAAACTTAATACGGCACATCTGCATGTCCTACATTTTTGATTTAACAAAAATTGAGGCTACAGTAAATCAAAACATTGTAAAAATGTACAAATTCTTGCTAAATACATTTCAATGTACAATTAGAAAAGTACATTTTTTGGAGCCATTGCAGATGTTGGGAAAATATTAAAATGTTATCTCAAAAACTTATTTATTTACTTTTAGTTTTTCACCTCTGAACACATAAATCAAATTCCCAACATCTCCATGGTGTCTAGATGCAATATGTCTATTTTAAGATTTTTGTCTTAATAACTGAATTTTTGACAGCCATCTGAAATCTGTCTGTCAAAATTTGAATGCAAAGTGAATATTGTTTTTAAAAGTTTGTTCTGAAAAGACAATCTTCTCTTTTTAACATCCAAGATGAAGCCACAACACTGCAAAGCACGCTGGGAAAGCTACACTCTGGATATTAAAATTGTTAAAAAACTTAATACACCTCAAAGAAATTCTGCAGCGTATTATTTTTAGAATGAATTTTATTCTCTGTATTAAATTTCTGTCTTAACCACCAGTAGTGGTGAATGCAAAGCGTCTATAGTTTAAGCAAAAACAATGGAAAGTCATCATCTGTCTCTTATAAGTTATACTGTAAAAGTATACACTTCATTGTTGACTTAATCCAAAAATCTCCATTATACTATATATATATATATATATATATATATTTTTTATTATTTTTTTTTAATTTTTTTTTTCCTCGTAGTTTTATGATTCAATACAACTGAACATTGCTCACAAAAACATTCAACACCCAGTACCACTAAACTGCATTATTTACAACCTGTGGGGATGGAACACTGATGTATTTTGTGAGCAAACCCTTTGCAGAGTGATATTTGATGCAACATCTTTAACAAACTTGCAAAATACTGTGAAGTAAGAGAATCCTGCTCACTCGTGTGAACAGCTTCTTTCTTTAGCCAGTATTCCAAAGCCTATTCTGTATGCTGCATTAAATACGCCAAAGATGAATTCTGGGAGAATTAAATTGAAACTAAAACAGTCGCAGCTGCTCCTCTATACCAGTTTATCCTGGAAAGATCTGCAGGGTGTTACAATAGAGTCTATCCCAGCTTACTCATGGTATCGAGTACACACCATAGATACATCAACTCTTCAATCAGTGCGAAAACACAGAGATGCTTGGTGCACACGCATTAGCCCACATAGTCAATTTAAATGATGTACAGAACTCACAACATTTATATTTGATAAACGATAGGGTACCCAGAGAAGAACCACAAACTTTAGAGAACTGGAAATCTCAAAAAGACCTGGGGCCTCATTTATAAACGCTGCGTACGTGCTAACGAAAGCGTACGCCACTCATAAGCAACATTTGGGACAAACTTGGCAAAATAACCTCCACAAAATAATGAGAAACTGGGAAACTCTGACCCCAACAGGAGAACAATGACTTTAAAGACAGCTCTGTGAAATGTAAACATTTGTATGAAATAATCGAACATTGCACATTTCACAATACAGTACATTTCATATATGAAGGATATATTTGCAAAAACGAAGGAGGAAAAAATGATACTGACGCCCAGGGAGTGAGTGACGCGCACCTACAAATTCAGTTTTATATTAATAATAATTAAAATGACATGATCATTGCGCAAAACTGCTGATCAATTGGCTGCAACACCTGTAGCTCTTATAAAAAGGCACGCACTCAGAATACGTAAAGACGCACAATGGCTTTTCTGGCACTGCTGGAGGACGTGGCGCACGGGAGACTCCGGAGGGAGCGGATCTTCAAAGACCAGCGACACCTATTGGCAGGACCCCCCTGTGAGGACGCGGTACTGTGGGAGGGCGGTCTACCGCACGTGTGCACCTCAACAATTAATACCTCCACCTCACATTAAGTGAAATTTTTGTTTTATTTTCTCGTTTTCCCCCTCGGTCCACCGTGAATTTTGTGTTAGTGAATATTCATTAGGCATTCACCTGACCTTTTGTAGGCACCATATGGGCGGAGCAAGGTGTTTCCTCATGTGCGACAACTTCCAGGTTGATGTCATTTCTAAATGTAAACAGGCGTGGGACGAGCGTGCACCCTCGTTTATAAGTCTGACAGTTTATTTGCGTATGGACTTCCTGGTTTTTAGCGTGTATACATGAGGCTCCTGAACCTTGTTGCATCAGCTGCAAGACAGGATCAGAACAGAAATTTGTAGTTTATTCACCACGACAGACGTCATAACCTTCACCGCTGTCGGATTATTACGTCACCAAGAGGAAGCGCGTCTGACTGTCAAAACGACGTGATGGCCTTTTCCTAACTCCTTTAGGAAGTCTCCTAACACCTTTCCTTAACCTTGTGACAACATCCACAGGGTTAAGGAAAAGTGAATAGGAAAGGAGATAGGAGGGAACACTGGGACAAGGAGATGTGGTCCAAGGCAGTTTGGTTTACCAGGGCCAAGATGGAGATGTAACCAGGGAACCGAACAAAGAGAGTCAGGCAAGCTGCAACAACAGCCTGGCAAGGAGCAAATGATCTGCAAGGGTTTATATAATGGGTAGATTACTAATGAGGACCAGGTGTGATTCAGGTAAGTGGAACGAGCTGGAGGCAAACTGGCTAAAGAAAGTGGAAATGTACTGGGAGGAAAGGACCATGTGAGCAGAAAACCAGCACCTGCGATGGACTGGTACCCTTTCCAGGGTGTATCCCTGCCTAGCGCCCAGTGAGAGTGGGTCAGAAAATGGATGGATGAATTGAAAACCAGCACTGTGACAATAATCTGTACAAAACACTGAAGCTCATGCTTTAACATGCCTTCTGTTTTTTTTTTGTGTATATAAACAGGGAAATTATACCGTCATTTAACCTTTATTGCCAGATGAGCCCCTTAGGCCTCCTCAGGAGTCAGTAGACAGGTTAGATCAGTGATTGCAGGATGACACTCCCCTGCTGGGGCTCCATTTTCCAGCTAGAGGCTATGCCAGTTCAGCCGATGGTTAGATTTAATGGTGCAGTCATTCAATCTGTAAACTGCCATCAGGGTTTCTGATACATGTACTGACGTTTGACTGATAAATATAGTTATTATCATGTGGCTGACAAAGATTTATGAAATGTTTGTAAGTGAAAAAGTGATTTTTATTAAAGAATCAAATAATCTGTTAATTGTATTATAGTAAAAATTCAACCCAATAATAATAATAATAATAATAATAATAATAGGAAGACAAATTTCAGAGTAAAAAAATTTCAAGCCAGACTGATAAGGTTTTCTACTTGTATTATAATTTAAATCTGTTTTTAGCCTAATTCTAATACATGTACCAAGCGATACTGAGGTTATAAACATGTGCATGTTGACATAATAAGCATACCCTTTGGTTAATGAGCAGTCATGCCAACATGAAAACAACACGCAACACTACCCAGAATCCCCCCTCCTCCCATAACTGTCATGTACTCTGAGGCAAAGGTCCTAAAATGACCTCAAACCAGACTCATCAGTGTCTGTCTGTCACGCGCACACACAAAGCAGCAACAGCACAGTTTTAAAGTGAAGACTTTTCTGTCCACTGCAGTAGAATGCAGATCATTAACCTATTAGTAATAGAATACATCATTAAAATACATTACTCTCTCTTTCTCTCTACCAGCGAAGCATAATGTTACTGCTGCTATTTAGTGTTGCTTTGTGTACAAATAAAAATGCACCTAAAACTGTATACTTTTACAGTGACAATATCCATTTTCAAGCAATCACACTCCTGCCCTATCGCACACACATTGTTTTTATCTTCTTGCAATCCAGTCTTAATGACTCCATTAACCGAGAGGCCATTAGCAGCTTCCACTTAATGACCAGTCAAACAGCCCAAGTGGGAGCGTATTATGAAGAGAGCATGCGTGTCTTAATGTTCATTTCTTGTCCACTTCCTTTAACACACATGCTGACACATTCAGCTCAGCATTCGTTCTTTCCTAGGCCAGCACGCCTCGAGCAAATTAGTCTTGACAAACGACAAAGAGTCATTTTTCTGCGTAAATTCAGAAAAAAAGAAGAAAAGGTGTAGTGCAGGTTACTCGTGCTGGTTGGGAAGGCAGAGTAATGGACTGAAATCTGATCAGTGTTTGAAAAGCTCTGAAATCCAAACATCTTGGGCTCACCCAATAGGCAGTATAGGCAAATACTAAGGGCGCCATGGCCTAAGGGGGGGCCCCAAAAAATTGGGATTAATTTCCCCTTAAATATAATCATATTAAAACTAGTTATTACTATCAAGTCCTAAAATGGAAAAACAAACACAAATTCAAATAAAAAGCAATGCCCAATTAATAAATAAATAATACAAAATACTAGGGCACGTGTACCAATAGGGATACCTTAACACCTTTCAGGAGGTACACAGAAACATTTCAGTTTATTTTATTTAACACCATAGGTTTTTTGTTTTGTTTTTTTTTGTTTTTTTTTACATGCGCATAGACTTTTATCTCATCCATCAATAATTAATTGTGGTACAACTCTTTAAAATACACCAAAAGGTGAAAATTTTAAAACAAGCAAAATATCATAAATAAATTAATTAAAAAAAAGACCTAAATTCAAGGTTAATGTTGGATGAGACGCAGGAAAGAGTTTAAATGAGCCTGCAGACACTAATAATGTATAACAATGTAAAACCTAGCTGTGGTAGGAGAGGTAAGGTTGAGTACATAGTAGTGTAGCTAGTTAATCACACTAGTGGATGCAGTAATAAAAAGCACCACGAGATGTCTCAGCCTGTAAAATGCCTTTTTTGTACATAGTTTGTAAATAGTTGTATACAAGTATTTTGTACAGCTTTTATATATAGTTATTGCGTATTATAGATGTAGCTTATGTAGATTTTTTTTTGTTACAAACAGTGTGGTTATTTAAATTTGACGTTAATTGCTGTATGTATAACATTTTATTGCTATTATTATTTATTCACAGGATTTGGTAAACATATTGATTTTATATTTCATATTTTTTTATTTCTCATTTTTTAAGCATCTATATTTTGTGACATGTGTCATACATTGAAGACAATGGTAAAAACAATTCAATTACATTTATTTTCTTAAGTATATCGCCGTGGACGCACGGTGGCTTAGTGGTTAGCAGAAAGCATGATGTGTCTCATGACTTTAGTTCCTAAGTATCAACTCAACTCAACTGTATTTATAGAGCCCTTTAAGGCAGCCACAGCTGGCACAAAGTGCTGTACACAATAAATACAAACAACAGCAAAACAATAAAATAAACTAAGGAAACAAGAATAAAAACTGATAAATTATTAATTATAAAATACAACAGTGAAAAGAGACAAGCCACAGGACACTAAAACAAGAGCAGAGTTTCATACTGGGTTAAAAGCCAAAGAATAAAAGTGGGTTTTAAGAGCAGTTTTAAAACTGGACAGTGATGGGGTATTTCTTATGTGTAATGGCAGCTCATTCCACAACTTAGGAGCTGCAACAGAGAAAGCTCTGTCCCCTCTGAGCTTCCGTTTGGACCTCGGTACCTCCAGGAGAAGCCGATCAGCTGACGTGAGGGACCGAGCAGGAACGTAGGGGTAGAGGAGCTCAGAGAGGTAAAGTGGAGCGAGACCATTTAAAGACTTAAA
This sequence comes from Gouania willdenowi, assembly GCF_900634775.1. Taxonomy (NCBI): domain Eukaryota; kingdom Metazoa; phylum Chordata; class Actinopteri; order Blenniiformes; family Gobiesocidae; genus Gouania; species Gouania willdenowi. Next base: position 10,638,691 of record NC_041059.1, read on the forward strand.
AACAAATAAAATAATTTTTAAATGGATTCTAAAATGCACAGGCAGCCAGTGGAGGGAGGCCAGGATGGGGGTTATGTGCTCGCTCCTATGTACTCCAGTCAGGAGGCAAGTGGCTGCATTTTGCACTAACTGGAGACGTGTATATGGATAATGGCCTGATATCATAAAAATATAGTATCAGATTATATTTGTCTGCATCTAAAATCTCCAATAAAAGCACTTTCATACAAGCATGGGCAATAAAACATATTGTGGGTTCCCTGTCCTCAGTTGTCCCCACCATATACAGTATATTTAAAAAAATAATTAGTTTTTATTGGATTCATATGGGCTATCTTTCAGGGTCTTCATTCATTCATAATATTATTTTTAATTATTCAATTCAACTAAAATGTTCTTATGTTCAAGGTTAAAATTGATGTATTGCATTTGGTAATAATAATTTGTTACTGTTACTGACTATTCATCTGTTTTAATAATATCACTTGATCACGCCTTGTATGATTCGTGCTGATATTATATTGGATCGATGTCGGTAATGTATTGGAAGTGAAAAAATTGTTTTGGGACACCCCTCCTGAATATATAACTAAATACAAACTATTTTTTGTTGTTAATGGATTTTTCTGCCTACATTGTACAAGTAGGCAGGGCAAGCTCATACACTCAGTGCTTGCCCTTCATTGGCAGAGGTTGATTTGCATCAGTTAGTGGTTCTACTAAAGCACACAAGCACAAAAAATGAAATTTTCCCTGTGGCCTGGGTGTTTGAGTTCCCCAATTTAAAGCACAACACACAAACATGATAGAGTCTGTAATTTCATTAAATACGTATGTCATCACAATTTTATCAAGAGTATACTGCAGCAACGACACATGAAAAGGATGATCCCAGCCTGCGCTTTGCTTGGCTGAGATTCTTATCCAAGGTCTGAAAACATTTGATGCTCAGCAGACATTCTCAGCATATAAAGTCAGACGGTTCCTTCCAATCGCAAAAACTAATTAGTCAGTCGCTAAGGAAACAGTCCAACATTTTATTTTTGACTGGTAGCGTTAAGTGTGGATCTCAGTGGTGTTGGATTGAAAGAAAACAGGAGCGACTGCATATGCACGCTGAATGGTCTGAGTAAGAATTGGTGCCATTTGTACCTAAAGTGTACAGTAAGTACTGTACACCCCCAGGTTCTATTTCATATCATTTGTTTCTATGTCTCACTATGGGATAAAAGCCTATTCACAGAAGCCCTTTCTCATAAAGCCAACCTGATTAGCTGGTGAAATGTATTCATCAGCTGCAGGTAATCCAGCCCCCTATAAGTAGGGTGGGCGGAGAATACATGGGCATTCAAAAACCTCTTCTCTATCAGGAAGCTTCTTGCTGCGGCAGCTCAACTGCCCACAGACAAACCATACTTTGGATTTCGTCAATGGGTGCTATTGCTGTCTCCTTTCTTGTGAACAGTAGGTCAACCAGTGCTTTTTCCATGCCCCCACTCTTGGAAAATTTGCTGTTTAAAAGCCCCCCACGGCTACTGGACACTCGACGCCACCCTAAGGCTACCGAGTACCGGACCCGGCACCCCAGTCAAGGGCCCAGTCACAACACCGCTCTTGCCACCCCACGCGGTCGCCAGGCGCTAGTTGTTGGCCTCCACTAGCTTAGCGGCTAGCAGCCAAGTGCTAGCGCTAGCGAACTTCTTCTTCCTGCTGCCCCCCAGCACAGCGAGGAAGGATGGAGGGCAATGCCCCACATACCGGAGGAGCTGAGGGCTCGGGAGCTCGCCTCTGTAGATGTGGGAAGAAGATTTGGGAGCGTGACACGCACCAGGTCTGCTCAAGGTGCCTCGGGCTGGAACATACCAAGTGGGCCCTGGACGCCCCCGGGTCCTGCCCCTACTGCGTGGCCTTCACCATGAAGAGCCTCCACAGGCGACTGACACGACAGGGCCGCCTGGCGGAGGAGAAACCCCTCCCTGGAGACGAGCACCTGCGTAGGGCCCAGCTGGGGTTCCCAGTCTGACATCGCCTTTGTCCCTCCGCCCGGGGAGGACATTCTTGATTTGAACTGCGGGTACGACGATTACGTGACCTCGGACTTCCTTGGCTGCCCTCACAGCAGCCTCCGTGTATTAGGCTGATCCAACGGCTTGTTTGGGCTGTGCTGCTGCTGCAGATAGGTTGATGGGCGAGTGTGTATGTTGAGAGGGAGAGAGTAGCTGTAGGATAGATCGCTACAGTAGAATCCTTTTAACAGTGTGTGTGTGTGTGTGTCCGTCTCTCTACAGGGCCGAGTGACAGCGGAGAGGACTGATCGCTTCTTTTCTTAACAGCGCCGCTTTTACATTTTAAATGATCAACTTACGGAGTTACAAAAAGGATGAGTTCACTCAGAATATAGGCTCATTCAAGAAGTTAAAGCTGCAATTCGTAGAATCCTCTCTCTGCTCCATATTTAAACCGAAACTGAAAGTGAACATCCCTTATTGGTATATTTTCCGAACACTCATAGCGACCTTTTTTGTGTGTGTGTGTGTGTGTGGGAGGGTGGGGGGACGGTATTGAAACTGATAACGTTGCTATTTTATGACACCGCGGTATACGATATTACCGCCCAAGCTTACTTCATACATAATCATAAATGTTGTCGGCAGAAAAAAACAAAATGAACATTTTAAGACTGGACATGCATAAGCAGCCTGTTTCAGAGAGCTGGCTCTTTTGGTCCGGCTCTCAGTGGAGAATCGGCTCACATGCTCTTTCCATACGGAGTGTTGTATCGCACCTGCCACCTGCCTGGTTTAACATAATAGTACAATCCATCTTTGTTCTCGCCCATGGCTGCCCTCAAAACATGTTCATCAAATTCTGCCCCTGGAATAGCAACGTTCACTTAAAGGCATCGGCACTTTGAGCTGTCTCATTTGGAAACAGCAGATTTCCTGTTCAAGGGCCTGCATTAAAGTCAGTACCATCATTAGCATCTGTTTTCAAATGATAGGCCTATGTAAGGACCTTGTGCATGTGTGAATCATTATGCTGTGAGTGCCAACTGTGGCAGATGTGTCTGGGGTTGACTTCGGCTATACACTATTTATATTTATACTGTTCTCCTTAATGCATCAATTTGCTTGGTGATTTTTGCATTATTTTCTTCAATGTCAGACAAAACTAGATGGACACTGCACCTAATGCTCATGCTAAGATGCAGTTAAGTTAAAGCTACTACCCACAATAATTTTATATAGATAAAATCACAGTGTATGCCTCATAAATTGCATCCCCTCTTCTCTGGGTTGTGGATGAAGTCCTGTCCCAAGTGGAGGAGTTGAAGGACCTTGGGGTCTTGTTCACGACTGATGGAAGGATGAAATGAGAGATCGACAGGCGGATTAGTGCGCCATCTGCAGTGATACAGAGTCGGCACCGATCCGGCATGATAGAAGAGGGAGTTGAGCCGAAAGTTGAAGCTCTCGATTTATTGATCAATCTTCGTTCCTACCCTCGCCTATAGTCATGACCTTTGGGACATGACCAAAAAACAAGATTGCAGGTACAAGCAGCCAAAATGAGTTTCCTCCGTAGGGTGGCTGGGTTCTCGATTAGAGATAAGGTGAGAAGCTAAGTCAGATGAGGATGCTCGGGCACCTAATTAGGATGTCCCCTAGACGCCCCCCTAGTCGGGTGTTCAGGGCACGTCCCTAGCCGGAAGGAGAACCCGAAGGAGACCCAGAACACGCTTAAGAGACTATGTCTCTCAGCTGGCCTGGGAATGCCTCGGGATCCCCCGGTTAGAGCTGGAAGAAGTAGCCGGGGAGAATAAAGTCTAGGCTTCCCTGCTAAAGATGCTTCCCCGACAACCCAACTACGGACTAACGGGAGAAGATGGATTGACGGATGTAAACACTTCATTTGTTGACATTTTCACGCATTACATCGTGGAATGTGAAGTTGCGGAGACGGGTGCATAAAAGTTTTTTTTTTTTTTTTGTTCTGATGTCACTGGAATGACCAGAAACAAACTACAACAAAAACGGTGTCAAGTGTAGTAAATACACTTCTATGCATCCGTTTACCAGACTCCATATCCACATCCCACAATGCAATGCGTTTTTTGTCTTTGGAGTAAACTATGTTCAATTAATTTTTCTATGAGGCATAAACTATGATTTCATCTCATTAAAAATTATAATGGTAGCAGCATTAATAAATATACAGTATGTAATTGCATTTATTGTTTACAGTTGGTAAAACAGCAGCTTTGTTTGTGCCAAAATTGTAAGTCGCACAACATTAGGAAAACTAATCCTGAAGGACAACGAAAACCGCACCAGAAAAATGTGAACCAGCAATTACAAAATATAGCTTGGAGGGATGATGGCATCACTGATCTGAAAGGACCTGACTGGAGCAATTCTGCTACAATTCAGACCAAGTGGAGGGTAATGACTGGAGTGCACTGCTCAGACGCAGTGTGCTACAGCTGTGAGAAGCACTCTAAAGGAAGCTGAACAACCGAAATGCACACGTAAGAGATTTTGAGTTACATCTTCCTTATACCACTTTTTATTTTTTTCCATGTCTTGTCTCAATAAGCAGAGTCTATGTAATCTAGCATGCATGCTTTCTGACTGAAGTTGTACTGATTGGTCTTAGTGAGTCACTCGGTTATTTTGTGACCATGAAGAGCAGCTGGAGAGGGCCTGGGGTCAAAGTTCACTTTACGTCAGTGAAGCAAACGCACATGACGAGAACATGAAACTGCGACTCAAATTTACTTTAAAGCTACATGCTTTTGCTGTGTGTCATAATTCATTGATTTCATTATGTACTCCATCTCTGTTCTTTTTTGAAAGTTACTCTAATAACAAATCACAACATGCTAAATGTGTCTTTTGTTCTTCCTACCCCAGGGAAATCTTTAGCTCTGCAGGAAAATGTTTCCCCTACTGAGAGGAGAGTGAAAATACTCTTCATCTCATAGGATGGGGCAGAGCTCGGCACAGCCCTAATACCTACTCTCTTCTCTGGGACTCATGGAGCCATTGGTTTCAGACAGCTGTACTTTACCGTGCAGGGTCAGACAGTGCTTGGCTGTTGTTCTTCTGTGCCGTCGGGGCCATAAACCATTTATCAACTACAAGAAGAGCATGTATCGATGTGCAACATGGCTTGCTTGGGTCTTACGCTTTTATTACACTTCAAAGACCAAGGTCAACTTGGCTTGCAACCGTGTCAAAGCTGTCAAGCATAGAAACATAAAACAAATAGCCCACATTGAGGATGCACTGCAAAACAACAAGAAAAAGAGGCAGTTGTCTTGTAGCGAGGATTTGGGGTTTTATGTTTACACATTTAACGTGAGGAAATAAATGTGCAAGTTTTCCTGCTCACTGGTTTTTAGAGGCCGTTGGAGCTGACGCTGTAAGATCGACAAATGCAAAGAAGATAGAGTGTCGGGAGGCTAAAGACTCACTCAGACATTTATACATTGAAGATTTAGTTGAGGACCTAATTGATAAGGGGTTTTTTTCAGGACTGGCTAAGGAAATCTAGAACTAATGTTGAGTAATTAGTACCTTCTCTTTGCCTTGCTGAAGCTTTCTTCCTAATTTGAGGTTTTAGTCTAATCAGCTTGTAGAAAGTTGATTTGTGTTAAATATTAATGGTTCTCTACCAGGTTCTTTTTTCTCTTTTTATTTCTTAAGCAAACTGGAGCTTAAAGGATGTCTTGCTAGCTTTCCAACATTGTGAACTGCCCCTTTAAAAATATGTGACAAAGTTTTCTTCCTGGTATGATGTTATGTCTCCTAACCTTTGCCTATTCTTACTCATGTTGAACTGTTGAATTTTTAATGGGTGGGATAAAACTAACACAGGTAAATAACCATTTTCTCTTATATGCTAACTGCAATACTCAGTGATTAGTGTCAATGCCTCAAAGTTATTTATTTGAAGTTGTTAAGTGTGTGACATTGATTGTTTCTGTGTGTCAGTCTTAGTGTTGGCATCCTGTTTGGGGTCTACCTTGCCCTGAGTCAGCCGGGATTACCTCCTACAACCACTGTGACCTGGTACAGGACAAACTGGTGTAGAAGATGAACGAATGTCTAATAACTTGTCACACAAAATGTGAAACCAGCCAGAGAGGAGGCATGTCATGAGGGCAGATCCACTGTGACAGAGTGATTTACTGGGTACTGTCATGCTTTTGATGCCATCATGCTCCCCTGCTTTTCTCTGGCTTTTCTGACAGTGACAAAGAGGATGGGCAGCAGTGTGTTATCAGTGGGCAGTTTCAGTAATCATATTATTTAGTAAACTTCATTCAGAGAGGTTGACCAACGCCTCTGTATACTTTGCTAAGCCCATCAGAGACTTTCAAAGGAGCCGAGGTCTTTTCCTGCTTCACAGCCCTTTTCACCTACAGTATATCTCACCTTCTCTTTTCTATTCCACATTCTTTTATACGCTCTGTCTCTTCCCGTTCTTCTATTTCAAATTGTTTTTTACTTTACTGCTCCCATTCTTTCCCATCATTTTCCCACCCTCCCAGTCTCTACGTCAGTGCGCTTTGAGCTGGGAGTTTGTGTAATGGCGTTATTCACAGTTCATTGGTCTGTTTGAAGGGACTATCTTGACTGAGCGTCTCGTGGTGCAGGTCTTGGTGACTGTGGGAGTGTATAAAAAGGTACATGTGTCCATGGAGATGAATGGGCTCAGTTACATGCTGGACTTAACAGGGACTAGGTCTGAATTTATGGTAAAATCCAAGCACCACTGTGAGAACATGTGGGGAGTTACACTCCCAATCAGATATTAGAGTCATCTCGCTCACTATCTCTCCCTGTCTCACTTTCCATCTCACTCTAATGAATCTAAATATACTGATATGGATGAAAAAGTGCTTAGATAAGATATATTTCCTGCAATTAATTAGTGCAAATTAACCTCAGGACCTAAATTAATCCGTTTATTTAGGAACACACAAAGAAAAAACTCGTTCGCCCATTCTGACGCCACTTTGAAGCTCTTGTAAGCTTGGCAGTAAGATCAAAATCGCCTTCTTTGGCAGATACACACAAACACACACAATCTGCCCGAAGCAAAGGACACAGAAAAGCATTGCAGATGCGAAGACGCCATAAAAACCAACACTGCAGAAAGCCGGACCACTTCTGTTTTTCTGCATACTTAACACTAAACACATGCTAATGACATGCAGCTCACATGTAAAGATTTATGTACAGTACATATAAAGAGAGGGAGTCCTACTTACAGAATGAATCAGACGGTATCAGAGGCGCCGTGCCATATCATCACTCTATCCATGAGTCAACATAGGCATTGAGATCGGAGACCACCGAGTTCCAGCACGTCAGCCAATGGAGGAGAGTCACAGGAGTTCACTGGGAGTGAGGGTACAGAAAAGGCATCCCGGATAACACCAGTGTTTGTATTCACAAAGAGAAAAAAAAAAGATCTTTCAAAGAGGAATAAAAATCCACTGCTGATGACACAATGATTCAGTTCTGTGTTCAACAGAATAAAGGATTGATTTGGTGTTACTCAAAGAGAAGGAGAACAGTCCATCCTGATTGATGAAGACAGAAAGGTGTGGAAAATGAGTCAATCAGAGGCTCCACTCCTTCCTGAGTGTCTTTTATGCTTTGCTGTGTCTGACACAGTCTTGGTTGAGCTGGGGTTGTAGAAGGCCCACAAACAGCAGAACGTCAGCAACAGAAAATCACCCACAGCGCCAGACGACGGAAGAGTATAGAGGAGTAAATGACAAGCAGATGAAGGGGTGGATTTCCGACACCTGCTCTCTCCCTCTGTTTTCTCCCTCGTCTCTTCCTCTCTCCAACCTGTTCCCTTTCTAGTAACAGCCTACCCTCTCCTGGCCTGTTTTTTCTGTTAGTGCACAGGCTCACTCGCCACCGTACAGACTGTTATAGATGCAAATGAAGTGAGAATCTTCACAAGCCACGACTACAGTGTAGCTCTTCTTCTTTCTCTCATGTGTGTTTCCCTTCGCTCACATGCTGCACGGAATGACAATGAACCCCACTGTCGACTGTGGAGGCTACGGCTGTGTGCCTGACAGTTTGGATGTACACTTCACTCCCCGTCTTCTCCTCCGTCTATCTAACTTACCTGCTTCTGTCGTTCAGAACAGCTGTCTGTTCACCAGGCCATCTTCAAGCTTGTTATTCATCTTGAATGACCAGTTACAGTTCCAGGCAGAACATAATCATGGTCTCTTGTTTAGGTCTCCCCATGGTGTAAATCTACAACCCTCCCAAGCTTATCACAATACCTAGCCACCAATACGACATATACAAATTAAAATAAGACCCTAAGTCTCCAAAAGGATTTTAGACAATCCCAGATAACCTGTATATTTTTCTTCCTATCTTTGGTTTCTGTCTCCTTCTTTCTATACTGCTTTCCTTTTTTTACACCTTCTCCTCTCCTCAATACTAGTCTCCTAACTTGTTATCTATTCTGTCCCTTCTCTCTCACTGTCACTAAGAGAGGATGATGAAGAATGGTGCTGCTTCGTAATGTATTTCTGAGAGACTTGAGAGAAAGCTGATGACAAGAAAGAAGGAAAAACTGCAATGAAGAGTGAGGTTTCTTGAAAATAGTTCCTCTTAAAAAAATGTCTCCTCCACAAAAAAAAAAAAAAAAAAAAAAAATCAGAAGAGAGTGCCTCTCAAGGGGGGATTTTCAATTACTTGCTCTTGCCCACAAGCTGATCTGGAAGAGGCGGCCTAGCTCCAAGGTGTGCACCAAAGTGTTATAATCTCAATATATGGATATCCAGCCGATAAGTCTGGACGTGCCCAAAAGCTCTGTACCCTCGATCAAGCATCACAGGACACTATTTCATTTTAGATGAAGTCCAAAAAGCTCAACCGTGCACTTAAAACGCTGGTTTGGTTTGTGAGACGTCGACTCCTTTGAAGCCTGTCGCTCTCTGCTTATCTAAGGGCTCCTGATATCACAGCTCTGCCTTGTCCCACTTCAACTATCCAGACTCATTTCTTGTCGGGACGGTTCGGTCTGATGGATGGAGTCAGTTAGGGCAGTTAGGTGTGGAAAGGGTGTCGCTGGAGGGCGGATGTGAGCTTTCATGCTGCCCATTTGCTGTCCACTTCTGCACAGTTTCAGATCTGAGAGGAGAGGAAGAGGAAAGGTTAGGTAGGAAAGAAGGGCCATGAAAGGTTAGCACGGTGACATTTGTGTCACTCTGCCTTATCACGTATGTCATTCTCGTCCTCGTCACACTCCACCCGGCCTGTCGTCCTGCTGTCTATTCCGTCCTTGTCACTCTGTCTCTGACTTTGCTGCTTGTTTGCTTCTTCCTCTTCTCCATTCACTCTAACATTTGATCCTTTTAATCTCTCTCAACTTGCTTATCTTTAAGAACTTACTCAATTTCTACCATCCGACTAAACATTTACACCCTACCTGGTTTCATCCTACCATTTTACTTCTACATTTTACATCTTTTTTCCCCACTCTAACTTAGTTGTCCATCCAGGTTCCTAGAGTGGGGTAAGGGTACCCCCAGGGGTACACAAATTGTCATGAGGGTAGATGAATAAAAAGTTAAAATTGAAACCTAGAATATAAGTCGACCAGCAGTCAGGAGCCTCCATGCATTGCCATAAGACTACCCATGGTTACAGATTATTATTCTTTTTTTTAATTCTTATATTTTGTTCCTCAACAAGACAGGTAACATTCACAGACACATTGTACCTTAGGGCTACATTTTATCTGATATTACATCAGTGGTTCTTAACTTTTTTGGGTCGTGACCCCATTTTAATATCACAAATTTTTGACGTCGCCAGAGGGGTTTTTTTTTTTCTTTCCAGTATTATCTTTTCATAATGTTTGTTATTGCCAGGATTAGTGCAGGATGTAACAGCTCAGATATTTCGAAACTGCATTTTATTTCAACTAGATTTAAATTTGAGAAAGTGAAAGGATAGAATACAGTTGTTTAAGATTGTTTTGTGTGTGGTTATAATATGATTAAGAACAATATTATTAACAGTATTTTAAAAATACATTTTTAATCAGTGTTTTTTTTTAGTTATTATAAATGATTAGACATTTCAAAGGGACCCCATTTGAATTCCGGGTGAGCTCACATGGGGTCACGACCACAAGGTTGAAAAACACTGCATTACATTATGTTTTAAAAGTGTGCAGCAGTAGGGGGTACATGGCGTCAGGATAAATGTATTCAGGGGTATGGGGCTGTGGAAAGTTTGGGAACCACTGCTTCAGACAGTACACAGGATTGCCTATGATTAGTGAAAGACAGCAGACCCGTCAGTGGACACTTCAAATCAGAGGGAGAGTCAATATTCAGTGTTTTCAGAATTGAAACAAACCATTTCCTTTAACCATTAAATGTATACCGCGTTGTACTATGCAAGTAGTTTACACAGATCCCTTTGTTTATTGTTCCTTTGTTGGGATGCTATCTAAAGTGATAATTGTGACAGATGTAAAACACAATAAAACAAATGTTTTTGATGGCCCACTATGATTGAAAATAATTACTAAGAAATGAGGCTGTGGGGATGTGATAACTGTGTAAATTACATTTGCTTCAGTGTGATCTTCAGTTTATGCGAGTGCAACTGACGAATCACAAATGGCCTGGAGTTAATTATGGTATGTAGTTGAATGAAACTATATGAGGTGCCTTGGATTTAAATTAGTTTCATGGTATGTTTCTTTCATTTGCCTGAAGCATAAAATTGCTCATCAAGTTCTCCTCTGTGGTTACAAAAGTACATGCTTGTTTTTCAACAGGCAGATGTTCTCATAGGGCAACTTTAACATCTGTGTACATATAGATCATATAACACTCCCCAGCCTATGCACTACAACAAAAAAAAATTAAAGGTAAAACAGCTGATTTCTTTTGATAGGATAGGATACAACACTTAACCAGGTTCTTTGTGAACAGTTTTAATCAAAATGGTCCCAGAGCAACAAGAGTCTTTAATTCCCAACGTTTAAAAACCTTTTTACACAAAGACTTGAAACTGTTTTATTAATTAACTTTGTGTTTCGTTTCTGATGACATGACCTTAAATGTTTAGAAATTACTAAATATACATAAAAAAAAAAAAAAAAACATACAAAAAAGTCCATTAAATGTTATTTCACAAAACAATTTCACTGATGTCATCGCTATAAACCAGCGTATGCGGTCTCCCAGATATAACAGCCAACTTTCTGTTAGGGATATTGTTCAAAGTTGGTCACATGGTTGTAATTTGATTGTATTTGTTGTCCAGACAAGAACAGATAAAACAATAATAAATATGTTTGGGTATCACTTCAGTGCCATCAAACCGAAGCCATAGAACAGTCATCGTCACATCGACCAACAAAGAGAGAGTGAAACAAACTCTCTAAAAGATATATACGATAGAAACATGTAGGATGTTTTGGAATATCTCAAATGCATCTAAACTAAAATGTCTGATTAAAATGATTAACGGACTACTCACACTTGTGTTTTTAACTGTCATATGAACCTGGTTAATGTGAAGACAATGTAGCGCATAACAAAATCTACAAGCTGTTGGTCGTGATGGGAAGCCAAAGTTTTCCAGTCCTTCAGTTACATTCCAGTTCAAAAATCCTTATGGCTTCAACTCACGACACAGTCTACCCACTGGTTCAGCAAAGAGCCTCTCATTTCCAAACCAAAACCTGACTTTAGAACGACTTAAAGAACTTTGTTTTCATTTCCTCATAGATCTATTCACCCTAAGTCAACTGCATAACAATAGTGCTAAAAATAGCACCACAAAGCAAAATTCTACTCAACAGGTAGCAGAGTTTTCGTTTCTATGCAACAGTTGGTGCCTGTTGAGTATCAAAATGTAATTTGCGCATTCTGATGAGAAACCCTGTTGCTCGCCGTAGGTTAGGGACGTCTCCTGAGCCTGAAAGGTGTCAACAAACATGTGCTTTTTAACAGAGAATGGTGAATGTGAGCTGTACAGTCCCAGTTTGAAGTTGTTTACCAGCAAAAATCATTACATGGCTTTAGTGGATTCATCCATTTTTAGAGCAGTGAGGTGAGGGTCCATATACAATGTGCCTGCACTGTGACTCTAATATTCTCCATGGACCCTTTTTTATATGGCACCATGGATGCTTTGGCTCCCTATTAGGTTAAGTAGGCGTGCGTGTGTGTGTGTGTGTGTGTGTGTGTGTGTGTGTGTGTGTGTGTGTGTGTGTGTGTGTGTGTGTATACATGTGACAAGAATGCATTCTGGAACTAATAAATGTGCATTGAGAAATGCATTAAAGCTCAATTCCAGTGAAATTATTAAAAAAAAAAAACTCTGAAAAGCATAGATTTTATTTTGTGAAACCATGTTTTGTGGTCAATATAAGGTAGTGTAGGGGTTAGTGTCGAACTCTTTGTTATGAATGTCGATGCAGGACTGATGAGATCTAGTCAATAAGAGGGTTCAGGTTTAATTCCCTGTCTGCTTTGGGTTTTTCTTCTGACTACTAATATTTTTTGCAGGTAATGAGTAATGCAAGGAAACGCCATTGTTGGGTTTTTAACTTCTTGTTGGGTTTGCGTGAGCGCAAGTGTCATTTCTGTAGTGAACTGGTGCCACGACCATGGTGCACCTTGCAGGGAGCTTTCTATTAATGAGCTCAGTCATTATTTAGCAGGCGTGAAAAAGAGTTGCAATGAGCATCAATTAAAAATCAGCAGGGAATCAATCTAAATCACTGATGATAAATCCGAATGTGTGCGGGCATTCACAACCCTTGATGGCACTATTGGCACACTGAGCTGTCAGAGGTGTGAAAAAACATAGGTGAGTGTGAGTTGGTGTGCAGACGGTATGTGTGTGTGTACGCGGAACACACACCTCTGTCCTCGCTGCATTGTGCAACAAACACGCACGCTTACAAATATGGCTAACACAGACACAGAAATAGGCACCTCTCAGTCAAAATACGCACTCCTGCACACATCAATTCCTGTTCACTGTGAGTGTTGGCAAGTCAAAACGACTTTGGTGTCTGAATTTAAACAGAATGTAGATAGAAGCTTGAGGAGAGGGAGGGAGGTGAGGAGGGGGAGGGGAGAGAGGCAAAGAGGAGAGGAGAGAGGGAGGCAAAGAGGGAATGCAGAGAGTGGGGGGAGAGGGAGGGAGGGGGGGATGCAACAAAATGAAGCGGGCCATTCAGATTTCATCTAAATTCATCAAACTGAGGTACAGGCCTGTTTATGTTCCAGTTAAATGAGTCAGGGGGCCGGAGTCCACGACAGGGAGGATGGAAAGAAAAGGATGAGGAGGAAACAGGTGGGGCAGTGGTGGGAAGCCGGGTGAGAGGAGAGGGTGAGCCAGAAAATCAAAATGTATAAGCAAAACAAAAAGACAGCAGGACAAGCATCAGGAGAAAAAAAAGAAAAGATGACAGAGAATATAGAAAGGTGGAAAGAATAGATGCTTGGAGGAATGGACACTCACCCATTTCAGTGGGCTCTCCACCAGCAAGCACAATCCCCGCTCTGTGAGCCCATCCTGGGGAAAGGCGCAGCGAGATCCTGGAGCTCCCTCCGCTGAATACCAATGGAGCTGCTATTATCAGCTCCCTCACACACACACACACACACACACACACACTCACACACACACCGGCACTGAAGGAAAAAAAAAAGAGGCACAAACGCACAGAGTCAAGTCTGGGGTAGTTGTGTTGCATCGGGGGAGAGGAGAGGAGGCAGTTCAGTGATGCACACAGCATAACAACACAAAAGTACAACAACTGCTTCTGTTTGCACATCCTCTAATCCTGTCATCCTTTCTCGCTGTTTCTTTTTTCTTTCTTCACGAAAATAGCTCCAGAGGCAGCAGATAGGCATCAGTGCACCACACACACACACACACACACACACACAGCCTATGCAATACTTACTGAGCTTACACACAGAATCCTGGTGAATCCCTGTCCCAGTGGATTGGCTTTATTCCGGTTTTATCTCCTTGTGGTGTCCAAAGGTGACGAGAGGAATGAGTTATCAGTGATTATTCCTTTTGGCTCCTTGTCGTTTTGTCCCTCTGATGCAGAGATTAAAAGTGATGGAGGCAGACTCCTGATCCTCTCTCCCCACAAAGACGTGTAAATCCAGCTCTCCCGTTCTCATTTGTTGATTCAGGTCCAGCGTGTCTGCTTGTGGACTCTGCTGTGATACGGCGACAGGCAAACTGCATCCACTTAGTCACCCCCCTCCTCCTCCTCTCCCCTGGCTCAATAGTACGCCCGCACCTCCTTGGTTTCTCCAATCTAATCAGTGCAACCTCTCTCTCCTGCTCTGTCTCCCTGCACCCTGTCACTGCACTCTCCCTCATTCCAAACACCAACTTCTCTCTCTCTCTCTCGCCCTCCCTCCCTCTCTCATAGGTACATTTTCTCAAAGATTAATATCAACTCAACATCATTATAACCTTTTTTTGCTATTTTTTTCCTCCCGTCCTAAGCATTTAAAATGGTCAAAAATGAATTTGCAACAAAAGAAAGATTAAAAAAAGAAAGATCAATACAAAAACACTCTAAATCTCACTAACCTTTCTGAAACTGTGAGCTACTTCATAGGTTAGGGATGGGCACCTGTTATCACAGCAGGGCCACAAAAATGAGATTGTCTGATCCGACGGCCACATTATCAACATTCAGGCCAGTATTAAGAATAATGATGAATCTGAGCATTAACACAGGAAAGAACAAAGGGTTTTTTGTCGTTGTTTGTGTAGTTTCTTCTGAGTTTTTAGTCATTTTGTGTATATATCTGTCATTTTGGGAATTTCTGCAGGCATTTTGTGTATTTTTTGAGTCATTATATGTGTTTTTATTATTTCCTGTGTGTTTTGTTTGCATTTTGTTTATTGTCAATAGAGAGATAGTACCTACTTCTCGTCAAACTTTTGACCGGTGTGACGTCACACCCTTTGTCCCACCCCTTACCGGAAGTCCCGCCTCCCTAACCGGAAGTCCCGCCTTATAGCACCCACCAATAATGGGGGAGAAAAAAAAAAAAGATTTCATCCATCCCGCCAAATTACACCTGTTGGTGTGTGTGTGATATTACTATGAGACAGCTGCTCAATAGTAATATGACCTTGTCTGACCTCAAAAAATGCAGAGAAGGGTGCTTTGAACATACGGACTCTGAACTTTAAGCTCGTCTCACACACACACACACACACACACACACACACACACACACAGGCTTCACCATGTCTACAGGTATCATTAGTGAAACTGTTGTTACAATTCTACATGGTGGACGCAGGAGCTGGGGGTATTTTTTCAAGTATGAGAATCTAGAATCTAGAAGTTTCTGATCATGTTTTTGCTCAGATATGTATTTATTTTTACTGTATTTTGGTGGAAGTAGATTTATATTTCACAAAGTGAAAGTATAGTATACAGTTTAAGATTGTGTGTTGTTTTAATAAAAAAAATATATATAATCATTTAAAAAATTCAAAAATCTTTCTTAATTTTTCAAAAATTTCAAAAGACCCCATTTAAACTCCAGGCGAGACCACATAAGTTCCAAACCCCAAGGTTGAAAAAAGCAGATTTAGTGGCTCCTGAATATATTTATTTCATGCCTGGAGTGGGGCAAGAATTTTCCACTCCCTCTCTCTCAAGTACCCCCCCTGTAGTGCCATTGCGTACCCCTAGGGGTACACGTACCCCGATTTGAGAAACACTGGTCTAAATAAAACACACATTTACATAGATCAGCAGATAGAGAGAGAGCGTGAAGACCAATCATGGAGATGGTGTTACAACCCCAGCCAGGGTAAACTGCACTGACACAGTTTGACGTGGTAACATGCTCAGGGTGACAAACACTATCGCACCACCACACGATTTGCCTCATTTCCTCAGACACACACATCACACACACACACACACACACACACACACACAAAGCTAAATTAGAAGTATAAACACTCGTGTGCTAACACAAGGCAGCACATATTGACACAGCGTCACAGACACACAGCAGCACAAGTAGAGGTAAACACACACTTGTATGAATTCTATCAGAGCATGAACTTATCTCCATTGTGATTCTCAGTGTACATTAGAACTACAAAGCCTGGCGTGTAGCAGTGGACTCGTGTGTTTCAGTGAATAATGTGAAATAAGACAAAGACTAAAAATTGCAGTTTTGAAATAATTGTTTAAAGTTGGCTTTGGTGTTCATATTTAATGACAGATTTATTAACCATTATTATTTTAAATTGTAACATAACTACAGAAGATTTAAAACAGAGAACTCCCAGTTTATTTGGTTCCTGTGATGATCCAAACACAATCAATGTCCCGCCCTCAACAGCTCCACGTCCTCCCATTGCCTCTGCAATCTACCAGAAGCCACGCCTCTACTTTTCTGCATGCGTATCGCGGAACATAACAAGGTTGCATCGGGTCTCATTAATATAGGTCTATGGGTCAGGTAAGAGCCAAAATCACATGATCCTGTTTGCTGTTGTGAGGCACGACCTTGTTTCCGTGCACAGTTCCGCATTCACTTTGATTGATAGTCTCAAAAACAGGAAGTCGAAGGCCTATTGGCGCTTGTTTCTATTTGTATAGGGGTCTATAGGAGAAGGAGGGACTTATATACATTAATGTATATGATTGACCATCGGCAGTGGACCATAGTAAAAGACTAGTTAGGTATTTTTTCGCTTTTCAAAAGAATCATACATAAACATAGATTTCTCAGAAACTCTGGATATCAGCTTCAACAATGACTGTCTGTACATCAAACAACAGACTTTATATCAGGCAGAAACAGAAAAAAGAGTGAAGGGCTGCACTCCCTGCAGTCTCTCATAAGAATGAAAGTACGGCCTTGTAATGTTCAAAAACTATAAATGGACAGGAAACAGTGATGTGTTCTTCTGTTAATGTAGCTGACCCTGAGGAACAAACCAAATGAGAAAATTAAACAACGAGGCCCTGCTTCTTCCGGTCCAACGCACTAATGGATTGAAATGCTGTTTAGAAATAAATGCATCCACTGAACAGAAGGAACCACGCTGTTTTAAGATCGACAGTATTTAAAGAATGAGTACACATGAAGTGTGTGGTAATTGTCTTCATATTTCCGCATTTAATCACATGCCTCAAGACTTGACAACATTTGAGCGAATAAAACAACATCCTTATTTGCTTCGAGCACAGCCGACAAAAATAATCTAGTTTTTCTGATTAATACAGGTTTGTTTTCTAGATTTTTGTCAGTTACTTGTTTAGTCCTGCAGTTTACTGATACTTGTTGGCAGGGGTGGAGCAGCCATTTTAAAAGTGAAGGTGTTCTAAGGGTAGGGCCATTTTTTGCCACTTTTCATCCAAATAAGCTACCTTTTGCCAACATATAACACTTTTTTTCCTTTTTTGTACAATTTTTTCGTCACTGTTGACAGATTTTGGCCCATTTTAGTCACTTTTCACTCTTTTCTTGCCACATTTGGACCATGTTTTGCCAGCTGTTCACTTTTTGTCACTTTACTCATCGCTATTATTTCTTTCTTAAAATTCTCGGAACAGCAGCTTCGTCAAATGGCGGGCTGTGATTGGATTGATCACCATTCAATCAATCTAACTTGACCAATAGGTTTTCAACAGTGACTCCCTTTGTGAATTTTAGTTTTTATGAAAGTGGGTGTGGCATCCCCCACGGGTGCAACGCGCCCACGTATTGGACAACACAGAGAAGGGTTCACCTAGCTGTGAATGTCATTGAGACCAACAAGACAAGTTGAATTCAATTCAACTTTATTTTGTATAGCGCAAATTACAACAAAGTCATCTCAATGCGCTTATCAAAATATAAATTTCATAATAAGAAAGAAAAAAACCCAACAAGATCCACAACAACATGCATTTAGTGACAGTGGGAAGAAAAAACTTCCTTTTAACAGGAAGAAATCTCCAGCAGAACCAGGTTCAGAGGTGGCAGCCATCTGCCTCGACTGGTTGGGGCTAGTGGACAGAAGTACCAACAGAACAGGAAAGAGAGATAGAACATCAGAGTGTCCCAGACTAGTTGAGCCGTGAACCACAGATCAGGATCTACCATCATCAAAGAGGAGAGAGGAGAAAGCACTGACTGCAGAAAAACATGATACATTATTATCAAGTCAGCCTGCCTTGGCCTTGGCCCTCACTCCCAGTGGCCTAGTCAACACTTATTGTAAAGGTGACAAATCTCTTCCCGTTAATTGGTAAGCTAACATCGACTCCAAGGTCTGTAAATGCGACCGTTTACAGACGAGCCCATTTCCGTTCTAGCGGTTAGGTTGTTAACTAAGTGTGGTTTCCTTTAATACACTTTCCTTAAAAGCTTTAAATGTGCAATGTCTGCAATGTCTACAATGTCTACCATGTCTACCATGTCTACCATGTCTACAAAATACATAAACACAGAATATTGTTCTGTTGCCCTTCTGCTTACAAGTCCAACTACATTCCAAACTGCGGTGTTGTCAGTCAGCCTACAGCAGCTCATGAATTAATGGGGCGTGTGATTTGGGGATTTCAAAGATGCGAGGATGAGGGCAAACGCAGAAATGTCCTTTAAAGTTCACACCAGCAAACCCTGACTGATGTAAACAACGCCAAGATTCATTTCCCTGTAAACTATGCTTCATTTGGCCCGGTGTGAACACTTAACCAAATTCTGACACGGATCAAAGAAGCGGAGAGTCTCGAGGAAAACTTCTCGGAGCGATTGCACATGAACACGTTTCACATCTCTGACATACAGCTGACTGACATACAGCAGCACCACTAAAGTAAAAAAAACTAATGAAACTTAAAAAATGGCTTATATTTGGATGCAAAGCAGTGAGGAGGGGCTGTGGTGTGTGGATGTGTGTAGAAACGAACCTGGAAAAACCAGGTTTTAACATGTTCAGCAGGCAGATAGAGTCACTGTTCACTCTTCTCATTTTTGGTCCTGAAAATCAATCTCAATTTGAATGAAGTCAAATCACATAAAGTCAAAAACCAGCAGCTTTTGTAACTAAGATGCTTTTTCTTCCGTCAGTTTGAAACTATTACAAAAGTGATATGTGAATGCAAACCGGGTCAAATCAAAATTTTGCCCTTATCAGCTGTTCTCTGCTCTTGTTCACTGTGTTCGAAATGCCCTATTCCGTACTATCCACTACAAACTCAATGAGCTTATACTGTCTACTAAAAACAGTATGGTTATGAGGTTACTATACAAGTATGGTTATGAGTATTAGGATGATAACTGTTTCCAATGAAGTATACTTCCAAGTTTCCCCAAAATGCAATTTGAACCTACGACAAAAACCTGAAACACACTAAGGCTAAAGATCTCTGTTGATTCGCCACCTTTGAAAATTCTGAAAACCTTTTAATTGAGAAAAAGTAGAATATCAACATGACATCCTTTGATCCATAAAACTCGCAGAAACATTTCATGCAGACATTTCGAAGACCCGCCATTGTGCAACTGACAATACTTCCGGTTAACTTCAAAACAAAAGCCCTATTCACAAAATCATTAAAAAACTAATTAAAGACAAAAAGAGATGCTTTTGTTTTGAAAAGGGGATGTTTGACTTTTGCTTGAAGCCGGTCCAAGAACAATTTTACATTCCGCTCGCAATGCATCATGGGACAGTTGAGTATGACTAGTGTGCGCACTGTGCATACTTAAAAAATGTCCCAATATACTATACATCCAGGTATTTCTCACATACTCACTCTTTCTATACTATCTAATCTGAACTCACTGATGTCAGACAGTATGAGTAGTACGTTAGTATGCAATTTTGAACACAGCGCTGGATTTGTTGGCTTGTTCAGTTCTCTTTAAAGCCCACTAACACCTCGGTTTGTATGGGTTTTTCGGTCAGATAGTGGAGCCCAGAGTTCAAAGCAAACATGGTGACGCTACTTTTAGTTGTTATGAAGTGGAACAAACTGCCAACAGAGTTGAAGTCAGCATCCAATGTGAACATTTTAAAATCTAATCTTTTTCTCTACTGCGTACGACTGAGAGGGAGATTTTTGGTCATGTTGTTAATTTCATGTTTTTACTGTTGATTTTGATGTGTTTATTGGTTTTTAGGCTGTTGAATGTTTTTTGTTGCACTTTTTGATCATGCAAACCACATTGATTTGCCTTCTGTATGAAATGCGCTATACAAATACATTTGCCTTGTTTTGCCTTGGCTAATCTGTGCAAGGGTGATGCTACGGTTTGCACCCCTTGAAAGCTTTCAATCTCACATAAACATTTTTTAACTTTCCCTAAGATGTATACTGATTTTACCGTTTTTATAGGACAGGGCTGTGACACACACATACACACACACACCTTCACCAAAGCAACCTGACACTTCATGTATGCCTTCTTGAATGAAGCTGACATCCTTCTCACAAATCATAACATTCAGTCATTCAAGGCACAGCTCAGCAACAGCATGAACCCTCTGCTGTCTCCAGAGAAGCTGTTCACACCATATGATGCCACTGCTCAACACCCAGATCCCACTTCTACCATGGCATGCTGTTCCCTCCCCCCATTGAGCTGGCTTCGTTGGCCTTATGATGCCTTTGCTTCTCTGTGCTAGCTCCAAGTAGCCGTTACGTTATAGATCTTTTCCTTAACCTTATAGCCCAAGCACTCTTTTAGTGTTTCATGTCCTCAGAGGCTATTAAAGTCACCACAATGTGTTGACTCATTGATTTTGCCACTCGGTGCATGAGGTGCTTCTGTAATTGGTAGTGACAACATTGTCTTGCCTAACAGGGTTTTTTGTAAATTATGCTGTAAATGATTTTGCAAAAAAAAGGTGTGTAGCTCTAATGTGGTCCTTTACATTCTAATTACCATTGTGACAACAAAACCCATTGATAGGTAACTGACAAACTGCTTCCAATTGCTCAAGTCACACCAAATATTCTAAGTGGGATGTGGGTGAAACAAATGCTAAAGTCCATTTGTGTCTCACATATTTACAAATAGCCACTAAATTAAGAATTGTGGAGGCATCAGCTCAGGTTGGTCCACTAAGCTGTCCCCTAATCAAACAAGAGAGCAAATATAGTATGTGACAATGCTGAGCTGTCAACTCTAGTTTTAGTCTCAACATCCACCCACATACTCCCCCCTTCCTCCAAATGCATCATCATGTTTTTACCCATTCACTTTGCATTTCATAAAATAATGTGCATATCAAGAAGTCTTTGTCCAGTGGGCGGACAGTGCTGAAACACCTATTACTCACTTACGCTTGAGCTTATTAGACTGCAACCATGTCACACAGGAGCTTCCTCAAGGCTGGAGCTGTCTTTCTTGTGTGTGTGTGTGTGTGTGCACATGCAGTTATGACCATGTGTGCATTTTGCAAATTGAAATTAGCTTTTCATTTCAGTGAGGATGTCTGTGTGTGTGTGTGTGTGTGTGTGTGCGTGTGTGTCTCAGACTGTATTGGAGGCTGCAAACCCAGCATTACCACTGGCTGTGACCCTCGGCTGCAGCTTTCAAAAAGTCAGGAGGAGTTTCCATGTGCTGTCTCTCCCTTTCCATCACACTACATCACGCCTCACAGTGTGTGTGTGTGTGTGTGTGTGTGTGTGTGTGTGCAGTTAAACCCTGCGCTGTTTATTTTGAATCTCTTTATTTCTTTTGGAATCTTTAAATGGTTCAGACCCTATCTATTGAAGTGCACGCTGCTTACAATAATCCTTTTTTTGTTTACAGTGTACTGCTGATCTTTATTGTTGTTATTTTTGGTTTCCTTGGAAACAGGAAACAACATTGTTGGTAGACATAATCTCTTAAAGCAATATACACTAGGGGGTACTGAACTCTGATCCCCTATCCACTATATTACAGGTAATATTTAGATGCCTTGCTGCTCCAGCCCTGACTTTATAAGGTTACAGGCTGCAGGATTACATATTTATTAGATTTAGATTTGTTGGAGCAGTTTGGCATCAGGGATGTTTTTTTATTATTATTATTTAAAAACAAATAATAAAAATAGAATGAACTTGGCTGCCTTAGTTGGATACATGTGGTCAGAGGTTTCAGTAAGCTTTCAAAAATCAAACATTCAAAGGTCACAGTAGCTCAGTGTGCAGTGCTGCTGACCAGGCTCAGACACTTCATTTACCTCTGCACACCATTACAAAATTCACTGAACATGGAATGATGACAAAAGCAAGGGCAAAAGATTCAATGTCAGACAAAAATGAAACCCGGTCATCACTAGCTGCAGCACACCATACTGCTGTGTCTGTGTCCTCTCATTACTTGGAACTTTGCGAGTGCTCTTTGAGTCCTGATGTGGTGATGTGAGCGAGGCTTTCTGCTGCAGTCAGAGGCTTCTTTCTGAACTTTGTCTCTTTGCCACAGCCAATGCAGACTAGATTGTGCACTGGTACAGTTTGTTTTCATTTGCAAGATGCTGCAAAATCTTTAGGTTATTTACATAACCCTGGTTCTATGAGTAATATGAGTGAGATGTCTCATGGAGGGATGTCCAGCATGCAAAAGCTGAAATATGCAAAGGTCCAACTCGCCGCCGCACAAATGTCCTGAACAAACACTCCCCTGAACAAAGCCCAGGATGTGGCTAGACTCCGAGTTGATTGTGCATGCAGACCCTCAGGCGACCGCAGACCCTGACTCGTATAAGCCAAAGCAATAGCCTCCACAACCCAGTGCGACAGGTGTTGCTTAGTAACAGGCTTCCCCTTACAGGGATTAGCCCAAGAGACTAACAGCTGATCGCTCCTCCTGAGGCTCCTTGTCATGTCCATGCAAGTACGTCCCGCACAAACCAGACACAGCACCCCGCTGCTCACCTTGTGAGGCAGAAAGGCCAACAGGTCAATGGGAGAACATGAGGCCACCACGTTTGGCACAAAGGACGGATTGGGCTTCGAAATCATCCCCACATGACCCGGAAAGAGTCGAGCGCATGACGGGTACACCGAGAGCGCATGGATGTCACTAACCCGCTTAGCTGATGCCAGAGCCAGTAATGAAACAGCCTTTAGAGAGGCAAACTTCAGGCCCGTCTCTTCCAGCGATTCGAAAGGAGAACGTTTAAGTCCCTCCAGAACCACAGCCAGATCCCACGGTGTTACCAGTGGTCTGGACACGGGGATGAGCCTGCGCGCTCCCTTCATAAACTGGCAGATCAGTGGGTTCTGGCTCGCTGGTTTTTTCCCAAAGCCAACATGACAGGCGGCGATCGCAGCCAAATACACTTTCACAGTGGAAAAAGCTTTGCGCTTGTGAATCAGGTCCTGCCGGAATGACTCTTTTGGAGACACCATACCTCAAATACCCCCCACTTGCAATCATAAAGAGATCTAGCAGAGGAGGCTCAAGCACTCTGTATAGTGAAAATCACACTTTGTGAGAGTCCCACGATTGACAGATTGAGCCACTCAGGGGTCAAGCCCAGAGCACCAGGTGCCCTGGGTGTGGATGGAAAATCAAGCCCCTCGCCTGCGACAGCTCCCGCTGCGCAGGGACGAGCGCACAGCAACTGCCAAATCTCTGCCAGCCAGGGTATGGCAGGCCAATGTGGTGCCACCAGGATCAGTACAAGGCCTCAATGCTACCATGTGGAGGCTAGCAGGTGTGCTAGCAGGAATGTGGGCCAATGTACACCGGAGCGTCGAAGGACTTCGAAGACAGCGTTGGGTCTGAGCAGCCAGCTGGTGTGCCACCGCCCGGGAGCTCGAATTCCGTGGTGTGGCGTCGAACCGGGACAGCGCCGACCAAGCGGAGACAAGGTAAGTGCTGCCTTTTTTTGACCTGGTGTGGTCCACAAAAAAGCAAGTGCGTCCAAAACCAGCGTTCGTCAATGGAGGCTAAAAAAAGATCCGTCTGTGGACAGTTGAGCTGGTAGAAAGATGCAATATATGCTTAAGCGTGAGAAGAGGTGTGCCCATCCACCGCCGCCTCCTCTTAAAGAAGGTGGGAGTGTCCCTGGTGGACAGACACGTTTCACCAGCCAATCAGGATTGGCAGATTGAGAAACATGCTTCTGAGGGCTGCAGATGAGAGTGCATCCCATAGTGAGACATCTCAGAAAATATTATTAAATAGAACAGCTATTTTCTATAAAGGCTAAACTGGTTCCTACTTTGTTTTTTGTTTTTGCTATTACTCTAGTAAGAAAAAATCTGATGGAGGATCTGTGCAGCAATTATTTAAAAGAAATAGAGCCTTGTAGTCAAAGCCTGTAATGTGCAGAATTATTCTGATTCAAATTATTTCACTTTAAATAATGAGATCAAAAACAGCTTTTACTATTTAGTTAATTTGCCAGTAAATCCTGCCTGTTGTGATCAGTGGGCGTGCACTGTATTTTGGCTTCAAGAACGTTGAGTGGGAACAGCAACACTGTTCCCACTCAACGTTCTTGAAGCCAAAATACAGCGCTTAGGGGTGCTGCCATCTTGAAAATTTCAAATTTGGAGCCAGAGTCTGCGCAGTAGGATCCGGTGGGAGGAGCTGTGGTAACACGCTCCACCCATTTAATGTACTGCCCAATCATTGGCTGTCAATCATCGTCATATACTGTATGACCTCAAATCAACCTCAAATAACATAATTAAACAAACTTCACAGAAATATGAGCACTTAAACAATATGTAGGGGGACAATAACTAATGATCAATTTGATCACAGCAGAGTTAAGGTTTGAAAAAAAATTATGTGACGAGTATTTTAACTTTACAATTTGAGCCACATCCCATCCGTTATCATTGAGGAGGCGGGGTTTATGACCCTTACTGCAGCCAGTCAGCAGGGGGAGCTCTAAAAAAAAATGCTTCACTTCCACGGGAGTTTGTCCCGTCCATTCTTTTTACAGTCTATGGTTGTGATAGATAACTCACCTGATGGAAAACTCTGACCAGTCTGTCTGTCTGTCTGTGCCTCAAATATCTCTGGTGTTCAGGGACATACAGAGCTCATACTTGCAACATAGCTGGAGCTTGGTTCAAAGCTGTGCAACCTCAGATTGGTTTGTACTGCAATGCTACAGTTAATGAATAATTTCATAAAATTGTCTACCGTGAGCGTGAAGCAGAGCCACTAGAGTCACGTGTACGCCCAGAGCCAATCAATGCTCAGCCCGAGCATGTTCTACAGCGGAGCGATGCACTCCCGTTTACTTTCGCTTTGACAGCGGACACTTCTGTCCGTTTCAGGACACAGAAGCATGCATGTGTGTGTGCACCCCACCTCCACTGTCCACCTGTGAATATGGACTATAACATTTATTTTAACAATCAATCAAAACGGCATACAGCTTATAATCGATCTGGTCACATACACTCTCTCACTCCGCACATGGTGGAGCGATGACTAGGACATTCATTCACAGTTAAAGGGACACGGACACACACATCACCCCTGCAATAAGTATAGTTTTATTTATGCAAATTTGTCTTTTATCAGATTCTACCTAAAACGCCGCAATGGTACAAACTTTATTAATCAATTTAATTTATCATGCACATGTCCCATAAAACCAGCGAAATCACACACGCTATTTTACTTTGCATCTGTAAATATACCCCTTTATAAGACTACAGATTACAGAGTATGTACACCTCTTTGTACATCCAACCTTCAAACACATACTCATTTGTGCGGAGAAAAGTAGAGGCGTGGCTTCTGGTAGATTGGCAGAGGCAGTGGGAGCAAGTGGAGCTGGTGAGGGCGGGACATTGTGATGTTTCTCAGAAACTCTGGATGTCAGCTTTAAATGTTTTTAATGTGTGCTAAATAAATTAATGAAAATTGAAATGAAACATGTCAGGTTAAAATGGAATGCTTTGTCAAACCAGACATCAGCTTCATTCTTTTTATCATTATTATTAGTGTTATTAATATTAAAATGCCAATGAGGTAGCAAAAGCCCAGGCTTCTGTGGATACTAAGTTCGACCACATTTATCTTTCTGCTTGGAGAAATGAACCAAAGTCCTTGACCTTTACAAACTACCTGCTTATTTAGGCATCTTTGTGTCCTCTTTAAGGCTGTTGTCATTCTCCTCCCTCCCTAGAATAATGCATTACACATACATTTTCATCCCACACCATGTAGCATCTGACAAATGACTTGAAGGACTTTTACATAACAACTATGTGATACAGACACACCAGCCCACACACCCACAAATACCCTCCACAAATGTAAACCTATACACTAACACTTCATAGTAACTGTTGCTTGAAGTGTATGTTTAAAAAATAGAAAATGGGAGGAAACAGGAAAGGGAGACAGAGGAAGGAAGGGGGGCTGACGAATTGACATTCTGCCCAAGCACTGCACTCTGCTCATGGAATAATGATTAGCTCCTCGGCATTCCAGTCACACATGCTACACTATCAATGGGAGAGGGAGGAAGGAGCAAACACGAAGGAGTGGACGGAGAGGGAGGGGGCAGACTGTGGCGGCGGTGGGGTGATGGGGTGGTGGGGTGGAAGTTGAATGAGAGGGGTGTGTTTTACAAAGGCGGAAACAAGGTGAACAATCGAACAAGGAATCAAAGCAGTGGGGTGTAGAGTATGACACAAAGATGTTGCTGCAGTGTGCTCAGATACACACGTGTAAAAAAAAAAAAAAAAGAAATTCACTCTGCGTCCACACACACACACACACACGGAGAGAAATACACCACTACAGCTCCACAGACTACTTTGTCAAAGTCACAGCAGGTACAGCCACCTCAGCAAAGAGAGACAGAGGCTGTGTCGCAGGGGGGTGGAGAGGGTGGAGGGGTTTGTGGAGGGGGGGTTAGAGGAGAGGACTGCTGATGAGGTAGAGGGGGCCAAAGGAGAAATGGAAACAGCAGAAGGAAAAGAGGATGGAGGGAAACAATAAATTAATAATCACAAAGCCTGGGGAGTGATAAATGTATAACATTACTTAAATAGGTCAATCATGCATTAATAACAATATGATAATAAAAGTTACAAAGTCAGCTGTGGCCGACTGAGCACGTTTAAGTGCATTTTCCCCACTTAGTCAAACACAAAGAAGTACATCACAACTCTGCACGCCCTCTTAACTCGCTTTTCTATTTCACAGTGGATTATTGTAAAAGAAGCAACTTGCTTTTTACTAAAGTGTAACAAAAGAACCTGCAGTATGATATAAAAGTGAGCCATCAAACTATAAATAACCCTTTGAAAACAATTAAGCTACTACGCATGGTAACCTTTTATTATGTAAAATCAGTGTTTGCCTATTAGGTCAATGATTCAAACATATTCTCCAAAAAGAAAGTAAAAAAGTTGAAATTGTCATTTAAAAGTGTGTTAGGACCTCCACTGTAAACAATCTTATGGACGTTTTCGTAAAAATTTCACACATTGCATTGTGGGATATGGAGTTCCATAGATGGATGCATAGAAATGCTTTTACTTCATTCTTACTGTGATTTCATGTGACTTCCCAACACATTTCTGGTGTTTTCGTGAACTGAAAGTTGCCCAAAATCAATGGTTTATGCTAGTTTTTGGGTTTACACAGAATTAACCAAATCTCGCTGAAATTGAACGAACCAGAACAAAAAATGGTGTCAAGCAAACACTGCACCCCTTGTCAGGTGAAGAAACACAAGAAATAACGATAAGAATAAAGTAAAAACACTTCTATGCATCTGTCTATGGGTCAACGTTAAAATCCCATAATGCAATGAGCAAAACTTTTCCGAAAATGTCAATAGAAAGCTTTCACAGTAAAGACCTAAACAAACTTGCACATGAAAATGTCAACCTTTTGTCTTTCTTTTTGGAGTAAACAAAGTTTGATGAATTGATCTGTGAGGCTAACACTATGATTACATCTACTAAAAAAAAAAATATCATAGCTTTAAGTTTCTGCTTTGATTCCCTACAGCAGTGGTTCTCAACCTTTTCAGCATGTGACCCCCAAAACAAAGGTGCTAGAGAGCGGGGACCCCCACTGTACCTGATGGTGGTTGAACACATACATGAACATTAAAAAAAGAGCCATGTGGAGACAGGGCCATCTATAAGGATGAATAAAGGGGATCGTTTTTTGGGGTCCATTGTTCTATGAATCTGTAACCACATTTATTTATTCATCTGAATAATATCCACTGTTATCCAGAAACTTTATTTGTGCTCTAGCACCATATATAGTCACCTTAAAGATATAAATCCTAGTTTTAATCAGAAATCAAAATGGTTAAAAGTTGCAAATTAGAATGGCCAAAAACAGACAGAAAAAGTGGTCAAAAGGGTTCAAGGTGTCAATATTGGAACAATTAGTAGGAAACTGGGAAATAATGGGCATAAATGTGGTTACATTGGCTAAAATAAGCATGAAATAGGGTGAGAAGACGTTAAAAGTGACTATAATGGGTCAACATATGCGATAATAGAAGGGAAAAGTGGTGGAAAGAGTTTATAGGTGCCGAAAATGTCTTGAAAGCGGGAAAACATTTGCAAATTTGATGGAGAAGTGGCAGAAATGAGATTAATGTAGCAAAAATGCATTAAAAGGAGCAAAAATATTGCAAGAAAAAGTGATAATAGAATAAAATTTGGCAAGTTTGGTGTAGTTGCAGAAAAATGGTAAAAAAAAAAAATTTAAAAAAAAAGGTTAAAATGGGCTCCAATTGTTAAAAAAAAATGTTTTCTTGGTTTCTTGACGGAATCTGGCGACCCCCTCCCAGTGTCTCGTGACCCCAAATGGGGTCCTGACCCTAATGTTGAGAATACCCTCATAAAAAGCCTACATCCTTCACTTCTGTATACAACAGTTGAACATGCTGATCCATAGCAGTTATTGTAGCCTATCGCTTAAATCACTGTGACGTGTAATGCACTGCATGTATAACGATTAAATAAAATGTCAGTACAGTAAAGCAGCTAAATATCAACTATTATGTAAAAGTTGAACTTGCAAATAACGCACTTGAGGCTTTTAACATTATGATCGGTTGTGTGTGTGTGTGTTGCAGCTGCGTACGGTGTTGCGCTGCCAGTGCACTGACCTTATAATGATTTATAGAGTTTTTTTTCCCCTTCCTGTTGAATTGCTATAACATATGTAATTTTCATTTCTTTAATGGTTTGACCTTTAATGACCAAACTCAAGTTGTTTAGTGATACTGTATTCATAATGCATCCCTCAGAAATACACAGTGAAGAGTGAGTGAATCAGATGCTTTTCCAACACATCTCGTAGATGTAGGATTTGCATGAAAAGCTGAGGGCGAAATTCTGTTAACGTACTACGCAATCAGAAAAGACCTGGAGACATGTGTGATGCATGACATTGAAAAGAGGACAAATTAGCACTGTCATTTTTTATATAATAAAAAATGGCTTCATGGCTAAACTACACCTTTTTTCTGCCCCAGTGCTAATCTATGTCAATTAAAACAATAAGCCATTATGTTACCATGGAAACAAAGCAGTTTCAGGCATCACCGACCAGTCAAAATGTCATTTAAAAACACCATCAACAAAGCAAGGTTTAAATCATTCTCTGGGCTGCTGTCAGTTTACGGTTGGCCTATAATAATTTTTTTATCTCATGTTCAAACAGTATTGTACTACCGTACTATAGTTGTCAGTCTAATAAAGTAATTCACACATTTTTGAACAGTATTGCTACTTAGAGCTTAAATTACATGTACAAATCCCCTTAACCAAGCATGTTTAACTGGCCAAATCTAGCCTGTATAAGCATCCAATATGCAGTGGAAAGATTACACAGAGATCATTGATAATCTTGTATATTACATATAATTTACAATTATTTAGTTACTGAAATTTGCATACAAAATTATTTACTCTTTAACTCATTAGAAATATCATTATTAAATACAGAAGGTGATATATGGATGTTGCCTTTGGAAAGCACTTTTTAACATGAGTGCTCTATAAATAAATAAGGTTATATTATTATTACTATTATTAATAATAAAGGGCACAATTTCCATTATAACATCACAGAGAAGTACAAACTCGTCTTCTAAAATAAAGTTGCTACCTAAGGTATAAAGCAACTCCTTTCTGGCCCTTTAAAAAAAAAAAAAAAATCTATATTATTTCAACAAAACAACCATGATGACAAAATATAGAAAAAAAAAAAAAAAAAAAAAAAAACTGCTGAAAACACAATACAACATTGACAATCAATGAGTAAACAGAAAATTAAAAAAAAAAATTCAAAAGACCATTTTTAAATAATTTGGGAACTCTTTGCAGCAGGTTTAGAATGTACAAACTTTACATAACTTTCCAGTATTTTTAACTGTTGACTGTCTGACTAGTTTTTGAACATCTGCATTTATGAATGAAAATGTTTTAAATTTAAATGAAGTTGTACAAAAAATCTTGGTATACAGATAAAATGTTCACTTTTATCATTAATTTTTAAACCAAACTCATTTTGACCAAACTTAAGTGATGGAAAACCAGAATCCTGACCACGTTAGCAGCATTACCTGAGCAGTGTTAGCTTCCATGCTAATGCTACACACTACACAGCCATTTTACACAGCTAGCAGCTTAGCATGCTAATTAGGCTTTTGCAATAAAAGAAACACACAATTACTTACATCTTCCACGTTTGTGCTTGAGTCATGAAGAGTTGGTTCCTTGTCGTGCTTCATCCGGAGTCTTTGAGCTAAGCTAGCTATGTACAGTCCCATGTTTAGAAAGCAGTTCTCAGTGAATACCAGACACACACATACAAAGTAACAAACTTTTGATAAAGTTGTTTGGTAACAACCAGCAAAGATAAAATCCAAACACTGGGTCCTCAGAGGCTCAGCAGAAGGGAGGCAAAAATACACTTCTGTGTAGCTTGTCCTGCCTTCGCCATGTCTTTCACCGTGTCAGTTTACCTGCTACATAAATAGTGAGGGTGGAGCTAATCTCCCTGTGGGAGGGGAAGAGGGAGGAGTTAATTATGCATATGATCTCACAAACGGAGCAAACTCTAACTAGCTTGTGTTAGGACACATTTCAGAAAATGTGGAGCAAACAAGGGAGAGAGGAATCATACTTTTTTTTTGGTTCGGTTTTTTTTTTTACTTTTTGAGCCTCAAATAATGAGGCTATGGTCATATATATTATTGTTAGAAAAGTGAAGTTTATAAACAGATGTTGACAATTCTACCACTAGAACAGTTTACATATCTCCTGAAAGGCAAATATTACTTGTTAAAATTTATATGGAGGCCATTTATCACCTATGTGGAACATTTAGATCAATCCGAGGATCATAATGAGGAGGACTCAAGAGACTGATTAGACTTGGGACTGCTTAAAAAAGTTTATATATATATATATATATATATATATATATACAGTATGTTATTGTTTCTTTTCTCTTGGAACTATTGAAGTCTCTGGACACTTTTGTAACTTGTTATTCTTTGTGAAGTAGAATAATCATGTATATGTGTCTGAGAGGTTGTATCATTGTTGTGTGTGTTGTAAAAGCTAAAAAATAATAAATATATTGTGGGACAAAATCAGGTGAAATATATTCCAAAACATATATTTTTTTAAAGGAAAACCTTAAAAAAGTCTTGTTTCGTGCCTGTACAGAGAAATTCTACATTTATTATCACCGTAAATGAAAACTGGTTCTCGGTGACTGACATGAGAAAAAAAAAAGTAAATAATTAATATATCCAGGAAATAAACATTGTTTAAATCAAGTAAAGTTAACTGTGGAACTTCCACTGCTTATACAATATTTTCTGGAATTGCATTTAAAATCTTTTTATATTGTATATACTGTTTCAAAGAAAAAACCGAACCAAATTCAAACATAAATTAATCTCGAAAACTTTCCTCTGAAATCCATTACATTAACAATACAGCTGCAGCATCTAACTGTGGATTTGACGGCGACGGCACCAACTTAAGTAGAGATTCACAATTTACACGAAAGTCATTGTCTTAGTTTATCTGTTCTCATTTCGTTCTGCTTTAATCTCTGATTGGCTGACAAAAAATTGCCTCAGTAACCTCGAGTATAAACATTTTCCATCTCAGCATGCCTCCAAATCTCCTATTTGTAAAAATTTCTAGTTGCCAATAAAACGTGGCCTTTTGCCATTTCTCATTCTATGAGCAAGATATTGCCTTCAAATGATAATTACTCATAAAACTAAGTAATCAAATATTTCCCAGTGTGTTTTCCATACAATTATCACTAAATATATTCTAAATAACGACATGAAATAATATTAGCTCATTAGCATCCAATCAGGAAAGGCAATGGAATATACCCTGAGGTTAAGTTGACAAGTTTTTAAATCCATGGAAATAAAGCATTTGACTGTGTTTTTTTTTTTATTGAAGATTTGGACATTTTGCAATTTTCAAAAACAAATCCAAGCAGACTGAATATAATCCTCATTTCCAGTCCGTGAGCTTCTTTCTCTTCACTTCCTCTCCTCTTTCTCTCTACGTGTCCTGGCATTGGAGCTAACGCTTCCTGATCTGTGGTTTGTGAATCAAACAGCTTGTGATCCTCTGATGTTCTTCCTCTAGCGTTCTGTTCTGTTCTTCTTGTCCAATGTCACTAACCCCAGGCACATGGTCCCACCTCTGCGTTCTGCTGGGGATTTCTTCCTGTTCCAACTCTTTCATTATTCAGTATCACAACTTTATGATTAGTATCTTGTGATGACTTTGTTGTGGTAAATTGAACTATCCTATGAAGAGACTTCTTTGACACAGCTTTCTTCCATTGCCCAGTGTTTTCACCTGTGATCAGCGGTGGACCGGGACAGAAGTTAATGTCTGTCTATATCAGCAACACCACGTAGAAGCCGTTATTAGGTCAGTAATGCACAACATCTGGCTTTTTATGTCTTTATTTTAAGTATTATTCCCATAGAAAACCTTTTAAGGAGGTACCTTTTTAACCCGCTTTTATCAATTTCCTTCAGCCATTTTGTAACTTCCTTTGTCCCATTTTTACCCCTTTTTAATAAAGTTCTGACACTTTTTCAGACTTTAGCTAACTTAATAAATAATAAATAAATAAATACCCCTTTTTTGTCTTTTTGACACTTTTATCCAATTTTTGTCCTTTCTTTCATTTTTTGGCCACTTTTAATCCAAATAACTTTTGCCCAATAAATACCTTGTTTCCTTTTACCCTATATTTGACCTCTTTTTGTTTCATATTTTTGCCGTTCCTCACTATTGTTTGACACATTTTGCTCATTAAAGATAGAAAGTGTTCATTCATACGATTGCTGTTCAGACAACCCCCGTTGCTATTGGTACGATTACCAAAGTACAAGTACGTAGCGTCTTAGGGTTAAGGTTAGGGTTATATGGTACAATTTTTAGGGTTAGGGTAAGGTTTAGTCTTAGTCACGCAACCTAAATGTCGGTATATTGAAACGGCAACCGTACGGATAGCCACTGCCTTCAAGATACTCTTTGCCATTAAATACCACCTGGTTCCTCTTTATTTGGCCATTTTTTGGCCACTCTTCACTGCTTTTGGTCCATTTTAGTCACTTAGCACTCTTTTGTTGCCACGTTTTTGCCAGTTTTGGACCATTTTTGGCCACCTGTTACCGTGGCTGCCTCCAAAACATAACGGACCGGACCAGCCCACTTTATGGTCGACGGCCCACCGGGACACTACCCAATATGCCAGATGACCAGTCCACCAGTGCCTCTGATGTCACCTCTGTTTAGAGCAGCGCTTATCAAAGTGTGTGGCGCGCCCCCTGGTGGGGAATGGAGACATGACAGGTGGGGCGTGATAAACAGGAGGACATTTTCAATTTCCTGCCAGACTTCTTAAATGTCTTTCTTCTTTGACAATAAAGATCATTAACGCCAAACAAAACACCTACACGCAAAGAAAGAAATTAAAAGGACATTAATTTATTTGACTGTATTAGAAGGACCAGGAACAATATCTACTGTGGGACTAAAGCACCTACTTCACAATAGAATTTTTTTTAATTGCTGACTTAAAAAAGAATTTCCTTTTTTGTTTTTGAAGCTTTTCGGCACAGATTAAAAACAACGTTTGGTTATTAATTACCTGCATTTTTAGAGTATTTTTTATACAGGTGATTCGTTTAATCTATTTTTTTTATTTTTTATTATGAAATACTGTGTTACTTGTTCCCTGCTAGTTCAATTAATTTGAAAATGTGTTATTTGTCAGGATTATTTAGGTGCAGGTGAAAGTTCGTTTAAGGTGGGGAATACTACAAAAAAGTTTGGGAATCACTGGTTTAGGGTCATTTTTAATGTGCATTATCTGATTGGTTAAAGAGAACTGTGGCACATTTGAATGAGTGCAGGGTGGACTGTGAGCACCAGGTAATTTACTTTAACTTTATATATATTCAGAGCGAGAGATCGATACAATTAATTTCATAGCGCTTAATAAAATATTAAATTCTTAGGAAAAAAACCAACAATTCCACATGAACAATCAAATCAGCTACAGGGGGGAGAAAAAAACTTTTTTTTTCCCAAATTATCTGAAACTGCCAGGGAAAAATAAGTCTTTGTGTGGAACATGTCAATGATTTTAGTTTAGAATGAGAGCATTTGGTTAATTACTGTTTTCCAGCCTGCTTTGGGAACCAAAGAGCAACATTAGCTAATAAAAGCACATTTTGTACCATCACAATGCAATGCACACGAGAATTAAAGACGCACAAAGTAGCAGCTGCGTGGAAGCCTGCATTATTAATGAATAATGATTAACTAAGTGTGGAGATTAGGAAGAGCTGCAGCAAAGGCATGGGTTGGTATTAATCACCTTTTTTATAGTTATAACCTGTAGATTGTAGCATTTCTTTAGGTGAGAAGTGCCAATGATAGGGTAGGAGAGTGAGTACATATGCTCGAGACTCTCTTCTTTACACATGAGCAACATTAACTGTACATCAGCTGGATAATCATCTATTTTATTTGGACATATTAACAGATAAACCATCTCTTATCTGGGCCTTCTTCAGCTGCCTATACACATGCTATGAATAATTTACAGAGATAATTGCAAAAACCGGCACATGCGAGCACATGCAGAAATGTAATTTCCCCCCCAGTAATAAACGTGCACAGCTTTGAAAGTAAAGTGAGCTTTGTTGTGACTTCACTGGAGCGCGGAGTGAAAATCTATTGCAACACTTAATGTTTGTGGAGGATGTGCAGGAGGATCAAAGGTGGACAATATTTTTTTAAATGTAATGGCTCTTTAATGACTTAACATCTGCCTCTTTCTTTTTTTTTTTTTAACGTAGGAATAAAAACATTTGTATAAATAATTTAGAGCAGTATAAATTTCGACAACATTTACGCAGTGACACTTAATTCCAAACCATTTTTAGTGGCATAATTATTGAAGTTTACTGAATTATTGTAAGCTAGCACCTTTAGCAGATTGTATCATGTTTCAGCTCCAGTGATGATAATTACAGTGGTTAGCTGTAAAAAAACTACTCTCCCAATAGAAATTAGGAATATATAAAGTGGTTGGAATAAAAACTTTCCAGGCCAAGGCAGAACTGAAAAGGGAAAAGTATGAAATCAATCAAAATCACCACAGCAAGTCATAATTATGAGTTAGTAAAGTCATAATTATGAGATACAAACTGGATAAACAAAACAAAATATTGCATTTCTTTGCAACTTTACATTACAAATAATTTTCTCATAATTATGACTTTCTGTTTCATAATTAGAACTTTTTCTCACAATTATGACTTTTTTTCTTATAATTATGACTTTCCTTCTCATAATGATGACTTTCTCTCATAATTGTGACTTTCTTATAATTATGACTTTCAGCCTCATAATTGGGACTTCCTTTTTCATAATTATGACTTTCCTTTTAATAATAATTTTCCTTTTCATAATATTGAATTTCCTTCTCCTAATTATGACTTCCCTTCTTATAATTGACTTTGTGTCTCAATTATATCTTCCTTTCTCATAATTATGACTTTTAGTCTCATAATTATGGCTTTCTATCTCATAATTGACTTTCTCATAATTATTACTTTCAGGTTCATAATTATGACTTTCTATCCTCATAATTATTACTTTAGTAACTAGTAATTATGACGTGTCAAAGTGATTTTATCAACCCATTGATCCTCAATAAATAAAGAAACTGAAAAGTGACACATACTGTTTGCAATCAAAAGTTGTTGTTACTGCTGTGGGATTGTTACAGCAGAGCATCTCTCCACCAGCATCAACATCCACTCTAGGTGTTTTCTCATTCTAACAAAGGAGGAAAACTTTACCAAAGAACCAGCAGTGCTTGCACGGCAGAGGAGAAAATAAATAAAGAAAAGAAAACAGGACATATTTGATGACTGGTTGTTGTTGACTTACAGAAAAGCAATTAAAACCCGGTGAAATTCTTGGCTGCAGCCCCCCTTTTTTTTTTTGCACCATGGGCGCCCCCAGCTTCCTGATTTGCTTCCCACTCTGCAGAAATGCGGCCATTTCCACCTTTCAGTTGCCCAGCACAACCATCAGCATTTCTGCCTCTATGACATGAAAACAAACCCAGCCTGAATGCCTGTGTGTGTGTGTGTGTGTGTGTGTTTTATCTCAAACCCTCCTGTCAGCAATCACTGGGTGGGAGACGGTCATAAACTGAGCTTTAGAAGCAAATAATGGGCTGCTGAATTGCTGGCAAAACTTGAATTGCATGAACTTTGTGGCTTTCCCATTCACACAAGAACAGGATCATTATTTCTGATAACTGTCCAGGAAGTAGTGGATAATTTCATTTCAATACTTGATCGAAATGCGTTTTGGTGAAAATCTGTATAACGCTGAACCTTTGCATGTTAATTGTACATTCAATTCCAATTTGACAAATGATAAAATATCCTTTAGATCAGGGGGTGTCAAACTCATTTTAGTTCAGGGGCCAAATACGGAGCAGTTTGATCTCAAGAGGGCCACAGATTTTATGGTGGAAAATGATTAATTTCAACATTATTGTGCCCTAGTTTGCACTTGTACGTATACATAAAACACATAATGTGGAAGAACCCGACCATATCCAAGCAAAAAGTGATAGATAGGTTAATTAAGGGAAATATTATGTCTTAATTTGTGAAAATTTTAGGCTTTAGAAAGAATTTAGGGTTTTTTTTTTTTTTAAATGTTTACCATTAAAAATGACTGAAATTATGCAATATAAGCATGTGAGCCCCTGCAATGTTTTATTTCATTTTTACTTTCTCTTTCAGGCCGTATTTGACACGTGCTTTATATTATTATAGAGTTGAAAGCAGCACACTGAATGTGTGGCCGTTTCATAATTTTCTCAGCTCTGATGGCGTTTGTCTAACAGCTAACAGGTTGGGCGAGGATTTACAGCCCGACCTATAAAGTCCATCCTATCCGACGGGACAGAGGTGACGGCCTGGTGCCATCCAACCACTAAAATGATGGACGTTCACAATGTGTGAAAGCTGAAGCGTTTTATTACAAAGAAAGCAGAGGACATTTCACAGGCAACCATGTCACCACCTTGAAAATAAAGGGCTGTAATACATCATGTTTTAATACCACAGCTGAGTGAATACACAACATTTGTATTTAAAATACATTGGAATTTAACTTAATAAAATGTTTTGTGGAACACTATCTGTGAAAATCAAGAATAAATTATTCCAACCAAAAAATTTGCTTTTTTTGATTAAAACACATTGTTTCATCATTAAAGTGGATGATTTTTTCCCCCCAAATTAGCTCAGAAATCTTTAATCTACATAAAGAATGATCAAGCAAACATCTTTCACCCACCAGACTCTCATATAGTCTCTTCCACGACGTACTCGATGGAGTGATGCTGCGGGTGACTTGCCTGCACCATTGTGATTTCATTTCCATCCATGGTGATGGTGGGGATACCTTGGCCCCCCAAAGCGGACGAGGGCAGGATGACGACCTGCGAGGCCCCCTCCAACCCGCTGAGCTGATCCGACGGGATCATGACCGTCTCCGTTTCTCCTTCGGCTCCCTGGAGCACATAAATGGTTTGCACCGTACCTGCCTCCCCCTCGGCCGAGGCCGCCAACGACGACAACACGGTGGCCTCCTGCAGCATCTTCTCCACCTCTGCTGCATCCGCCACCTGCACCACCTGCTCAGTGGGTTCTGATGGAACGTCTCCGTGGAGTCGGATGTGCTTGTCCAGGTTGGAGCGAGAGCGAAAGGCCGTGTTACAGTGAGGACACGGGTAAGGCTTCTCTCCGCTGTGTGTGCGCGCGTGCTCGGTTAGACGCGCGGCCACGCTGAAACTCCTGCCGCAGATCCAGCAGCAGAAAGGACGCAGGCCGCTGTGGATGCGCTCGTGATCCTGGAGATGGGGCAGCTGACGGAAACGCTTCCCGCACGTGGCGCACTGGTTAGGGAAGAAAACAGGAAAATATACACAAAATAAATGTAAGTGAAACAGCAAATCATTATTGTCCACAATATATAGACCAAAACTCATTATGATATTTTTTTTCAATTCAGGGTTAAATTTGCTGATGTACAATGTCACATACAGTAGTAGGGCTGCTCAATTAATCAAAATCCGATTACGATTTTTATTATTACACTCAACGATTACAAAAATAACATGATGGAGAAAAAAATGATTTAAAAAAAAAAAAGCTAGCATGCAGGCAAACATGATGAACGTTGTATAGACACATGGCAGGAGAAACGGAGTAAAAACACTTGGTAAACAAATGGCAAGTTAAATTCTCTTATATGGAACACTTTGGGTTTGATGATGAAGGCGTAGATCAAAGTGTTTTGTTTTGTGCAAAAGTGAACATACATGATTTTAGTGTTTGAAGGATTTTATTTATGTTTAAAGAATATATTTTATGGTTTTTTTGTACAAATAATAAATAACTGTTTGGTTGACAAAGAATCCTTTGAATAATCGTGAATTCAATTATGACTAAAATAATCACGATTATTATTTTTTCTATAATCGAGCAGCCCTGCCACATAAGCTCATTTATTAACAAAACAAATTGGCAAAGGCAGTGGGAGGAACTGGAGCGGTTTAGGGCGGGGTGCCTGTGTGGCATTTTGCATCAGCAAATTTAGCCAAGAATTGTCTTTCTGGTCCGAATAAATTAGAATTTCTATTATCGAGATTTATATTGTATATCGCCATTTTGAGGAAAAATATCGAGATATGAGTTTTGGTCAGCCCTAATTCACACTATAGCAATTCATCTTTTCCCAAAGCTCTCCACAGATGTGACTCCAACAGAGCAGCACAGTGAAATGGTTACTACAGTCTTGTTCTGTCTGACCATCAGGCGCCTGTTCAGATGTCCAGGCAATAGTATTTGTGTTTACTGACTGCTTTGGCACATTCTGACTCGTTCCCTTACAGGGTCAATAGAGCTGCCAAGAGGAGACACTGCATGGCCCAAAGGGAGAAAGGGAGAAAGGGAGAGAGGGAGGGAGGGAGGGAGGGGGAGAGAGAGAGAGAGAGAGAGAGAGAGAGAGAGAGATGGCAGCACAGTAAACAGTCAATATCTTCTTCAATTATTTCTTATCCAGGAGTGGAAGTTTTAGATGAGAATATAAATCTCTCAGAGCGAGCTGGCTGTCATCCACTGCTTTCTCAGAGTTTTTAAGGACACCCATCCAATGTCATATTTTTGTCAGCATGCTTTTAAAACCATTAATTACACCTCACGCCAAGGAGGTCATACTTTCACCAGCATTTATGTATTTGTTCATCTGTTAGCAGCATTATGTCAAAAGTACTTCATGCAATTTTAACTTAAGATAGACCTTATGCCATGGAAGAGTCCATTACATTTTGGGAGAGGATCCAGAGCAACATACTGATTGTGAATTTTTATCACCATTCGTAATTGACTGATCTTTATGAAATTTGACTAATTTATGTTGGGTTGGATCCTCAATTACCCCATTCTTTTTCATACAGATCAGCCTTTAAAGTGTGAATGATCCAGGTACTATGAACAGGATCAATGATCCAGATAACTGACAGTATCTAAAATAGAAGAGATTTGGCGCTTGGTGAAAGTTTGCGCTATCTGAGTTCTTTTGTCTGGAGTTGCAAAACAAAAAAATGTTTTTTTTGTTTTTTTTTTAATTGATTGCCAGAGGTGAAAGTAACAGTTTACAAGTACTGTAATTGAGTTGCTTTTATGGGTACTTGTACATTTTTGAGTATATTTCTAAATCAGTCATTTTACTTGTCCTGAAGTACATTTGAAATGAAGTCATTTGTTACATTTCTACACCCAACCGTTACTGATTAAATTACTACTTTTTTGTTTTAAAATGATTGAACATTGTGAAACTACAAAAAATGAAATGACCAGACAATAATCGATAGCCGACCAACCAAATTAAACGTAACGTACGGCGCCAAAACAACATTAAATGCCAGTTATTTTCTCAGTTTTAGAGTTCATAAATACATCTATACTTAGAGCCTGGGATTTTTTTTTTTTAATTGAATCCATTGGTGTTATTTGTATTGTTATTTTTTTTTTTCGAAATTGTACATTTTGACAAATCTTGTATTTTATACAGATGCCTTTATTGAAAAATAAATTCAGTTCAAATTGTGCAAGATTTCAACTCTTCATTTTTAGGTTTATACAAGAGATGTTTACTGTATGCAAGGGAACTGTGGCAAGATGTATTACCAATAATAAAAGTGGGGGGTGAAAGTAACTAGTAATTTTTACTTTGGGTACTATTTAATTGAGTTACTTTTTACTTGTACTTGAGTATTTTATGTATGACTTACTTGTAATTGAGTACAATTTCAATCAAGTAAAAGTACTACTTGAGTAAAATATATCAGTACTCTTTACACCTCTGTTGATTGCAAACCCAATGACCCATCAGAGCCCCCCAAACAAGCTAAAGCCACAATGGGAAGCATAGCCCTCTCAAGTTACTCATAATGCCAAACACTGTATTATATCTATAACATACTGTACATCAGCAGGAATAATTAGCCTTCTGCAGTGAGAAAAGGCTCCAGTTACACGAGGATTTACTTCACCTGGAGGCAGATTAGTTTTACAGCTAGAAAGCAGAATACACAGGAGCTACAAATGAATGACAAAAACTAAAGCTTTACCTTACATTACTACTGAGACGCTGTGATTGTATTTATAATTTCTGCTGATGGCTTTGTCATAGATCTCAGAGAAATACAGCAAAGTACATTTACTTTAACAGTCTTTGCACATTATCAACTTTGCAAATACAGCTTCTACTCCAGGATTAAAGTGTAAATTTAATGTGGATCAAGAATCATCCTCCTAACTGGCTGTGTGTTTGAAAAGGGATGCTCTTTTGATCTCCGTCTTATCGCGCCTGAAAGGGCTTTAAAAAAAAAAAAGACGCCACAAATATTAAATCAATTTCTGCCACCCCGCATGTTAAGATAGGCGCGGGTGGGTCTATGGTTGATGTCCTGCCTCATCACTGGAGCGGCAGAGAGAGATAGAGAGAATCCCAAAATAGTAACAGGCACAGAGGGGATGTGACAGGTTCTAACTCAGCTCTGTCATTAATCACAGGTACACAGGGAGGATGGAAACACCCGCAGGACACACACTGCACAAATGGCCCCAGTGCGGAAACAGCAGAGATGGCCTCGTCTGAAGAAGAGTGTGACCATGAGGAAGAGGTTGTTCTGCTCTGGGTTTCAATTCTAACTGCAGACATTGAAAAACTCAACTGGACAAAGGATGACTTTGAAAGCTGCCGTGGCATTAAAAAAGTTGCTCTTTATGCTGCAAAGTTCCCATTAACACGCTCACCTCAAAGGGCCTCTCATCAGTGTGTGTCCTCATGTGAACGTTGAAGGTGGAGTTGTAGGCAAATTCCTTGTGGCAAATCTGACAGCGGAAACGAGGCCTGCTTTTAGACTTGGAGTACTTTCCTTGGAAATGCGCGACCACATGCTCCTCCAGGGCGCTGTTGCTGGTGAAACGCCGGCGGCAAGGCCTCACTGGACATTTGAGTGGCGTCTGGCCCGTGTGAGATAGCCGATGAAGGTCGAGGCCCTCCTGTGTCATGCAGCGATGGCCACAAAGGTCACACTCCACCTGTTTGGAATAAATACAAACAAACAGGAAAAAAGTTACAAATTAAAAAAATAACGACTGTTTGGTAACACTTTACTTACACTGTCATTATTATGACAACACCTGTCATTAGCATGAAAAAGGTGTCATGAAGGATGTCATTAAGGGTCGTTCGTTACCCTCACCCGAATAAGAATAATTCTGATTTTTTTTTTTAGAAACAGAAATTATTTATATCTCAGATCAGGGTCGCCACAACACCTATAGATGGGCCCATACAGAGGAGGGGAGATGTGCATATTTACTGTTGTATATGAGTTTTCATATTTTAATTTACTACATCATACATTGCCCTCTCACCGTTCTCTAGAGCCCCACCCAATGCCTATACTTTCCTTCCTGAGCCTAAAACTAACCCTTCCCTAATATCCCTCACTCTAACCCCCACCCCTAACCCTAATCCGAACCCCCTCTCTACTTAGCACTTATATATATATATTTTTAAATAATTTTAGAATTCTTAATTTTTTCAGTTGGTTTTTTGTTTCCTTTATGAATTCTTGAAAATTGCTTTTAGCACATTCCACGGGTTTTCCAACAGCCAAGGCACATCACCTTTGCTGAAGTGCTTTGTCTGAGTGCTTTTTAAATTCCAAATTAGTTCAAGGTGTCTAAACTTCTATTTTTCTTGAAATTTTTATTTTCTTAAGTTTTGATTTCTTTTTTAGTTTTATTTTGCCTTTTGAGAATATACTTATTAAGAGAATATTAAACAGAATATAAGGTTTATTTGATACTATAGACATCCTGTTGCCGTACCTCACCTCTAGTTTCCTATCCTAACTAACCTCAATAGATCCCTCCACCTAACCCAAAAAATGCCAACATAGCTCCAAAGGTAAGGCTGTGCAATTAATTGAAATTCAATTTTGATTATTACAATCAACGATTACAAAAATGACATAATCAACAAAAAATATTACTTAAAAGAAGAAGAAGAAAAAAAAAAAAATATATATATATATATATATACAGTATGCATATTTTTTTAATTTTTTTTTTTAGTTATACATGTTTTAATTGCTAAATAAAACAACCAGGATTTAGGATATCTACAACAAAAATAAAGCTTGGCACACACGAGACAGTTGTTTAATGCACATGAGTTTCTAACCTGTCCTACGCAGCGTCCACGGCCCTGGCCTCGACCACGACCCGTGTTCTTCTCCTCCTCCGTCGTGGGACAGCGCTGCATGTGGATCTCCAGCACCGACTGGTTGACGAACTGGGACACACAGTGGGGGCATGTTGCCGGCTGTTTGTCTGAGACCAAACAGAGTGAACGTTCAGACTGCTGTTACTATTCCCCTATCATTACATCATCTCTACAACCTGATAGTAGTTTTA
This sequence comes from Gouania willdenowi, assembly GCF_900634775.1. Classification (NCBI taxonomy): domain Eukaryota; kingdom Metazoa; phylum Chordata; class Actinopteri; order Blenniiformes; family Gobiesocidae; genus Gouania; species Gouania willdenowi. The sequence continues at coordinate 10,682,334 of NC_041059.1, forward strand.
TTACCATACAATAACCCAGAGAACGCAGCTTATTCCTGTCAACAACAAATGTCCCAGGGATCCATCATTGATACTGTGACCGAACGGCAAAGCCTCCAATAACTGTATAATCTGAAATAGGGTAGCAGCTATTGATTATTCCATTGGTTGAGCTGGGAAATAATCCAGTAATTGGATTTTACAAAAAGCTGGCATGTCCTGCATCAGCCGTCCTCTTACCACTGCAGCTTTCGACAAGAAAATAAACTAATTACCAGAGACAAACAACCAAAACTATATTATGTAAACAGTTTTAGTTTTTTTTTTTTTTAAAGAATATTTAATTACAGTTGGTTATGGTTGGAGGCTCTTTTTCCCCATTGTCTTATATACTGTAGACTCACTCCTGAATAAATAAACTATTGCACTATTCAACGAGCTGAAACACATCCACAGTATGTACTTTAAGCTGTGCTATCTCTTCTGTTTAGCTATTGTGATCCCATACTTCTGTCGTTTTCATTGCATTTTTTGTTTTAATCTTAGTTATTTCACACATTAAATGTCTGAGCTTGGCCTTTGCAATGCTTCAACACGCCATAAACATCAGAAAACATTGATGTGCATCAAAATTCACTAATAACAATCCGGGTTTAACAGGATCCACTGGAATATTAAATCGATGCTAATCAGATCCTGAATCGATGTGCAGGTGATTGGCTAAATCATCTTGTAACTGAATAAATATGGGTTTTTAAAGTTAGAAATGCATAAGATTAATAATAGAATAAACTTAGCACAAAATTAAGGAAATTGTTTGGTAGAAATCTAAAGAAGCAAGAGAAGCTATTACACCTTCATTCATTTTTTTCCTGTTTTCTATAATTAAGACCACGTAACATCTCTCTGTAATATAAGAATTTGTAATTATTGTGTTAGGGTAAAAATCTTCAATAAAATATATATGGCAAAAAAATAAATGCTTGGTAGGTTTTTTTGTGCAATAATTTTTCTTGGCAATAACTTCTACACTGCTGGAAAGCCTGTTTATTTCCCTTTAATATGGTGCCTAATTTGTAAAAAAAAAAAAAAAATGCATTTGTGAGTTTAGTATGTGGGTTGCACCCATTAAAAATTTGCCAAATTTTTTCTGCCAACGGTTTGATTTCTTTAGACTTCAATCATCTAATTTACCAAACAAACACCCAACATGAGTCAATGGCAGAATAAGCTTTTTCGTATTTGTTTATTAGAAAATTACCAAACTTGGCAGTTTTCCCTCAAACCAAAAAAGATAATTGAGTTATGATATTAATATCAGGCACTATAATGGTGGACTAAACAGTTTGTATCAATGCTAGGCATGTTTAGTAACTGTCAAAGACCCAAGGACTCCCAGTAAAATGTTGAAAACGGCAACACATTGCCTCCACTGATTGCCTTCTATCCATTCTTCATGCCATTTTTTCTCTGTCAGCGACACACAGGCGCCCAGCCATCAATGTGAAGTAATAAAAAAATGATTCATGCCCTGTTCTGCTTCAAACACATCGACAATGTAGACAAACTTCATTTTCTGCCTAATATTTCCCACATACTAACAGGTGCACACTTCTTTCCCCTCTTTATCATTGTTTTTCAGCTCACCTGTGAATACTCATGATTTTAAGGCAAGAGAATGGATTTATTGCGTTGAGGTTATTAACATGGGTTAGATCAGCAGCGGTCAAGAGACACACACATTAAAATGTGCTCATATGTTAAGGTTTCATTTATTCAGACAACTTTTTTTCAGGAAATTTACTTTCAAATTTCAAAAGTAAATTTCCCAAAAAAAAAGTTGTCTGAATAAATTGAACCTTAACACTTTATCTACCTATCTACCTATAAAAGCAAGAAAGTTCTGTATGCGTGTGTGTTTGTGGAGCAAATATCTCCCCGGCGCGGTATCTGTTTGATCTGAAACTTTGTCTACGGCTTCCAAATACCACAAGTGTGTGCGCCCGTTATTTTGGAGTAATTTGGTGTTGCAAAACATTCACACCGTTCATTTTAATTTTAAGAATATGGCTCCCTCTCGGTATTGAGTGCGGTACTGAGTGCATTACTTCCGGTGACGTTACTGTGTCGCAGTTTGTCTGGGTTTAAAAAAGGTCAATATTAACGGAGTTCACTTCCTCCTCCGTCTGCATTACTGTGCGCAGCGGCACCTTATCACAAACTGACTGGTTCCACAACACGGCTCCACGATGATTATCGTTTGTTCTGTGCAAGGGTGAATGATACACTAGCGCTCAAGTCGGCAGATGGATTTCTGAGCGCGTCCTAACCCAGAACTCACTCACACGTGCTGTCCCTTAGAGGAGAAAAAGCCAAAAGTGGTACATTTAACCCAAATTCACCCCAGAATTGTCTGTCTGGTACAAATTTATTGAGGTAAAAATATCCAAATTAACATCACTATTTTGAGAAAACAACGTTGAGATATGAGTTTTGGTCCATATCACCCAGCCCTATTTGAAGAAATCATATTTTATTTTTCCAGTTATGAAGGGTTTGGTGAAGCAGCAGGTTTGAGTATCTCCATTAAGGTTAAGAACCACTGCTTTAGTTGGTTTACCATGTATTCTAATTAGTGCAGGTTATTCATCATTCACTGATTGTTGAAAAACAACAACAATGTCTGACATTTAAGATTATTGAACTCTGTGCCAATACCTTTGGAAGTCTTGAATCATTACAACATGTGGTTTTCACCAATAAATTGTTGTTTTTGTTGCAAATTCATCATCTCTCTGTCAAATAAGTCCTCAAATAATGTATTCCTCTCTAAGCAGCTGCATCAGCAGGCAATGATACTTCCACCCACATTTCACAGGGTTGCTCTAAAGAAACCCAGCTGGAAACCGCTGACTTTGATGCTTCATCAGTATCAGTATGTCCACAGGCCCTTATGCCAATATCTCATAGTCTGCTAATCATCTCCTCTGTGTGTCCCGGTGGGGGCAAACATACTCTGCTCCCTATAGCGACCCTCTAATTAAACTCTTTATGGGGACATTCCCAGCCTATGGCCCTGTACTGATCAATAGATCTATCTATCCAATCATCTTCCTTTAAGGAGCCATGTAAATCTGACCTCCGCTGCACGGTGACTCCTCAGGCTTAACTAATGAGGTTGCCGTGCCAACACCTGCCTGATTAAGATGAAGTGTCAACATGTTGACCCAAATCGTTTTCCTCCACCTCTTCCTTCATTTCTCATGGCTAACAGATCAATAGGAAGTTTGTGGCCCACTGTGGAGGTGAGAATGCACTTAATGCAAACAAGAAATGTACGTTTGCAAACAAAGAGAAGCACTCGGGCCAACTTGATGAGGTCTTTTCTCGCCGACTTTGCATTTACTGATAGTGATGCGCTGCATGCTGCACTGATAAAGACCATCATCACTAATTGGTTTGTGTTACACTGAGGCATATGGACCTGCATCTGCTCCTTCTTTGCTTGTTCATTACAATTATTTTCTTTTTCTACAAATGCCACAAACATTTTTTTTGATTAAAATCCATCCTGGGACTGAATAATAACAGATATGAAGCCTTTAATCAATAATAAAGGGTTGAGTTGTAAATGACACAGTTTTAACAGTTAAAAAATCACCATTCCAGATTTACCCAGAGCTATAAATGGTGTCCCAGTAGCAGGTGCTCGGCTGCCACAGAAAGTTATTTAGAGTCAGTGAATGCGCGTCCAATTTTAAACATTTCACCAAACTTGTGTTTAAATTTGTTTATTGAGAACACAAAGGGTCACAAGTTAAAATTTCAATTGAATTTAAACTAAAACATTTGTCCTAAAGGCAAAAAAGTGACTAATTTACTTCAAGCTTTAAAGGCTAGCCGTTTTCATGTAAACAATGTTTTTCCTTTGACAGAGTAAATATAGAGGTCGACTGACTGAAGAAAAAACAATGTTATTCTGTAGAAAAGGTGATAGACAAAGCCAAAAACCTTTTATTCAAGTAGTCAATTCCATTGAAACAAACCTTCTCATTTAAAAAGGAGACCTATTATTTTACTGAATAAACCGAGTTTAAAAAAAAAACCTTTTGCAAGCAGAGGACATACTGTACATCTAGTGCACGTTGCTAGTGCTAGATGGACCAAGTTCTAGCCTTGGGACCTGATTTCAATTATTTGTAGCACAGATTGAAAAAGATGCTTGTAAAAATGCTTGGCAAATTTCTCTGAAATCCATAGCAGCACATCTTAGAGGTACTCTGGTTAAAATCTGGGGGCCTGTGGATGCTATCTCAGAACTTCTGCTTCGTTATCTACCGCCCAGATGTTTCAGGTCGTCTGGGACAGACGTGCTTTATGTTCCCAGAACAAAAACCAAACACGGAGAAGCAGTGTTCAGTTTCTATGCTCCTCATCTGTGGAAAAAACTCCAGAAAACTGCAGATCCGCCCAAACTCTCAGCTCTTTTAAATCAAGGTTTAAGACATTTCTATTCAACACTGCTTCGAATTAAACAGTCACACTATTTAATTTGATATGATCCTGTTTTATTGATTGATATTGTTTAATAACTCATTTCTAAATGAAATCTAATTTTTAATGGTGTTTGCACTTTGAATTGTCGTGTACATGGAATGTGCTATACAAATAAACTTGACTTGATGAACTAAACAGCTCATTGTCATGTTCTACAAAGAAAATTTTAAGCAATACGCAGAGTTTATATTCAAATTAATTATAACTCTCACACTACTTACTGTGTACCAACACTAATTTCCAGTGAACCTGTGGAAACGGTGGTCTCAGTTCCCACCTTCCTTTTCTTTAACCTTGAAGTAGTGGCAAATAGAATGTGTTGTTCTCAGAAATGTTCTTCAACATTCCTCGGTTGTAATGAGGGGTCATTTGTGTTGCTGTTACCTTTCTATCATCTCAAACAAAACAAAAGAAACATTTATTTTACCTTGACCTTTGGCATTAACAAGACATTCTTAAGACGTGCCTTTCACTGGATATTTTCTATCAACTGTAGAAAGTTGCATATGACAATCACAGCATATCAGAAAGTTTCTAAAATACTCACGCCACTTTCTAACACCTTTTTACTCAACTTTCTGCACTTTAAATCTCAACCGGTCACCTTGAGTGCATCCACATTGCTACATATAGGACGATGCTGTTTAAATACTAGTTGAACAGCTTCACCTCACGAATCGACCGTGAGCATACATTTCCCCAGTCATTGAAAAATTGCTGAGATAAGCTAGAACTGGGCCTGATGTCTCACCTTGATGTATGAGAGAGTGCAGGTCCAAGTCTTTCCTACGTTTGAATGCCTCTCCACAGACAGAGCAGGGAAACGGGTGGCTGGTGTGGAGCAATCTGTTCAAACACACACACACACATTCACAATTTACAATTAAAATAGGTAAAGAAGATGCTAAGTATAGTATAGCTAAACCTAAATTAAATAATCAGAACAAGATTTAGAAAGATTTAACCTGAAACTACATTAAATGCTGCTATGAAAACCATGGCGCGTTTTAAGCTGCTCCCTATATGTGACTCAGAAGGATTACTGGCCACTGTGAGCTCAGCTGCACTTCAGGTTAAATGAGGGGTATTAGCTGATGGCATGGCTGCTGCAGATGTAAAGAGCAGTGATAAAGTGGGAGGAGTCCAGAGTAAGGACATGGCTGTCGCTATTCATTTTTGTCCTAATGATGCTGTGGGAAGAGCCTGGGGTGAGTGTTCCAATGTGCTCACCTTAGGCAGCATTAGCACTCTTAACGTCCTGCTTTTCATTATGAGAACAAACACTGAAGAGAATGTTTAAACTCGCCCGTTCAGCTAAATATAAAACATGTTAATCTGTAGTAACTTTTCTGATAGACTTGACTTTACAGTAACATTGAAAAAAGAATGAAGCATGATGTCAAAGGTGATCTCCAAATACCCGTTTCAGTATGTTCAGGAGCCAGCACTGATTCTGTTTAATGGAAAACAGAAATCAATATTTCAGGGGCAGCTGACCCTGAGGCAGCTGGGAAAATTAAAATTTCAGTCAGAGGCGATGCTCTCCCAAACCAGATGTTCTTTGATGAGCTGGGCTTCTGTTGGACGTTCACTGGTCATAAAAACAACAGCGCGCTGGCTCATAATAAAATATTGTTATATTTTTATTTTGTCGAACAGAAATCAAGCAATTTTGGAAAAATAATAATTTAAGCCCGTTTCTCATTACTTTACAGGTGAGGAAGTTACTTCAGTTGAAAGCTTTGTTTTGAAACTTTTTTTAAACCTGAAGGTCTTCTTCAGTGAATGAAGTAAGAGCAAACGTCACGAGTTCAGCAGGCATTTCTGACAAAAGAAAAATATTCACTCTAGGTCAAACTTTTACTCTCAGGCTACTACACCAAATGTGACGTAAATGAGATTATAACTTTTTTTTGCCCATACGCAACCTATATCCGATCTGTTAAAGGGCCCATGTTACGCTAAATCAACTTTTCTGTGCTTTAAACATCGTAAACGTGCTATTTGGGCTTCATACACATGCCCAAAGTGTTTTTTTCATTGATTCCCTCAATCTAAAAAGAGTTTGAAAAGCACAAAAATTAGATTTTTTTCAAACCCGATCCAGGCCACTTTTACATGCTCCTAAATCTTGAAGCGTATCTGATGTTTTGCAATCCGAGTAAACGGCCAGGTTGCATTTATCGGACCTTTACATCATTAAAATGCGATAACCGTCACAATTCTGCTTCCAAACTAATAGAAGATGCATTTAATAAGTAAAATGAATGAGCACAAAAAAACAACAACAAAAACATCCAAATTGTGCATTAAAACCTGCTGTCTGAAAGCAGCCTTAGTTTGTAGAAATGGACAGCATTTTCACACTGTATAACCTCATCATCAACACTGCAGTAGACAAAACTGAGTTTAAGGGCTTTTGATGTCAGGGTTTAAATACTGTTACAGCCTCCTTTAGAGGAAGAGAAATGACTAATAACTTTTGTTTCTTGTATGAAGTGCACTTTTGTTTTTCTTTTTTATGCCTGAGAGAGAATGGTGCTGTGTGGGTGATGCCACAGGAGACAATTTAAATGCTTAAATGTGAAAATGTTTTAAAGATATTATAGCGAATGTACAACTGTGTGACTTTTAAACACCATTTAAAAGCCGGGAAAGACATTAAAAAGCTTATGTAATTATAATGACTTCTTGGGTGTAGCAATGCAGACTTTCTGGCATAAGTGTGGGTTTAAATGTTGATCAAGAACTTTTGATGTGCTACGTCATACTAATTACAAACTCAGCAGCCACTTTATTCAATTATTAAGTTTTGAAATTCTTCTTAAAATAACTGGAGTGGGATACATTTAACTGTGGTTTGATCGATTAGGTTGTAACAAAAAGGTGGTAAATGTTTTATATATTAAAAGCTGATTTTGATGTTTGGACCCTTGATGATCTCAGTTAGGGCACTGCATTGATAGATTTGGAAACAATCTTCTTATCTAAATGCATTATTGCAGAAGCCTATTTGAACATTCATTTAAGGGTCAACTCAGCAAGTCAACAACCTTCATCTTCTATCTTTAGCATCATTAACGCAAATACAAAACAACATCAAACTTCAATACATATTCAAATATCTGTCGTCTGCAAATTTCTCCATTATCAACTCCCTTTGTTGAACATAGCCATGAATTTCTCTGCACAAACTGTTTGTCCTCTTCTCCATTTCTGCTGTCATCCAGTTCCATTCCTTTACTTTTCTGTCTTTCCTGATCAAACCAAAGCATTTATCCAACATTTAGGTCATCAAAATGAGTTAAAAGTTACATTTCTGTGTCCCGGGAGGAGCAGATGGGAAAAAACGTCCTTTAAGACCTGCCGTCTGAACGTAACCTAACATTAGCCTCACAATAGCATTAGCTTAACATTAGCATTAATGTAGCATTACCATTAGCCTAGCAATAGCATTAATATTAACCTAGCAATAGCATTAACCTAACATTAGCATAAACCTAGCATTAGCTTAACATTAGCACCAACCTAGTATTAGCGTTAACCTAACAAAAGCATTAACCTAGCAATAACATTAATGTAGCATTAGCATTAACCTAGCATTAGCATAAACCTAGCATTAACTTAACATTAGCATTAACCTAGCATTAGCAAAGCAATAGTAATAGCCAAGCAATAGCATTAACCCTAAACACGTTGATCCCAAATACCTGTTTTAGGTAGAACCACTCACTCCTTCCCTCCACCACCATTATACCTAAGCTTCACACTTGTCACCAGACTGGCTTAATAACACAATACAATAAGCACCACTACAACTTCGCATCTCACTCTTACTTTGCTGAAAGCTGAAAACATCAAGCGAGGCAGAGATGTGCGCGCACTAGCAGAGAAAATGATTCCAAGAGTGATATCCTTTGGATGGATATACCATCGTTAATAATTGATTTGGAAAAATGATACCTTACTTTCCAGTATTATTGTTTGTGTAGTTAACAGAGGAAAATTTTAAAATCTAAAAAGATGCAGAGTTGATTAGTTCATAAAACCATAATGTCAGATTATAGCACTATTATTTGACAAATATGTACTCTGTTCAAGTAATTAATTTTCTATCTCTGAAATGGCACTAGCGGTGGTACATTATGTACTTTTGACTTGTTAAGACTTGTAAATTAAAGTTAAGGACGTTTGACTTGGCTTGGACTTGATTGGCCTTGACTCAAGACTAGACTTGGACTTGATTGTCTTGACTTGGGACTTTAGTGACATGACTTGAGAATCTAGAAGCAGTGACTTGTTCCCACCTCGGGTATGTAGTGCATTCAGATTAGGTAGTATGAAAATATTGAGTATGCGAGAAATTCCCAGATGTATACTATATCGAGACATTTTTGAAGTATGCACTGTGGGCACACTAGTCATACTCAACCACCCCATAATACATTGCAAGCAGAATCTAAAATTGTCCTGGGACTGGCTTTAAGCTAAAAATGAAACATCCCATTTTCAAAACAAAAGCATCCCTTCGTCTTCCATTAGTTATTTTTTCACTCTTTTGTAAAAAGGGTTCTTGTTTTAAAGTTAACTGGAAGTTTTGTCAATAGCACAATGGAGGGTCTAGGAAAATCTCCGAAATGTTGGCATGAAATGTGTTTCCGCAAGTTTTATGGATCAAATGTCCACATGTTGATATTCTACTTGGTAACTTACTCACTTAAAATGCTTTTAGAACAATGGTGGCTAATTAACGGAGATAATTAGTCTCTGCGTGCTTCAGGTTTTTGTCGTTGAAGTATACTTCAGTGGGAACACTCATCATCGGTCATCATTCTATTAACACTTATAGTATATAGAAGACAGTACATACGTATGAAATGTGCCATTTTGAACACCGCCCAAGTGTCATATATCACAATGAAGCTCAGCCTGTATCCATACTTCTCTCTTCACCTTATTTTAGCTCTTTATAATTCTTGAACAATTGACTCCAGATATTACAGTAATCACCTGAGACATCATTACACTTTTCTCTCTTTCACTCTTTCACATGTTCTCATGCTTCTCCCAACTTCAGTTACTTTTCTCATTGATGCAAACCTCCACCTTCTCCGGTTACCCTCCACCAGTTTCCTGCACTGAATACAGAACTGATCTAGACAAACTACAGTCTAAGGAGGCTCCTGCCTGACGTCATCCTTCAACCTTTCCATCATTACTGCAGAGAAAATAGAGAATAAACCCTGAACCCCAACCCCTACCTTGCCCCCCCCATCTGTCATTCCACTAATTGGATAAAATGTCTCTATTTTCTTTCCAGGCTAAAGAAATGTATTTGTGATGCGTATGAGAATGAAAATGATTCTAGAAATCTAAAATACAAACTAAAGTTTATTAAATAAGGTATAGTTTTTCTGCTTTTGACTTCACAGCAAAGAAAGAGAAAACATTAATCTTTAAGATTTAGTATTACCCTAATCACATACACAGGAGTTATACTAGTACAAAAATATGTATGCACTCTCCACTTCACACTTTCTACCATCAGCACTTTCATCCCAAATTATATTTTCAACATATTCATTGTTAAATGTATCTTCTCCCAGACAATGCTCCCAGTAGGAGCAAACCAGGGATTTTCATCTCTTCAGTTTTCTTATAATTTAATTTACAATAGCGCCCCCTCCCCCACCTAGCCTTTCTGTCCGTCAGTCATAGGTGGCTACGGCTCAAGGGCACTAAGATATTCAAGCATGTTTGGCTGCACAGCTTAGAGGTCTTGGCAGTTATGGGACATAGCTAAGCTACTATTGGTCTTCACAATAGTGGGGTGGGGTTATCTAAATCCTGTAGTGTACTCGGTGGAGTTTTGAGCTGCAATTCAGGTGTTATATGCAAATAGTGTATCATGTATAAAATAAGTAAATAATGCAAACACAAGAAGGCTTAAAAATACTATGGAAGTGGTATTACTTGTGATCGTTAAGCTGCTCCTCAGTGATGAACTGTGAAGGACATTTAGGACACGAGAAACCATGCGTGGCTTTATCCCCGAACAAGGTATAAATCTGTAGAGACACGAAACAATTGAGAGCAGTCAGACCGTGTTGTTTATTCATGTTTCTTTGTTGTCAAAGGTTGCGTCAGATGTGTGACACACTCTTTGATAATCAGTAGAAATCAGAATGATGTAAAAACATTGATGATCCTTTCAAATGCTACATCAGATTTGAGGAACGGTAAAAAAAGGAGCACGGTACCGGTTTGCGTCCACGCTTGCGTCGAGGCTGTGTTGACGTGTGAATCAGTTGGTGTCTCTTCAGGGTGGCTGCTTGTGAGAAGTTTTTTCCACAATATTCACAGCTGAATGGCTTGTTGCCCGTGTGGCTCATGCTGTGGCGCAGCAGGCTTTGCGAGTTGGAGAACGACTTTGTGCACACCTTTAACAGATAAACAAGGGTGGTTATAGAAAGGGAGGGAATTTAGCAATAAAGAACTAAAAAAAAAAAAACTTAAGACAACACTTTAGCAGTAAAAAGGACTGGTAAATCATTTTTAACAACCCGTCTCCTCAAACACGAAGAGAAGATGATAAACACAATTTCAGAAAAAAATTAAGTGGAGAGTGAGAAGTCCAGTAATGTACAATTACGGCAGCAAGATTCCTAGACTGCTGTGACAGGAAAAGGAACTCTAATAACCTAGAACCCCCATAGACACTATAGTCTCACTACATTTATGTATAAATAGATCGTCTGCCCACGCATGTGTGTATATATACATATGTCTTCCATTAAGTTTGAGAAATGAATGAATGGACATTAGGGCTGCACAATTAATCTAATTTTAATTGTGATCACGATATTGGTTGCAACGAATAGATCTGATCGTCTGCAATATTTACATTTAAAATATATATATTACTCTGTAATAATGCATTTATTCAATTAGCCTTTGGTACATTTAAAATTATTGTGTTATTATTTTTTTGTATAATTCTTTTTTAAAGCTTCATTTTGCACTGTAAACTGTACACATATTGTTTGTTTAAAAGTAGTGTAGTAAAAACACATTTTTTTCCCTAACATGATGAATAATTGTGATTATAATCGTAATTATAATATTGATGAAAAGAATCGTGATTATCATTTTGGCCATAATTGGCCAAAATTATGGCCAATCAAGTAGAACATTTAAATGACAATAATTAAGTAGAACATTTAAATGACCTTTAGATAAAAGCGGACCAATCACCGACTCGAGTAGATTACATCATTAATAATTGTTTCTTATTGGTACCTTGCATGTAAACAGCTTCTCTCCAGTGTGGCTGTAGACATGCGCACGGAGGAAGACACGGCGAGTGAAAGTTTTGCCGCAGTAGGGGCAGACGTGGGGCAGTGGTGTTCGAGCCCAGTCCTGTAGCAGCTTAGCAGGTGGAGGTTGATTGGTGTTGTCAGAGTCTGCTGCAGTGCTGCCCTCTAATTCATCCTTAGAGCCTGTGTCCTTCTTTTCTGAGTGCATAAAAAGAACACTTTGTTAAAGCCAAAACGTTGTGCTTAAAGGCGTTTTTTTTCTCTCTCCAATAAATAACGAATCCTTCTTACCTTTGAGTGCATTGGCACTTAAGACCCTGAATGTGGGCCTTGCTCTCTTTGAGAGGGGGGCACCTGATTCGCCCACAGAGGCAGATGGGGAGCGCAGTCGTTTTGCATCCTGTGAACTATCCTCAGGCTTACAGGATACAATTTCCTCACACGTTTGGGGCCCATCTGCCACCCCCATCACTGCTGTGGAGCGGTGCACCCTCCAGTGATACAGGTATTGGGTGGTGTTCATGAATCCATCGCCGCAATGGGAGCAGATGTGTAGCGGATCCTTCAGGCCGTGCTTTTGGTTACGATGTGCAACCAGCTCGTCACCATCGCTAAAGCTCTGTCCGCACTTAACGCAAAAAAACATTTCAGGCTGAGTGAATGAGACACTAGTGGCGGCGGCGCTGGCTTCCTGCTCCTGCTCAGACGCTCCAGGAACTTCCTCCACTGCACCCTCAGGAACAACCGCTGCCTTTTCCTCACCCTGCTGCCGGTGCTGTTTGCGGTGATAGAGGAAAAGTGTAGTGTTTAAAAAGCTTTCCCCACACACGGAGCAGCGATGTAGGGCTTCCTCAAAGCCGTGTTGGGTCTTGCGATGGGACACCAGTTCAGAAACTAAACCAAAGCAGGAGCCACAGTCAACACATAAAAGCACAGGTTCAGGTTTTGGCTTTTTGATTATTCCTCTCTTTCTAGGAGACAAATCTGTTTCTGTGTCTGGATTGGAAATGGAGGCGGTTGCGTCGGCAGCCTCGGCAGCCTCTTGAACTACTTGTTGCTGCTCCTCTTCTTCTTGTTCCTCTGTTAGTTCTGTCACCTCAGTTTTGCAATTTTCAATCTTTTCATCTGGCATTGAGGGTGAAGGCGCGTCTTTAGCTGTAACTTCAGGCTCAGTCGGGGGGTCTGGCTCTGCACTCACTGATTCTGACTGTTGACACGTTCCTTTTTTACGGTGTTGTTGCCACAGGACGAGGCTCTTGAAAAGCTCATCACAGTCCCCACACTGGTAAAGGATTCTGGGCTGGTCGGACAACTCGTTTGTAGTTTCTGATGTCTCATTAGTTTCACCCTCAACAGGTGTGGCTTGTGCTTCATTCTGTGGGACTGCAATTGTCTCAGATACATTGATTACCTGGTGCTGTAAAAAGAAAAAGTATAAAAATGTATTTAAAAAATAGCAAATTAGCACCACTTTGTTGTATTTAAATTAAAAAAACAAACGTAAAATAAAACAAATAAACAAAAATTGCATTTGACCAGCAGCTAGGCAGGGGCAAAAAAAATTGAGATTCAAGATATATTAAGATTTCTATTTTGGCGAAATAGAAAATTACAATATCGCCTATAACAACATATTTTTATTTCATAGGAGTCACTGCTTTTGCTACTTCTCAGAACCCCATGAAGAACATAGTTGGGTGAATTGCTGAGTGCATCCTAACCCAGACCTAACCCCTAAAAAAGCCACACTACACTTGGTGGCTGAGGTGGTAGTGGGTCGTCTTCTGATCGAGAGGTTGGGGGTTCGATCCCAGTACCTGACTATGTGTCGAAGTGTCCTTGAGCAAGACACTGAACCCTAAGTTGCTCCCAGTGGTCGACTAGTGCCTTGCATGGCAGTCCTGTCCCACTGGTGTGTGAATGTGAGAGTGATTGGGTGAATGAGCTGATATGTAAAGCGCTTTGAGACTGCTTCAGTGTGGTGACAAAGCGCTATATAAAATCAAGTCCATTAGTCCATTTACAGAACTCACTCACACATGCTGTCCCTTACTGGAGGGAAAGCCAAAAGTGGCACATATGCTTGTGTGACATTTTGCAAAATTTAACCCAGAATCATCGTTCTGTTAAGACTGTTTTGGGTCTAATTTAAGTATCGAGGTATATATCGTATACCGCAATTTCAAGAATAACTCGAATATTTGCTGAACAAAATGCAAGTGAGGATACAGGTGGTGGCCCGCGTCACACTGCATTAGCTAGCATTAGAAATAATATGGGCTAGCATTAGCGAGAACTAGCATAGCAGTGGATTTAGATAGCATTACCCTAGCAATAGCATTAACCTAACATTAGCACTTGCTAGCATTAACATTAAGCGTGTATTAACATTAACCTAGCATTAGCATTAACCTGGCAATAGCACAAACCTAGCATTAACATTAGCCTGCCATTAACCTAGCAATAGCACTTGCATTAACTTAGCATTAGCTAAGCATCAACTTAGCAACAGCTGAACATTAGCAATAAGGTTGATGAAATGGATTAAAAATGTTGGAAAAAAGTTGGAAAAAGTTGAAATGGGTTGAAAAAGTTAAAAAAAAAAAGTTGAAATGGGTTGAAGGTAGTAGCTGAACATGTGAAAGGTTGAATGGTCAAAATGAGTTGAGGAATGGCTGGGGATGAAGGGCTTGAAAGTTGAAAAAGCTGAAGTACCCAATAGAAATGAATGGGGAAGAAAAAATGTAATATGTCAAAAAGTTTAAAAGTTACAAATTCTGAAGGTAAAAGCATAAATCTCAGGAATCTTCTGAATTTTTTGATAGCTTATTTGTCAAAATTGGTGTAAGAGGAGTTAACGCAGATGGAAGAAAAAACAGATAACAATAAAAAGGATGCCTCCTGGAGATATGGAGATATTAATTTTGGTCCATGTCGCTCAGTCCGACTTGCAGCCTTTTCTTCCAAGCATATATAAGAATGAGAATCTAGCTGTGGTTGATTAGAGCAACATGTATCGAGAGACCAGGTTCCTCTGAGCCCTCAAAGCAGCCGAGATAAGCCCAGGCCCAGCAGATAGCTATCAAACAGACCCATCAGGGTTGAATGGCTCACTGTTTGACTCTGCAGGGTTTAACACATTCTACATACAGTAGATGATGAAGAACAACATCAAGGTCAAGGTTAAAGGCATCTGAAGCTGTTCAGTGGTTTTCACAAAAATTCACATGCTTTACTAAACGGTGGGAATTGCTAGGGCAATGTGAGGTGGGGGAAAGAAAAAAAACAACATTTTAATATAGCCTCAGTAATTCTCTAGCAATCTGATTTCAGTTTCCTGTGAATAAAACATTAATTTTTATTTCGTGCTTGTCTAAGGCCTTATTTGAATATGATGGTAAAATGTTGGTTCCCTCCTGTGAATAAAATATTCATTTTATTCTATAAAAGATTCATTTCATTCACAGGAGGGAACCAACATTTTACCAACATGTTCAAATAAGGCCTCAGACAAGCACGAAAAATACCTACAGGAAATAATATAAGTAAATAAAATACAGAAAAATGCTAAATACCGTATTTATTTCAAAAGGATAAACGTGTGTGTGTGTGTGTGTGTGTGTGTGTGTGAAACAATAAGGAGGTACTGTATTTAGAATGCACTTGTGTAAAAAAAAAAAAAAAACTTGGTTATGTTTGTGATGATCATTACATGCAAAGTTCAAAACCCCTTACACTATTATGTTAACACACATAATTGGTGTCAAAGTTGCTGCATAAAGAGCTGTTTGTTATTTGGTCCTTCCTCTGCGTTTAGTTACTTTCACTGATGTAAAATACCAAACATTGATTTTCTTTGTGTTTTCTTTATATACTTATTATTGCCCTTATGAAGGTCCTTGTTTTAAATAATTACTACATCGTCTGTAACATAAGAGTCCTGACAAGGTTAGTTCTGGGTCACCAAGAAAGAAAGTCCCTTACAAACCCTGAGCTGATTTTAGGGCATAAAATCTACTCAAAGGACTAAATAATCTCCTCTGTAAATCTTTCTTGGCCACAGCCTGAAAACTGGCAACTTCCCAAAACGCAATAAACAACAACAGGTAAATAACTCCATCTCTGAGATTAAACCCATAGCTGTGCTTTGTGAAAGTCAGCCACAGTAAGAAGCTTTTTAACATCCATGTCATGCTGTGCCAAGATTGTAGAGCTCAAACAATTCGCAGATTTATGTAAATTAGACAGATAGAAGCTTTACTGTCATTGCACTGAAAACAATACAACGAAATCTTGTTGGCAGCCGTCAATCATCATACAGCAGAAATATGAAATACTCCAAAAAAAAATATGTGGTTATAGAAAGAAATAAACAGCAATAAATAAAGACAATATTAAAAGTAGTGCCTAAAAGGCACAACAGTAAAAGTAGAACCGAGAGCTGCACGATTAATGGCCTAAATGATAATCACGTTTATTTTTAATCAAGTTTGTAATCATGATTATATTCACAATTATTGATCATGTTAGAGAAAAAAAAAATCTGTTTTTATTACATGACTTTTAAACAAACAATATGCGTACAGTTTACAGTGCAAAATGATGCTTTAAATAAAAATTATAATGAAGAAATAAAAAAAGAATTTAAAATGGACAAAAGACTAACTGAATAAATGCACTATTACAGAGTGCAGGGCCCTTATTTCAAATGTTAAAATGGGAAACGATCAGGTAAATTTAATCGTGGCAATCAAAATCGTTATCACAATTAAAATTTGATTAATTGTGCAGCCCTAGTAAAACCTGAGTCACAATATGTTTGTATTTGCACTCTTAGTGTCAGTGCTTTAGCAAATTGTCTACAGCATGAGGGAAGAAACTGTTTTTTAGTTTTTTTGCATGATTCACAGAAAAAAAATGTCCCCCCCCCAAAAAAAAAATAAAAAAAAAACAATGAAAGAAAAGTAACTCCTGGCCATCATCAAATGTATCTAATTATATATATCCTATCAGTGGAAGTGTTGCTCAAAAATCCCACTATGCCCGTTTAGAAGCTTTGTGATGTTCAGGGGATGTTCAATCGTAGCTGCTCAGGGAAGGAAACAATCACACAGAAAGAAAAAAAAAACCTTGTATTATCCAGCAAATGGAATGAGATCTGGCAACAAAACGATCTTCAGCCTACAGCAGCTCCACAGACTCGCTGAACAACAACAATCTCAACTTTCTGCAGTGAGAAAATATAACTCTTGACAAGAAACAGCGACACAGATAACGGGGTGAAAAATTCAACGTGTTATAATGCAAATAAATGGGTCCAATACAAAACGCTTCACTGTTGTTGCTGCTGCTGCTTTTGTGTTCACACCATTTGTCTAACATAATCCCATTAGACATCTGACAGTGTGTTGTTGTGGGGTGTTAAAGCTTCAGTAGAGGATGACCCTCCAAACAAACAAAGACATTTACGAGGTGAACGGAGTGAGGAAGAAGAAAAACCTTGCTCTGACCCACAGACAGGCGTGGACTGGGACAAAAAAAAAATCAGCCCTGGCATTTTGTGTCCAGACCAGTCCACTACATTATCAGTGACACACCATGAAGTCAGTGATTCTCAACATGTGGTTCTTTATGTCTTCATCTTAATTACTATTCCCCCAGAAAACCTTAAAAAGGAAAGCTTTTTAACCTTTTTTTACCTATATTCTTTGTCCATTTTGCAACACTTTTTTTTCAAACTTTAGCTCCTTCTGTCAATAAATATCCCTTTTTTCCTATTTTCTGTCCATTTTTGCAACTTCTTTTTAACGCTTATCCAATTTTTGTCCTTTCTTGTAATTTTTGGACCACTTTTCATCTAAATAACCTATATAACAATATAATAACCATTAAATACCACTTGTTTCATTTTTACCCTACATTTCGCCTCTTTTTGTTCCATATTTTGCACTTTTTCACTATTGTTTGCCACATTTTGTCCATTTAAGCTGCTCATTGTCATTACATACCACCGGGCTTCTTGACATGTTTTTGCCACTTTTAGACCATTTTTGGCCACCTGTTACCATGTCTGCCTCCACTCACTCGTCCAAAAAAAAAAAGCACATAGCGGACCGGCCCACTGCGACAATGCCCAGTATGCCAAATGGCCAGTCCACCTCTGCCCGCAGGCTTCATCTGCTCTGCCCTTAAACAAACATTCCCATGGAATTTTCTGGAAGAATTACTTTAGTGAATGACAAAATAGTCATGTGCTTCTTTATGGTGCACAAGTATGTGCCAGAGTGGTCAGTTTAATTTAATTGCTGCTTCATCACTCCCCCAACAGGTTTTAAAACCAGGCTTTCAAACATAGGGAGCAGCTGTCAGAGCCCAGAAAGGGCCAACAAGCTAACAACAACTTAGTCAGTAGCTGATACGTTGAAATAGCAAATGATGTAAAAATCTAAATTGCAATTTGCTTCCCAATAGAAATCAGTTCCCCTTGGTTTGCAGCCTTGTTGGGAAGGTTTACTGTCAAGCATTCACCAATCCTTGTTAAAGGGTACGTGTAGTGACAATGTATGTCACAAAAAATGTGTTTAATGCAGGGTTGGGGTCAATTATAATTGTAATTGTGTAATTGTTAATTAATGACAATTACGGTGTAATTATAACTGAAATTGTAACTTCAAAAAATCTGTCGCTGTCGTAATTGTAATTAAGGTTCGATAATTGACTTTGTAATAGTAATTGCTATAAAGAATTGTCAATTATAATTTAACGCAAAACTTGGGAATCATGTTACAGTTCTACATATTTTTAGTTAATTATTAAAACATATCAAGCATTCCCACATTTTACCATTAACTTTTATTAGGTTATTTATTTCAGGCTCAGTAATTGAACATGGGTAATTGAAAACTGTTTTGGGCAGGAGCCTCGTAACTCCCGTGAAATTTCATCCCGCGAGACTTCGCAGCAGAAAGATGGACGCTCCAAATCTTCTCATAAAACTCTGTATTCCTTTGTTGTTTGCTGTCTCATGTGGCAGTAATAATTTCTCCTCTTTTGTCTACACGTGCCGCACCATATTTTCTCAGAGAGAAGTGGTCATGTGACCAGGTACGTCACGTCATGTGACCATGTATGTCACGTTCTGTGACGTGTATTTGCGGAAAATTGTTTCCATAGCACTTTAGCGAGACATTTCAATATTGACACGTCTGAAATTCCTCCTTATGAAAGTGAAAAAATGTTTTAGCAATATTTAAGTGTTTTTTAAAAATTCAAGGAATTTCATTACCATTTCTTATTGTACTATTTTGATTTTGCGCATTTCCAAAAGTAATGGAAACACAGCTAGAGTAAGCCAGACGTTGGCTCCACAGTAATGGTACGGGATACGCACTTAAAACATTTCTGTTCGGACAAAATTCTGTGATAAGAGAGGAATCTGCGGGCTAAGCTAACGGCCAAGGAGCCAAAGTTAGGTCTGAAATCAGATGTGATCCTGACAGAATCCCTTCACAGAAAGTCTGAATGCAGCTTGTCAATGTACTTGTTCAGAGCATTACTACATTTCTGCTTACAGGGGATACTATGAACAGCTTATATAATCCACTGTTATCAAGTGCTAAAGGTTTTAACAACCTAAACAGTGCAGTGTGGGCACTCACAAAATCTCTCTGATGTTCACAAATATTAGCCAGAAGCTTTGTAGTTTTATTGCATATTTTTTACCAATTCATTTACACGTAAAACAACGGATGATCCATCAGCTGAAAGGCTGCCACTGCCTGAAGAATTTCCCATGCTCTTTTTCCTGCTGTCGACTCTGGATGAATCTGTCTGTCACCACTGTCAATGTACTTTATGGATGCATGTTGAAGACCATAAAGTTGGAAAGTCCAGGCACCAGCACAGAGAGTCCTGTCCTCCTGCTAAATGGGAGCCAATGACTTTAACCCTAAGAGCTCTCTGAAGCAGGCAGTGGGGGAAGAGACAAAAAGCGCCAGCTCAACCACAGGAGTCAGTGCCAAATGTCAACTTTAAAGAGGGATACTCATGCCATTATGCAAGATTAAAACTCTGCAATTCAGATCACTACCTCCAAGAACTAAAGCATTCCACGAGAGTGTTTGCCTAACAGGATAAATAATGTGAACAATACTGATTATCTGTAATGCAATAGTGCTGGGCGATTTTGCCTAAAATAAGAATCTCCGATTTTTTAAAGGGAGGGGTATCATGTTTTTTTCAGGCACAAAAATACCATTCTATAGCATACTCAATTATCTATGCTACCCCAAAATGTTTGGAAAATGCAGCAAATATAAAAAATAACTTAAAAGAAATTTCCCTCTTTATCATCTCTGTTCATGATGCTTCGATTCATCTCTGTCTCTTTAAGAAACTCTTTCCCTCTCTGACACGCCCATGAACACTCTCCCTTCAAACACGAAATATTGTATTATTAGCATTCATCACTTTGATAACCATTCTAATGTACTGTAGCTAGCTTACACTGTACCATTCAACACAATGCTTGAACTCCCTCACTTCATCGCTCCAGTGAGTGACGCGATGATCAGGGAACAGTGTGAGTGCAGTCGAGGGGAGAGAGAGAGAGACAGCACTTCTCCTCCGGCCGCAGCACTTATAGACAGCGCCGCTTTTACGGTTTAACTGATCAACTTACGGAATTACTAAAGGATGAGTTCACCCAGAATGTAGGCTTATGCAATAAGTTATCCGCTTTATTTTTGCCCCGGTGGAAAGTGTCAACCACAGCCCTCCACTGCAGCTGTCCCTCTGTAGCTCCGTAGTGGGGGCGAGAAGCTGCTGCCTTGGCTTTACAGACAGTGACAAGGCGGGGAACAAGTTTTTTTTTTTAATGTTTTTATTTTTATTATTATTAATGTGTACATACATGAGTACAGACAACAAAAGCCAGTGGTTTCTTAGAAAGGTATTTAAAATAAGTAAATTAAAAGCTAAATCTGCAGAGGCGGGTGCTGTGGGCTAAACTAGGGAAGAGAACATAGGTGGGGGGAGGAGCCTCGTCCCCTCGAGCAAAACAGAAGGAAAATGGCTTTAAAGATTAATTAAAAATATGTGAATCAATCTGAGAAACACTGGAGGTATGTTTTTAAGGCAGGAATGACACACTAACATGATATAAAGCTTGAAAAAGGAATTTTTACATGATACACCCCCTTTAAAGAAAAATTTGAGTTTCAAATATTTTTTTCAATGCACTTAAAAATGACTGCAGACATCAGATATATTGTCTAAAGTGCAACTTTATTGCTGTGATTGTCCTCAAGAGTTAAAATGCATAAAACAATCCCAAAATAAAAAGTAAATGAGGCTCTGTCATTCAACTATTTCAAGCTTTAGGATTTAAGAGGACCAAGTAACTATAAAAAAATAAAACAAATAAAAAAAATAAAGTAAATACCCTCCCACCCCCTCCCCACCCCCAATTAGACTCCTGTAAATCCACCACAAAGATGCAGTGAATCTCGAGGAGTCCAACCAGGCTCGACAGCTTCCCTCCACTAGCTTTGCTGTCACTCTTCAACATGTTTTTCATTTCCTCCCATGACAGCTCCTTCATATTTAAGAATTTCTCTGCCCCTTTCATGATTATCTTAATTTTTTCCATCTTCTGTTCGGCCTGGTCAGTGCAATTGATCACATATGCAGTAAATAAGACCAACTTATCCAAAGTAATGATCCACTGATATCCTCCTTTCTCTGATTGATCACCTTTGGTAGTTTTATCCCTCTCCTCTCTCTGCTCCTGCACTGTATGCTTCTGTTACAATGTTTCCTTATACCTCTCTCTCTTCTTTTTCCTTCTGCACTCTTTTCACTGCTTCCGCATAGCTAATGTCATTAAACCTTTTTTACTTTCTCCACTTCCTCTGCTTTCTTCCTTATTTCACATGTTCTGTCCTTAACTTGGTGCTCCCATCCACAGTTGCCACATTTGGGCTGCACACCTTCACTGCATTCCCCCAACTTCTGTTCCTCACTGCAATTTGGACATCTCTGGCTATGGTAACCCACAAGGACGGAACGTGAAAAAGTCTGAAAAAACTGTGGTGGGAAAAAATTTAATAAATAAATCAAACTGGCAAAAATAAAAATTGTTTTTAGCTACAAATTCGATAAATCGATGAAATCGATTTTTTGCCCACCCCTATAATACAGTATAACGAACATGATCAAAAACAAATTCTAAAATTTAAAAAAATGAAGCCAGTGAAAATATTACTTGACGTAGGACAGGTAATAAAAAAACACTCAAAATTATTAAATTTGAACTCACAGGCAATAGGAACGCATGAGAAACTACCGGTAGTAAGTCCTTTAGCCTCTAAGACTTTAAAAGTGTCTAAGACTCTTTGTCATATTCCTGTAGCATAAAACAAAGCTGTACGTTGCTCTACCACAGACAGTACTGTACAGTATATCATTGTGCCTCAACAATAGCTCAGTAACTCCACTGATCAAAAACATGCTTGTGTTTTACCGTGAATCCAAATAACAAAAAACACCAAACAGCAGCTAATTTCAGAGAAACTGCTGACTAAACTGGAGACCAGTGAGCCGGAGAACAGGAAACAGTGATAAGTCAAAACTTCAGAGTAGTCGGAGCAGTAAAGTATCATAGTAGTGTGAAATACACGCACACACGCGCACACACCTAAAAGCAGCAGCTCAAGACAAATGAGTCAGATTAGAATACGTACAAGAAAGCCAAAAGGTTGCCAGTCCAACTCCTATTCAATGCTGTTCACTGCCATTATATCTTTAGACAAACCCACTTTATGAACCTTACTGTACCTCTGATTTGTGGCGAATCGTTTAGCTTGCCTCCATCAAGATGAGTGTTGTGCTATCAATTATGGTTTTTTTTATCTATAATTTTGTATTTTGTTAAAAGAATAAAAAAAAATTAATCTTTTAAAAACACACAAAAAAACCCAACAACATTCCATTATCTTTTCCAGAAACATACAATGTAAGGATCTTGCTGATGTAGGCATTTATATTGAGCCACATTTCTCACACTCAGCTGCTTTTGCAGTTAATGTTTCCCAATTCTACCACAGCTTTGCTTGTTTTATGACCAAACTGGCCCAAAATAAACACACTAACCAATCTTTAATAAAGAATTTTATTTTTATCTCCACAAACTTCCAACTTGTGCACACTAATACCTTTAATCAGGGTTGGGGTCAATTATAATTGTAAGTATGTAATTGATAATTAATTACAATTATGATGTCATTGTAATTGAAAGAACTAGTACAGTGCACGTCAGAGGTACGTATTCATATAGTGGGGGCTTAAGAGAGGTGTACATACTCTGTAGTGTTATGAAGGGGTTTATTTGTGGGTGCAAAGTAAAATAGCGTGTGTGATTTCCCTGGTTTAATTCTATGTGACATGCACATGATAAATGTGTTTGTTGTTTGTTTTTATATTATTTTGTTTGGTGTATTTTTCTTTAATGTATGTTTTTTGGAGTCATGTGTATGCTTGTATCTTTCTGTGCATTTTTTGTATAATTATCATTTTTGTTGCCATTGTAGTGTGATTCTGGAGTCATTTTGTATCTTTTTTGGTGTAGTTTTGTGCATTTCTGTTGTCATTTTGTGCAAATATTTAGTTTTGCATTTTTTTGTTGTCGTTTGGTGTATTTTTTCTGTAATATATGTTTTTTGGAGTCATTTTGCATGTTTTTGAAGCCTTTTTTGTATATTTTTGTCCATTTCTGTTGTCGTTTTGGGTACTTTTTGTAGAAATAGTTTTGTTTTTTGTTTTATTTTACTCATTAAGTATAGTCTTATTCCGTGTGGGACTCTCTCCATCTCCTCTGTTGGTTCTCTCTCACACACACGCACATGCATCAGCTGCGGGTATGCACATGCTCCGTCACAGGTTGTTGAAATGCGTGTGTAGAGAAAGAAAAAACTGACCCGCTGGAACTATTTGAAACTTTGGGGGACTCTTCCGTTGTTGCAATTCTCTCTCTAAATGGCTCTGTGAGCGTTCAGCATGTACATCCAAGGTGCACATTTGGTTATATGGCACATGGTGAAATTCTCAGTGTTTATAATGCCATATCCGCGGAGAAATTAGCATGTCACTGTTCGGTTTTCACACAGTCGCGGCCATTGCCCGCCAACAACTTCCGGGTCTCGTCATAACTTCTGTTTCCCGTCCGTCCGGTCTAAGGAGCGAATGGTCAAAACGGATGCACACACTTATTTGGAAGCTGTTGACAAAGTTTCAGGTCAAACAGACACCGCGTCGAGGAGATATTCGCTCCACAAACACGCAGACGTTTCTTGCATTATAGATGGATAGATATGTTAGTGTAATAATAACTGAATTGTAAAAACTCTCATTAACAATTTAAAAACACGAACCTGTGGAACCATGTTACAGTTCTATGGCTTATACACATATATAGTTAGCAATTCTTAAAATATTTTTCACATCAAGTGTACCTGTTAGTTCTCTTGAGGATCAGTTTTTTTGTTTTTTGTTTTTAAATCAAGGGCTACACTGACAGAAAAAAAGACTCAGACGCCCACACCAAAAATATTAATACCAATATTTTCATTAATTAGGAAGCCTAACAAGGTCACCAAGAAATAAGAAACAAATTAGATGACAAATAATATTTTATACTGTATTTTACAGCTGATTTAAGACATGGGTCAAAACTGACACGTTATCATAAGACAGTGGTTCTCAACCATTTTCGGCTCAAGTTCCCCCTTTCTCTAACTTTTGAATCAAATCCCCCTTTTGTCCGACTTCCACATTTTGCTCAGAATTCTGTGAATAAACAACTATGGAACATAATGATGAAAAGAACAAGTGATAACGCACATTTTTAATAATTTCATTTTGTAAATATGTGGAATCAAACAGTATTTAGTGCCTCCTGAAGAGATTCATTTCTATAGTTTTTATCATTTACTGTCATTTCCTGCATAGTGTGGAACAAAGAATGACCCTTGTATTTCTATCATCATTTTGTGTGTTTCTTTGTGTCATTTTGAGTATTTCATTGTTGTTTGTCAGGTTCTTTTTATTAATCAATATATTTTTCTCTTATTTGTTGTCGGTATTATTTAAATTATTCTGTGCGTGTGTCTTTGATGTCGCTGTGGTACTTATTTTGTGTATTTTTCTGTCATTTTTGTGTGTCTCTGTTGTCGTTTTGTTGTGGTTTGTTCTTTTTGTTATTCAGTATATTCTGATCTTATTTTGTGTGTTTTTGTCATGGTTTTGTTAGTTGCTGGTAATATTTAGTATGATTATAATTTGTAACTAAAAATATAACATAAAACCCCATATTTTTAATGCTTTCATTTGCTAATTTTCCACTCTTTCTCAAGTACCCCCTGTAGTGCCATCACGTACCCCTAGGAGTACACGTACTCCTATTTGAGAAACACTGTCATAAGAGATGCTAACAGAAAGCTAACACAAGAGGACTGTCACATTTTATGGGGTTATTTATTTCAGACTTGGCAATAGGGGCCCTAATCAGCTGCTTAGTCTGCGTATAGGCTCCCTATAGGCTGGGCCGGCCATGTCTGGTGCCGATGCTCACGTAGTTTACGAGTGACGTAGTTCAAACAAGACAAGAATAAATAGATAGTGCCCTTTGCTGTTTAAAAAAAGTACTGCGATTCAATTTTCTGAGTATCGATATGAACGTGACACCTATGAATCAATTAATAACTGCCTTACGATTACTCTTTACATCCCTACTCGAGAAAGTAAAAGTCACAACGAGAGTGTATCTCTTTCCCCTGTTATTCCAAATTAAAAGGCTGATGTTGAGGGTGAGAGTTGGACGCTCATTGGCTAGTGACTCACATGTGACTGCTGTCCTGGAACAGAAAACGGAACTCCTCCAGAGGTGTCTGGCTGCTCGTCCTCAGCTGTGCACGTCAGCTGGTGTTTCAGAACCTCTTCCAGGGTATCAAACTCCTGATAGCAGGGAAAGCACATGTACACGGACGACGTTGCCATCTCTGTCGGAGGAGGGGAGAGATTGGAAAAAAAATTAATAAGCAACATCTCGGCCAGTCTTTATCTTTACATGGTGTGACAGTTTGAAAGAACCTGTGCTTTTTCCAGAAAATTAAACAAATGTGAAAGCCTGAGCATGGAGCAAATGTCTGTCCCCCCCGGTGCATTTGAAGTGAGGTTGAGAACATTGCCATCTTCTGATGAAAAAAAGGGCCTGCATACATTAACCAGACTGGGGGGACTTGGACAAAGTGCCAAGATGCTCACTGAAGGATTGCCAAGATGACTCACCATTGCACTGAGCCTGAGCTAATTGTTATTTTGACCATGAATGGTGCTGCTCCAGCGAATCACTGTGCCAAGTCTCTCTCCCTCTTGTTGGCATTTAATGGACTGAGCTAATGTTTAGCTACAACATCAATTAGACACAAACTGTAATTGAACTTAACAGAGGTGTAGGTCCAGCTCAGTGTGATGACAATCCCAACCAAAATACTGCAATTGGAGCAATCAGATCAATCAGGCTTCATCAGCGTACCTATTAAACAAACACTACATACATATACGCACTTAAATAGTGATATAGTGAAGCCCAGCTAAAACTAAGGGAGCCAAAAAGCACCATGAAAATACACTGTAACATCAGCTGTTGTTACTCAACCGGAGGGATCAATGCTTTAATGATGTTGACATCAAATTCTGACCCTTTCATCGGAAAGTGGTGGAAGAAATCAACACTCATCAGACAAGGCGATACTTTCCAATCTTTAACTGTCCAATTTTGATGAGCTAGTGCAATCTGGAGCCAGGTTTTTCTCTTCTTTTTTTTTTAGCCGACAAAACTAAAACCCCATTCCCCCTCCCCCCGCCAGTGGCCTTTCGCTGCTTGTGAAAAGTGGCTATTTGAGTAGCTGTGGCCTTTCTCCTCTGACTCTCGTGGCTTTAATGTTTGTGCATTAAAAACATCAACAGTATTGATGAAATGCTAATATTAATCACTTTGGAACAAACAAACAATTTTGTCTTGGAGTTGGATTAACTTGGCCAAATACATACACATAAACTGAATGAGTTTGAATTTCTGCAGTGTGAATCAGGTTATCTGTTTGTACATTGACCTGTTAAACACATGAATCAGATCGGTCAACTTAAAGTTTAAGACAAATAGTGATTGGATAATCCACATCTCCTTTAGTCTCATCTTCTCTAAATGTTAAACACCAGCTTTATTCAAATATTACATTTCTTAGACAATGTGAATCATTTTGTCCATTATACAAATCATTTTTACTTGAAAATTCAAGAGATTGTGTTGTAGAATTCTCTGTTAATGTTTCAGATGTAAACCACTAATTAATTTTAATCTAGTGGCGATTATTTTAAAATTCTCTTTACAGATTTAAGGGAAACTACTGCATGTTTAGAATATATAATCATTGAGTTGTCAAGTATTATAATGTATAGTGACAATTAGGAATGTTTTTATTAGATAAATTTGAATCAATAAGTGTACAAGAACTACAATATTTCTGTTTTGTTTCCTGTATGAAGGTAAAAATAAAAAGGTAATTATTTTTAAATTAAATAAAAAAATAAATAAAGCTATATATTTTATCTAAAAAAGATGCCAGAAACAAAATTAGTTTAAATACCTCATCAAGGTTTGCCATTTCTGGTAAACTAAAGGGAGCCAAGTCATGATTTTTATATACTAGTGCAGTGATCGTAGGAAGTATGTATTGCTATAGAAAGGTGGGAGGTTTATTATTTAGCACTGTAATATAGGCTAACATACATCTGCAGCTTTCTGAGAGAGAGGTGTGTGTGTAACTAGTCAACTAAATGAGCTGTGCAGAGCATAATATTTAGAACTGTAATATAGGTTAGATATACATAGTGTAAGCCTATTTTTATTTTATTATCATTACTACTCACCTTAGTTACAAACGTTGCTCACTGAGGACACCTGCTGGTCAATATTTACAGGGCGGTTTTTTTTTTAAGGATATTAAAGCCACTTTAGTCATTTTTAAAAGCCCTTTGTACAGTCACTCCTGTAGATTTTATGCAGCTTTCTCATGAGTTACCATGACTACCTGTCAAAATTTAGCTGTTCAACAACACTTCTACACAGTTTTCAACTTCATCCTGAGTTACCATGACTACCTGTCAACATTGAGCTGTTCTGCAAAGCTGCATTTAAGACAGTTTTATGAAATAACTTATTAATGATATCATTAGGGTCCTAACAAATCCAACGTTACACACTCTTGAACCAAGCAGCAGCCATGTTGAAACTCTCAGGTCAGTCTGATCCGCTGAGATATTTGAGGAATGAACACACGCACGCACGCACGCACAGACAGACACACACATACACTCACACAGACACAGACGGACAGACAGAGGTTCCTTGCTTTATAGTTAGATCACACTTTCTGAGATAATTTAGTAACTCCACTCCTATAAACAAGCTCCAAATTTGGTGGTAGCCTATTGGTTAAGGACAGTGGGCTTGTAATCGGAGGGAGCAAGTCCCTTAACCCCCAACTGCAGAGGACAAGTTTCATATGTGTAAAAACATATGACGATAATAAAGGCGAAAACCCCAATTTTAATTTTAATTCTTTGTATTGAATAAAAACTCTATTTGAAAAATAAAACTGTATTTGATCCTGCAACTTGAAATATTTAGATCAACATGTAAGTATTAGTAGCCTCTAAGTGTCTGAAAAGGTGGTTCCTAAATGTATGACATCAGCTGTCAAACAGAGGTGAGAGCATGATGAATAGGACTGAATGACGTCTGAGGTTGCCAATTCTAGGTTCAGTGACTTTTACAGAGGGAAACGTAACCTGATATAAGTGTCTAAAACTGCTACCACAGCATTCTGCAACACGATGCTGTAGATTCTAGTGCCTCAGTAATCAGCGCTTCATACTACACTAGGATAAAAACACAAACATAGGTGATACACATGAATATCAAATGTGTAGAACACATTTTGGTTGATAAGAGAATTTCACCCTTCATTGTTTTATTGCATCTTTTATGTTAAACTGCATACATGTATTTTGTTTCTATTTGTATTCAAAGGTTACTTGCAGTGGAATCTCTCCATACCATATTTTCACCAAAATCTGCTGTTGTGTTTTTGCAGTTATCTAGAGTAGGTTTTGGTTATACTTAAAAAAAATAAAATAAAATTAAAAAAAGATAAGGAAAAGGGAATAAAAGTTAAGGGAAACCGGAAAGACAGCATGAATACAAATAACAGTGAATTAAATAAAACTTAAAAAAAATGAGTCTTGTAAAACATTTGAATAATATGTTGGCACTGATACCTAGAGAATATTACGTTTTGATAGAAGGCAGATTGTGTTCTCGTTATATTAGTTTGAGGAGCCAAAATTAAATAAAGCATCTGGGTTTCTGGGAAATTACCTTTTAACTTCAACTGTTTATTATTAGCTTTCCATTGATTGAAATAAAATTGAATGACTCAAATTAATAAAATATATATATATATATAAATTGGGGTGTTATTAAATGTTAATCTGTTAATAAATATATTTAGAAATGTATGAGGTCAACGCAGCCACTATAAGCTCGCTGTTAAAAGCATCCGGTCAAAGCTAGCAGCTACTGCTAAAGCTAATGACGGCTAGCTGCTAGCCATTAGCTTGCCAACACATTATCAGTGACAGCACGAGGCTGTGGATACAACGATGGCCTTCTTCCGTTTGTAGCTAACAGTGTTGTTTTAATCTGCGGCCCACTGGTTTTAAAAACAAACAAAGGAGCCTCCGACACAATCCCCGACAGTGTGTGACACATTAGCCAAGCTAAGACTAGTGCTAACTACCCTTTACAGCCGGAGAAGAAGAAAAGGCAGCAGCAGGAGAAGAAGAAGAACAGCCAAGACGGAGGGCGGGCGGGCTACGCTTCTTCGGTGGTGTAATGGCGGTGACCGACTATAAGTTACCTTTAGCTATCTCCCCCCGTTGAAATACTCCATACTGTTACATCAGCGAGTTTATTACAACCAATATATTACCAAGCGTATAAAATGAATAAATTTAGAGCTATAACACTCACCGTTTTCTGACATTACTGAGCGACGATAAAGCTCAACTTCTCTTTTTTCAGTATGTTGGTCTCCGCACTCTGATTGGCTGGAATGACCACCGTAAGAACCAATAATATGTGAGGTTACATAGCAGGGGATTTGAGTGTGAAAACGCGCCAAACTGTACACATACTACACAAATAGTTGATTTCCTCAGGATACATTGCTTTTTTATTTTTATTTTAACCTAAAAAAATATCAGTGAACCGATGAAAACATTACAAAATAAATAAAGAATTGGATTACACCATGACATATCTAAAATCAAAAAACATTATTACAGGATATTAATTACACTGATTCCTCTGCTCAGATCTGGTAGAAAGCACTAGAAAAAAAAAAAATATTCACATATTACTTCACTCCTAAGGGCAGTTCAAATTCAATCAACCCCACAACAATATATATGGAAAGTTTGAGAGAAGAATTAAGGAGAAACATGAGAACTCAATACGGACAGGTCCCGGATGTCACCACTTGTGGTTTAAAATATGAAAAATATATAGAAATAAAGGATACAGTTAAAAAAAAAAAAATTAACACCAAATAAAAATTTGGAGAAAAAAAAAAATAGATATATACATTACCTATAGTGCTTGTATATATGTATATATCTATAATTTATTCATTATTATTATTATTATTATTATTATTATTATTATTATAACGTTTCTGGTTTGTTTGCTCTTTTTTTTCTTGAACCATCCACCAGGCTAAATTCCTTGTATTGTTTTTAAACTGTACTTGGCAAATAAAAATGATTCTGATTCTAAAATAATAATAATACAAAAATAAACACTGATTGATAAAGTTGGTGTACTAGAATACATTGCTTTAGTACTGGTTTTAAAGCCTAACTTAATTCTGAAATTTTAGTACAATACTACAACTGAAGTGAAATACTTGATTTACTATGTTATTATTAAGATATCAATGGGTCTACAAAGTGATCCCCTTAAACACCTACAGAGATATTTAATAAATCATCACTTTATTGTGAAAAATATTTTTTTTCTTCAGTTCATCAGATAATTAAACAGGTGTGTTATATTAAAGGATTGCAAATAATTAATGAACAAAAAAGGTGTAGACTTAAGCCATGGCTTATATGATGCCTTACATGATAAAAGTATATCACACCAGAACATCAACAAAAACAAAAGTGTTACTGAGATCTTTTTCAACGGGTTAAGTAAAATTGCAGGTGGTCATACTAAGAATTTATATTCATAAATTCCCCTAAGTTTAAAAAAAAAATTTGAATTTACATATAGAACTACACATTTTTAACTCATCACAAAGATCATTCCTGAAGTTTACACCTTTTAACAGAAATACATCTACTTCTAAAGTTTGTCCTTACTTAAATTTTTTATACACGCAAATTCCTCTCAGTTCATATCGACTCTCTCTGGGTGAAAACGTTTTCTGAATGCAGTGAGGAAATTGATTGTTATGAACCTTGTACATTATAAGAGAAGTTCTTCATTCAATGTAATTTTTTGTCTGAACAACTGTATTTACCACCCTGTTTGTGAGCACAGTACACTGAATCATCTATTGGCAATAACAGTGCTAAAAGATTGTTGTGCTTGAAGACACTGAACTATAACAAGGAGTAGGAGATGTTCTCAGTATAAGTATAAGAATGACGGGAATATATATTAAAAAAAATAAAAATAAAACTGTTACAATAGATTGGGATTTACTAAAGTACTTACCATTATTGGTAACATATCCTTTTGTATAATTATTTGTGTATATATAATTATGTGTATCTGCATATGTATGTTTCTTGCATGTAAACGGGTAATCTGTTATGTTAACTGTTTTGTTAAAGGAAGCAACTTCTGATATGAAATTATGACAATTACAGGGGTGGGAATTTACAAGTTTACTTTCTCCCACTCCTTTTCAAGTTTATGTACAGTATATATGACAGTATGTTAATTCGAAAACAGTCATGTATATATATAATGTACATTAAACGCAGAACAATCAATCAATCAATCGATTACAAAACAAGATGATTTGAAGTATTTTAACTGCCCCATCCTTTCATTTCCCAGAATCACAGTCACATTATTAACCTGTAGCATCACTGGTTCATGGGAAACCAACTGTATCTCTTGGCTCTTCATTTTAAACCAAATGGAATCAAAGAGCCAACCAAGCATCTAGTTTAAGGGCCCAGGCCGGCTCAGGCTCCACTGGAACCATTTTCACACTTTTGAAAACAACATCATTCAGCCGTTACATATCATATCACCATGGCGACACCTCAGCCGACTGGCTTTTCAATGAAGGCTTAGTCTGAGGTCCCAGATGGACAAAATGTCTTTTCACACATCATTGATTGTTTACCTGCATCTGCTTTTTTTTGTTTTTTTTCCATCAGCGTCCTTTTTTTTTTCTAGGTCAGCAGCAGCAGCAGCAATAACAGCTGCAACTTTCCTGAAGGGATAATGGTGTAACAACCTGTAATAATCTGATTGTTCTGGCTTCTTTTATTTAGTCAGTGCGTGGAGTTCAGATACTATTATATTATCAAACATATTACACACACACACACACACACACACACACACACACACACACACACACACACACACACACACACACACACACACACACACACACACACACACACACACACACACACACACACACACACACACACACACACACACACACAAACTTGTATTGAATTTGAATTTCTATTCATGATACCTCCTGTTTAGTTGTCCTCAAATGTCTTTCAAGGGTTATTGTGCAGATGCAAATAAACGCACAATTTCTCATACACCTAATTCAGAGTCATAACATGTCATGCATAATATTAACCACTTAATTATCACATAATGACATTCATGCTCTGCATTTAAACCAACCTGAGGAGCAGTGCTAGGGCCTCAAAGAACAGTGGGCAGCAATAGTGTAGCTCCCAGGGAGGAATTAGCATTAAGGGCCTTGCTCAAGGGCCCAAGGCAGATTCCGACCAGTGATCCTCTGGTTACAAGTCTGCTTCTTTAACCCTATACATGTTATCGCCCAAGTCGTGGTTAGTACGTCTGCCTCACAGCAAGCCTTTCTGTGTGCAGTTTGCATGTTTGCTTCCTCCCACAATCCAAAAACATGACTGTTAGGGCGAAGTGGTTGTGTGTCTGTCTGACGAACTGACGCTCTATCCATGGTGTACCCTTGCCTAACATCCTTTGATAGCTGGAGATAGGCACCAGCAGACCCCCAGCAACCCTGAAAACAGGAACAAGAGGGTCACAAAATGGATGGATGGATGCTTTTGTCCAAGAAGTGAAAAAAGGTAGTCCAAGAAAACTAACAAACCCAAAGGGAGAACATCACAACAGCCCTCTATAGCTGTGTGTGTGTGTGTGTGTAGCATATTGAGTTTTCACAAGGTTCAGGTCAAGTCAATTACGTTTTTTTTTTGTTATAAAAATTCCAACAAGATGTCCAAATACATACAATGTTTGTTATGTAATTTTGCACATTTTGTCAAAAGACCATTTCCAATTGAATAATTGGTTGTTTTTCCTAAAGTGATGTTGGAAAACTTCCTGGAGGTTAACTCACCTGTGCTGTGTGTTGGTGTGGTCAATGCACAGTAAGGCCAGTTAGTGTAGTTAACAGTGTGAGGGCGACAGGAGGTTTTTCCTGAGCTGAACTTAAATTGACAGTCGAGCATGAAAGAAAATGAACAGATTTGTCGAGCAAGGAGCAGCAAAGGTTGTGGCAAAGCCTATAAATCATTTCTACTGAACATGAAGCAAGAAGAGAGCAGATATTGCACAACACCATGGGACTTCATTAAATCCTGCTCGTTGTCATCTGACCAAACAGTGCTTCAATGGAGTCTTCTTTGTTTTCTGTTAAGGCTGCTGTCAACAAACTGAACTGTTGTGTTAAATGCATGTGGCATCACAGTGAAAAGGTAAGACTGAGACTAAGACCAGAGACACCACCAGCAAACTAGGAGAACCACTGTAATGTAAAACATCATTATCATTATTATGCAGGAATCAAATCCAACACACTCTGTTCGCTTGTCACATATAACCAAATGCAATCATTTCTTTTGTCGAAGACATAATCATCATGTTTGACATTTTCAAGGTTCCCACGGTAACCATTTGGCTTAAATCATTATCCCTATGATCTTTAGGAGAGTTCATACTGTCATAGAGCACAGAATCTGTTAATTTTATTTTAGCCTTCAAGGATTCATATCCAGTATAAATACATTAATCTCACCTTCATATGTAAGATTATTAATAATTAGATACATTTTTATTCTGCAGTATTTTCTAATGAACTTCATTTTAAATACATTCCTTTGCAGTTAAAGTTATACAAAGATGTAATTACTATGCTAAGCAAGTCTTTTATTGAATTATTTGTAATATATGTCACAATTTGTAGTATTTCCTATTAAGTGCAAAACCACCTTTTAGAAATCAAAAGAAAATGTATGTAGAACAGGACTTTGGATTTTTAAATACAAGTAAAGCAGTGAGTTTGAGTGTTCACTTACTAACCTGCAATAGAAACTGTTCATTTGTTACTGATCTCCTGACAAAAGCTCTGAAAATGGAAATTCAGTCTAAGATCAGTGGCAGGATAAAGTGTTGTAGCCACGTTTCATCTTCAATGCCCTGGCTGATGGAAGGTTTTCAGTCAAAACCTCACGATACATGAGGTTCATTCTTTCCTTTACATGGATCAGTCATCCTGGTCCCCTTGCAGAGAAACAGCCTCAAAGCATGATGTTACCACCCCCATGCTTTACAGTAGGTATGAGGTTATTTCTCCTCCAAACACGATGAGTTGAGTTTTTACCAAAAAGTTCTATTTTGAGTTCATCTGACCATATGACAATCCTCTTCTGGATCATCCAAATGCTCTCTAGAAAACTTCAGAAGGACCCGGACATGTACTGGCTTAAGCAGGGGACACGTCTGGCTCTGCAGAGTTTGAGTACCTGGCGGCGTAGTGTGTTACTGATGGTAGCCTTTGTTACTTCGGTCCCAGCTCTCTGCAGGTCATTCACTAGGTCCGACTAGGGTTTATTCTCATGTTCTCTCTCATAGTTGAGGTATACCTATGACGAAAATTACAGGACTCTCATCTTTTTAAGTGGGAGTACTTGCACAATTGGTGGCTGACTAAATACTTTTTTGCACCACTGTATGTATTCAATCAATAATCATTTTTACATGTTCCAGGCGATCCGAGGTTGAAAAACACTGATCTAGTAGTCCTTTGGATGAGCTATACAGCTTCTTTTAAATCTGATCTTTATTTCTCTTTCAAATTCAGTACATCTCTAGCCATTAGTTATATTGCTTTAGTAGACAATGCTCCTTTTCTGTTTAATAATTTATCAAATGAAAATGTTTAGTCCATGTATGGGAAAAACAAACCTTGCCTAGAAATCCTGAAACACTCACAGCTCTTTAATGTGGAACTTCCGCTTATCGTGACGCTCAAAGCTGCATTTTTCCCACGATTCTCATCTTTCATCTCATATCTGATCAGTGTTTGTCATTGTCAACACAAATGTAAGACAGTCAGTTTTATCACTTTATTACTGAGTTTAATTATTTATACCAACAAACAAAAACTGTCTCTCTCCCTTCATTTCTCACTCATTATCTCCTTTATCCAACTGTTTTGTTTTACAATAATGACATTTTATCCAACACTAGTGATGTGGTGTAAGGTCACAGCAGGAAATGCATTACCTCCAGAAATGTTTCTCACTTCTCCTCATTCACAGTCAGCAAATATTAAAGTTTTTTTCTTTCTTTGTATTTCTGATGTATTTAAGTGTGGAGTCTTTAGGGTGTAAATGAAGCTACTGTACCTTTAAAAAGCAGGAGATTGATTACAGTTGTAAGCAAATGCTTTGTCGAGACTTTTCAATGATGTGTGGATATATTTTCCAATGCATTATTAGATGAACATTTGAGCAGCCATAACAGTAACAAAGAGCAGTCAGCAAGAGGCTGCAGGTTGTTTTCAGTGCTCGGGAAGAAAAATGGCAAAACCAGACGATCCGTTTCTCTCTATAAACTCCTCAAAAATATATTTCTACGTGGCAACGCTAAAACAGCGGACACAAAAGATACCATATGGACTAGAAGTTGGCCTCTTTCTTTGGGATTGAGGAGTGCAAACATTTTTTGAGGCAATGCAAAATGTGCAAAAAAAAAAAAAAAAAAAAAAAAACATTCTCACGACAACCTTTCTGGAGATCCACACGACAAGGAGCAGTAACAGCAAATAATAATACTAAAAAAAAAAAAGTGATAAATCTGGGGACAAATAGGTACATTAAAAAAAAGTACGTTTGACCTGCTCCTTGTTTTGGAAATACGTATGTTCTACAAGCACACACACACACACATCCTCAAGAAACAGCATTTGTGAGGCCTACAAAATGTAACCTGTCACACATACACAAAATATCTTAAAAAAAGGAAAACAGTTGGATAAAGGTGAAGACATCAATAGTTGCATACATCCCCCCCTCCAAATACACTAGAACATGGTGACTAGAGGTCCATTTAACACCTCCTGATCCAGAAGCCTGACACATTCCCTTCATTTGATGGAGAGCAGGGTTTGCACCTGAAGGCTAGCATATGCACCAGCAACTACACAAAACCACTGATAGGAAAGTACACGCTAACGTCTGGATCTGAATACAGTATCTTGGATGTGACATTACTGGATCAAAATCCAGAACAAAAAAAAAAAAAATCACCCTGATGAAAAAGCAACAAAATGAAAATCCCCCCCACCCCTAAAACACAATACAATAAATAAAACAGTTCAGACAACATTTATGGGAGATGAAGGAAAGCGGTGGATAAAAATGGAGGGAGAGAGAATAATAAAAAAAAATTATGAAACATTTGTTCTGTTTTTCCCCTCCTGAACAAGGGGTTGAAATGAAATCATATTTACAGACTGAGTGAGGATATACAGTCCAGCAGCTGATGCGCCGGCACACTAGAGAAAAAACAAAACAAAAAAACTTACAAGAACAATATAATAACAATAACATAAAAATAAAAGGTAGATAATATTTACAGTTTAGCTGTAGAAAAAAAAGGAGCAACAGAGGGGAGCAAAAGGCAGTGGGATGAGGAACAATGGGGGGGGGTGTAGGCAGGCTCCAAAAGCTGCTGGACTTTAGGTTTCTGAACCTTTGGACTGGTCAGTTTAATGGGAGTGACTAAGTGAACTGAACAAGCACCATGTGTGGGCCGTGAGGAGACTTGTCCATGCTAGCAGTGGACAAATAGCTGCGCAGGTCGACATTTTCTGACCATTACAGTAAAAACAAGAAAAATAAAACATGATCGGAGCGTCACTGGCAACCTGTTTACAAAAAACAGTGAAGACATCATCAACAGGTCCAACCAAACTTCATGGTCCTGCACTAACACTCAAAGATGGATGAATCAAGTGTGTGGGCACAGTGTACACTTCCTTATCTGATGATGTCTTTCTTCATAATCAAGGTCAAACGACCTTACACAGCAAAACGACATTATTAATGAGCCCATCCGCTGCATTTATAAAGACTTGTGTCCTAAAAGCTGAACAGTAAACACAGGATGCCCTTTGTTTCTCTCTACTCTCTTTGGAGGTGTGCAATACTCACTAAAAACTCAACATAAAATGACTGGTTTCCAGTCTGACCAATGAGGACATCAGTATTGTAAAGAAACTGGGTTGTGCACTCTGCCTTAGGGTCACATAAAAAAGGCAGCGGATATACAACGACAAGAATCAATGGCTCTCTGCGCTGCAATAAAAGCTAAAATCACTTCATACCTCTCATCTAAAAATGACCCGGAACAAAACTGGGTTCAGGCGGATTCTCAGGTATCAAACTGAGGCCTTAAAAACTCTTTGTTCACCATCAAACTCAGTGAATGAACATGTTGATTAGACACCTTAAAGCCACAATAGTCTATGCACAGTGTTGTAGGATCAAACACTGGACAAAACAAGCGCACTCCTGATTTGGGCTGTAAATGGATGATTGTCACTATGGGTCTCAACTCTTATTCTCAGCTACAAAGTCAATCACAAGTCCAATCGATGACATCTGGGCCCCACATAAAATCTGATAAGACAAATAAAAAAATGTGGGATAAAACTTGACTGTTGCTTATAAAAACAAACACCATTAACATATAGAATGCTCCTCCACCGCTCGTAAAGCAGGAGTCTTACTTTAAATGGGCCAAACTGAGGCCACCCTGGAATTAAAACTGCAGCTTTGACTCTGCTAAAGCAGAGCCACATGTATGTCAAAATAAAAATATACAACTTTCCTGAACCCGAGCAGTCACAAAGAATGCCTCTTTTCTGGAAAAGGCTCAGGGGAAAAACTTCAACAGTTAATGTCAGCGTGTCAGACAGATCCTGTGCTATCTTTAGGGTTTGGAGCCAGTCAAAAGGTTGAGAGGGAAATGTGATGCACAGAGAAGAGAAAAGGAAACAAAGAGGGAAGGAAAAAAAAAAACAGGAAAGGGTGACAGAGTGAGGGATGCTCAGGTGCTGTTGCTGATGGATCCAGGTGCTGAGATAGGCTGGGCCGTACTGTCTGAAACACTGCCCTCTGCAGGAGGAGAGAAGAAGCACTGGTTATTTAAAAGTTTGCAGGAGCAATATTTACAGTGTCATTCATACCGTGTGAGGCAGGCGACGTCTGTGCACGAGCATGAGGAGGAATGAGTGTGGAGTTCAACTGGGGCTGGATAGACAGCTCTACATGGGAAAAACAGACAAATAGGTGCCAACATTATTGTGCTTGAAGTGTTTAAAGGCCGATGGCAATTAATTAAGTAGCCACTTACAGGAAGAAAATAATCTTAGAATACCATTTAAACACTAAACTCAACTCTTTTTATTTCATTTTTCATTTAATGTCCTACTTATAAACCTACACACTACGTAATAACATATTTCAAATATAAACACGCAAACTACATTTGAAATTATGTTGTGCCTATTTTTAAGTTCTGTGGTGGCGATAGATTTATTTACAGTTAAAATTAAAGACAATGAATTGCACATCTTTATCTTTTATTAACAATGCAATAAATTTAGATCTCAAACAACTTTTCGGCATCCTAATGAAATGAATGGAGCAACAAACAAAAAAAGTACAAGTAAAAAATTTATTTAGAAAAAAAAATAGAGACAACTGACCCACTGGACTGAAATTGAAGAGGAGGGGCAGCTCTCGCCCACTGGGCAGACGAATGCTGGGCTGGCGCAGCTCGTCAAAGAACGCGTGCGCACACGCCTCAAGAGGAGACAACCTGGTCACTGGAGTGTATTCCAGCAGCCGAGAGCAGAGTGCGATGGCCTCTGGTGGAGTACGGGGCTTAAACACCTTCAGTAGGATGGAAATAGTAAACTCCATAACTAGATTGTTGACTGACACTCAAAATAAACCACATACTGTAACAAACACATACCTTTGTCCAAGGGTGCGCTTTGATCTGTGGAAATTTAAACTCTGTGTAGTTGGGGTTCATCTCCCGGATCTGCTCCCTCGTTGGAGTTCCTAAAACCTGACAGAACAGAAAACAGCAAACTTAAAAACACAGTACGTAACATTTCTACTGCGCAAGAGCTTTTGATTTATCGTATTACAAATTGAAATAAAAAACAACTTAAAGGGCCTCTGAGCAGTACCTTGATGATCTCTACTAGCTGGTCCACGCCACTGTCCCCGGGAAAAATGGGCTGTCCGAGCAGCAGCTCCGCCAACACGCAGCCAGCCGACCAGATGTCGATGTTGGAGGTGTAGTCTGTGGCGCCAAATATAAGCTCCGGAGCACGGTAGTACCGCGAGCAAATATAAGACACATTGGGTTCTCCTCGAACTAGCTGTTTCGCACTATAAAAATAAAGTCAGCATAGAGTTACAGTCAGTATTATTTTACATTAATTTCAGCAAGTTCATTCTGTCTTTTTTTCTTCAAATAATATGTTAAGGTTCCATCTATTCAGTCAGGTTTTTTCAGGATATTTACTTTAAAATTAACTTTGATCTTTTCATTCAGTATATGCCTCTGAAGAAGACTGACAGTTGACAATTTCTCGAAAAAAGTTGTCTGAATAAATGAAATCTTAACATAATATTTTACATTCCTAACAAAACCTTTTACAACTGAATTGTTAGTGGCACTGCCTTGGGTAAAACCAGACAAACTGTAGAAAACGTTGTCAGAGCAAATGAGAAATGTTTTTCTAGTTTAATTTACATGCTTCAACTCTCCATGCCCCTTAAGTCACTGTGGCTGCTCCTAGGAGAAACAACTAACTGGACAAAAGCCCAGGTTTTGAACATCACTTAGTACAACTAAGCTAAAATTAAAAAATTAAAAGATGCCCATTTCTCTTTTTTAAGAAACAAAAAACACTTCTGACACGTCCACGGGCAGCTCCAGGCACTGACCTGCCAAAGTCGCAGAGTTTGAGGATGGCCGTCTCTGGGTCCACCAGGAGGTTCTGAGGCTTGATGTCTCTGTGACATACGCCCTGGGAATGGATATAAGCCAGACTGCGGAACAGCTGGTACATGTACACCTGTAGGGGGAGATAAAAGAATAAGGCACAACACCCAACAAAGTTAAACTTGCACCAAATCGATTTGCAATCGATGGACAATTTGTCAGGTTCACTACTCCGGCTTTTCAATGGTTTGCTTTTGTGTGGCATCCATAGTACCAGCAGTCTATCATCAGTTTTATAATCATAACGGTTTTTCGCAGCAAGTTTTTATATTATCTTTAAGTTTTTACTCTCTTATGTTGCGGTAGAATGATTAAATCAAAGGTACTGAGCAGGGAAAGGAGCAGAAGAAGAATAGGTGAAGGGACAAATCAATTTTAAAAGTGCTTTATTCTCGTACTTTCATTAAGTTGAGATAGTGTTTGGCTGAGGGTCGCTGACAATAACAAATGATTAATTTTATTATGAAAGTAAAAAACAATTAACCAAAAAAGTTTCCTTAAATGATGGGATTCCCAGTGTTCACTGAAGGGTGGAGAATAAAACCTAACCGAGTACATTTATCATTGCAACACAATTCAACTCCTTAAAAACATTTTACAAAAGACAAATTTGTGTAGATATAAAAGGTTTCTGTAGCACTGTCGTGTTGAAAGGACAATGGGTGATTTGTGCTTTATCAGACAAACAGCTGGGTGAAGAGTTCTTTAGTCCCAGTTCATCGTTTTTTTTAAACTTTGTTATGTGTTTAAAATCAATTGCCTGAAATGGGAAACAGAACTGACTACTGAAATATCAAGTAATAATTTGCAAAATATGTGGAAGAACCACCAAATGACCACTGGTTCTCCAAAATGGAGGGAGATTTAATGGAAAAACCTGATCCAGTTTTCTTTTATTACCCCTAGAGTTAAAAGTAAATATTTAGTGGAGAAATTGTGGCTCACTAAATGTCAATCATAGCCATCTATCCTGGAAGTGTTCAAAAATAAGCAACTACTGGAAAAACAAACAGAAATCATAATAATGTTGGGATATAATATACCAATGAATGGTAATACACTGTACTTGAGACGAACATGTACACTGTAAAGATAAATATTTGTTAAAAATGTTAACAGTGGAGTGGCTTGTAATAAAATTATAACAAGTCGTAGCAAGTTGACCCCCCAACTATGAAAGAATGGATCCAGTCTATTAAACAGATGTATCTAATGGAGAGTCTGACACACATGTTCAGACAGCAGAGATCCCAGTTGGAGGATAAATGGACATTATACAGGAATGAGAGCAGTGACAAAGTCAACTGAGAGGAGACCTATTGGAAAAAACACTAGTGACCCTGTGTCATTTGTAATGCTTTTCCCATGTAATTTTATTTTTATTGTATTTTTCTTTTGTTTTAAATTGACTTATTTTGTTTTTCCTTCTAATTTTATGATTGTTCAAAAACAAATACACGGAAAGCTGCAAGAAAAAATAAATTGTCAATCTATTCTTTGTCATGTTTCTTCTGATAAAATAAATTGCCTCCACAGCAAAGTGTGCAATCATTTATTGTGTACCTGGAACACAGACTTTAGGCATCCCATTAAGAAAAATAATAGTTGCTGTCATCACAGTTATCACTATTCCCCACATGGTGCATAAACAGCATGGTGCCCTGATTACCAGATGATTACCCAAAGAGATGATTAAAAAAGAGAAACGATGTTTAACAAAAGGGGTCAGAGAGAGGGAGCTATTGAGAAGACAACAGGTACAAACGTCAGACCCAGGGGACGTGAGGGAGAAAAGAACCCATACATGCTGTGACGGAAGTGTGTCACTGCAGAAAATTGGGATGTTGGAGGAAAGCAGAAGACTGAGACAGCAATCAGCTCAGGGTCCCAGCACCACAAGGGAGCAGCAGGCTGAGCTAAGGAAATGGGCCACAAGACAGCTATAATAACCTATCTGCTGCTTCACACACAAACACACTGGAAAACAAGTCCATCCTTTCAGACAGGGATTCAAGGGTATTGCAAACAAATAAATGCCCAAGGGACCTTTCTTTCATTTTCTGCTTTCTTACTCCTGAAACAGTGAGCTGCCTGAATAACAACAAACGGGGAAAATGTTCAGCCCGCTGTCACATCTTTGGCAACTACAGAGCAAAAATCATTCTCCAGCATCCACCAGTCTTTAAGCCCAATTTACACAACTGATGCAACTCACTTCAAAAGCTTTGAATGAAATATTAAAACCTAGCTTTTTAAAACTGTACACAAGGATTAAAAAAAAAAAATCAGCCAGGCACTCAGTGCATGACGTACAAATCAGGTTACATAATTCATGTCAGAGTTCAAAACTAGAGCTTATGGTTCTTTTTTGATTGGTTTAAATGATTCATGTTAAATTAAACCTCAAAAGCACAAACCGGCCCTGTGCATTTCACTGAACTTGGCATGTTACATGCTGCCTGGCAGCACAGATGTAAACATCAGAAGAATCAACCTCACACACACACGTACCTAAATAGCTTCTGTCTCAGATGAGCAGACAGGGATTAAAACACAGACCAAACAATTTAACACGAATGATTTATCCTATTTCAAAGATCCCTAAACTGAAAGGGTATGTTCGGCCATTTTTCCCACTGATAGCTGATGAGTTTATTTCAAAATGCGCTCCTTTGGCTCTCATACAGCCACCAAATGCTGCTAGAAGATCCCTGCACATTTTGTTCTTAAATAACTTATTTTCACCACTGTAAGGTACAGTGGTGAAAAGTTTATAAAAACTCTGTTTTTATAAAAAAAATCAGGGAGCCATTTTATTAGTTTGTTTTAGTAAATTTTAAGAGATCTCTACACTTTGTTTGTATATAATAAAAATATTTGCTCAAACATTTTCAACCAAGATTTCTGTCAGAGTTTAATCTACAAAAGTTTAAAGTCTTTATATCATAAATCAGTGTATAAATGTTTTACAGCAAATGAATATTGGTTTCCTTGATTACTAATAATTAGTATCAGTCCTTAAAACAAAAACAAAAAAAATATTGGTCAATCCTTAGTTCTGATATCTGTAAATTATTGCTTTGTGGTATAGTGCGAGTATAAAATGGTAAATGCAGTGTAGTTTGTTTGCACCTACCTTAACATAGATGATGGGGATGGTGGTCTTGGCCTTGTTGAAGTGCCGAGCTACCCTGTACACCGTCTCTGGAACAAAGTCTAGCACCAGATTCAAATAGACTTCATCTTTCTGGAGAACAGAAACACATAGAAAAGAAATGCAAAGAGTTAAGTTACAGTAAGATACAAACAAAAGTTGGGATGAATTGCAAAGTGCACTAAATAACAAACCACTAATCAACAATGGTAAACTTTTACAACAGACAATAACGCAGAAATTAAACGATTCACTTTGTTTTGCAGTATCTGTTGTTACCAGTAATGACTTGTTACTTTTGAAGAAGCCCTGCAATCTGTATTATTGT
Organism: Gouania willdenowi; assembly: GCF_900634775.1. Taxonomy (NCBI): domain Eukaryota; kingdom Metazoa; phylum Chordata; class Actinopteri; order Blenniiformes; family Gobiesocidae; genus Gouania; species Gouania willdenowi. The sequence continues at coordinate 10,726,418 of NC_041059.1, forward strand.
GCGGGTTATAGGCCATTGGTGAATACTGTTAAAGTACACTGATATTTAAAATGCAAATGGCCAGAGAATCCCAAAAAAAAGTCATTGAGCCATCTACATTATCTTATAAAACCATTGATGATAAAGACAGCAATTTACCTATAGCACCTGCTCACAGCAGTGTATGTAGTAAATAATAAACAGAGCTACACAGCTCTCATAAATATGGCTGAATCATCAATAAAGATTAGGGATGTGCCAATAGCAGTTCAGTCTGCCGGTCCTTAGATTTTCCTAATCAACATTTGATTACAGAACAACTTCAGTAAATAACTGCAGTATTTCATGCGATAAACTCTCCACTTTCCTATTAATTAACCACTAGATCACAATAGAAGTCATTGATAATTTCTCCACTCGTAAATAATGATGTCTAAATGAAGATTACATTTTCTTCTACCAGATGCTTTTATCCAAAACGACGTACAACACGAGCAGTTAGGATTAAGGCCAAGGCACGTGCTCAACATCACATGTTGATGGCCCACTGTCTAATTATCAAAACACAGTCCTAACATGTGCAGTAATAGTTGTGAAGCTGCTTTAAAAGGGGACCAGGCTCTGGTTAGTTTGTTGAAGGGCCATTCTACATCGTTCCCCTGCTCACATTATCTACGCACTAAAAATGGGTTTTGAGTTGATGCATGATCATGCATGAAGATTGATGCCTCTTTTGCTTCTTTTTATCTCCTGTGTCTCTGCATTTGAGTTCAATCTCATCTGCTCAAGCCAAGGTCGTCACAAACACGTTCATCGAGTTCATCGCAGGACCTGCAAAGCGACTATTGCGCACATGTACATCGCGATGACAATGCTCAGACGATTTATTGTGCAGACTTAGCCTGATTTTACGATGTTGGTTTAGAATATTATAATGTAATACTGTAAATGTCGACACACCTTCTCACCACTGGAGTAAAAGAAGTAGCGTAGTCTCACAATATTGCAGTGGTCCAACTTCCTCATTATTTGCAGCTCCCTATTCTGCAGAAAGAAAGAAAAAATATTCACGAGTTAGACAAACCTGGATGCAGCGAAACAACTCTCCCATACTTTCCCATACCCAAAAAATCTGACTAAGACGGTTTACCTTAAATCGCTTGTCTTGAAGCACTTTCTTAATAGCCACCATCTCTTGGCTGTCGATGAGGCGAGCCTGGTAAACAACTCCAAAAGAACCATTTCCTATAACCTTAATGTCTGTGTAGGATACTTCCTGGGGGCGATCGGGACCTTGGCCGGGCGTCGCTACTACTGTCGTCACTTTGCCACTGTCTCCTGTAAATGGAAATGACAGCACAAATCTTGCATGAGTATCTTGAAAACACAAAAAAACCCTGTAATGATCAAACACAAATACTGGAGGACATTTCTGATCGATACATTTCTATTTGGTCTTTAGACACAGCAAATACCAATAACAATTAGGTTAGTGTCAACAGCTTTTGGCATCAATGACATTATCTGTATAAAAGCATTGCTCCGAAACATCTTTACTTAATGATTTTTGTGAAACGTGTTCTTCGCACAGCATTCAAAATGTGCCACTCTATTCTTTGGAATCGTGGTGCATGTGAAAGGCATATTTAAACTTGAGAAGGGCATAAAAAAATAGAGATGGTCGAGATCTGATAGAGGGTGACAATTCTGGTTAAGGTCAGATAGATGCTCTAGGTTTTGTGCCACTGACTGCGGTAAATCAGGTCCGATTTGACAGTGTGCACCAGAAGCAAGGACGTAGGAAGAGAAGGAGCAGAGGGGTGGCAAGTTGCCAAAAAGCTTAGTCTGAGCCAGTGATGAAATTTTGTCGACAGTATCACATCAGAAAGTGCTATTGTTTCCAAGGCATGGCTGACTCAGCAGAACCCGACCTAAGTTTGAATGTCCCTGGAGTTTTTAAAAGTGTTTATATCTCCAATAACTGCAAACATTTGCTTTAACATTTTTTATTTTTGTTGATAAGAGAACAGAGGTGGTTCTTTATCTCGTCTTTTTTTTTTTTTTAGAGCTTATAAATGATTAAATACATATTATATATTGGAAACAAATTTTCTGTGAGGGTTCCAGTGAGAGAAAAAAAATCTGCCTAGGGAAAATCCACATTATTATCCTGAATCTGACCTCTGCCCTCAGATCTGTAGGAGACACTTAGCTACGAGATCACTCACAACGTCCCAGTTTGGCATTATACTATCCTGTGTAATGAATGCAATAATAACAAAACAAGCCCAGCTGTCAGCGAGACGCTTTGGTGACCAATATGTTAACCTAAGACCTGATGAGTAAGAGCAAAAGACAAGAAGAGCAACTTAAATCACATCAACACACAAAAAGAAATCACTTTGAAGCTGGCTTATCACAGTAAAACTAAAGCGTGCTTTTTACTATGTGAAAAGATTCATAGTTGTGTAATGAATTAATTGTTTTAAAATCACTGGCTGACTAATCACAGCTTCCCCCATAAAGTGTGAAAATAAATCTGCATCAGGGGGCTTCACTAAATCACTCCAAGGCTACTGACGTCTTTTAATCTCCCCACCCACACTTTTACAGCTTTTTACACATAACACTTTCAAAAAAATGCCAATCATAGTCACACGTACGCACACGTACATGCACACGCACACACTCCAGAAACTTAAATAATCAATTGATTTACTGGTCAGAGAGCTAGTGTAATTTTACTTTGGTTTGTTTACATTTTCCTCTTTGCCAAACTCTCAATAAAGCTTTTGATGCATTTATTTAACTTTTTATTCTTTCAAGGCTATTCATAATAACTCGATGCAGGCTATTTGTCACACACTACTCCCACTGCTCTATTATCGCTGTATGAGAGAATAATACATCTGAGTCATTGAGGGAAGCCAACTGATGGTGCTTTGAGGAAACCATGTAGCCAGGCCTTTTGCATCATTACTAGGGTTCTTTTAGTGCAAAGATGTCATGCTCGCTACACACCTCTGAGGCTTTTTGGTGGGTATGCTAGTTACATTTCAGTCCAAAAACTTGTACAAAAAAATTAGTCACAGTTTCCCAAATAAAAAATGTGTGTATAAGGAGTTGATATATGTTTACTGAACAAATGAATAAACTGTGGACAAGTAGGAGGAGACAGGTGCTAATGTCTATATGTTAAAGGATTCAAGTGAGTGTATTATCATCATCATCATGGATAAAATATCTTGAAAGTTCCGATGACGACAACTTCAAGATGGAACTTATGTAAAAGCGAGTATTTTGCCAAATAATTTGTTCCAGTCGCTTTCATTGACATATCATTAAGTTTCTTTCTGACTGTAGAACCAGGTATTAATTATTCAATTCAGCCCAGACCTGTGGATCAAATTGCTGTACTGTGTCCAACACTGTGGAAGGTCAAATTGGGTAGGTACCCCTTGACCTTTGTGTGTTCCAAGAACTGACAATATCAATGAATTTAGTTGTATCTGGTAGCTCTAAGAAGGAGCCAGGCAATTTCTTTGCCATACTTTTACAAATCTCTGGAGAGGCGGTATGACCATGTGCCGAATCCAATATCATTTTATTTTGAAACACCCCCTTATGACATATTTAACTTCTGAATAAGTTAAAACAATTCTAGCAAATAGGCAAGAAAGAATATAATCCAGCATTTTTTTTTATACGAATGGTTAATGAAATAAGAACGTAAGACCAGCAGAACACATTGATCAAAAAAACGATTTAGGGGTTTGAACACTTAAAAACTCCAATCGTGAATTTACATATACAGAGTAAATACTTGTTCATTCATTTTTATTACTAGCTAAAGTTCTAATTCCATGTTAATTTAAGTCGTTTTAAGTTGTTTTAACACGCTAAAGCTGCTCAAATCTTTTGTACTTTTTCTGTTAAATCCAGGTTAAAGAATAAAGCTGTCTTTCAAAGGATTTCAGGGATGTCCAGATGCAACTTTTTCACTTCCGTTACAATACCAATATTGCAGCCTTGAGTGTTGGCCGATACCGATTGCGATCCTATATCAGCACAAATTATACATACTTTTATTACTTATTTTGTAGTGTGGAATGTTAGAAAAGGCTTGATCAAGTGATGCTACTCAAATAGAAAACAATAGTCAGCAATTCAAGTTGACTTCAGTTACATTTTACCGTCAGTATAAGGTGGGAACAACTGAAGGCGGGGACAAAAACTTAACAGAGATTTTAGATGCAGTCTGATAAATTCGGATATTCGTTTTCTGGCTGATATCGGTATCAATATCGGATCGGGACACCCCTATTGGATTTACAAATAAATTTAACAATTTAAACTTTTTACTCAAAAACTATCCTGAAATCTACAAACATTATTAAAATGCCTTTATTTGACATGAGTAGTTATCACACTTTTTACTCCATTTTATTTGTGTTTAATCTTGTCTTATTTTTTTAGGTTTACAGACAGTAAAACGCTCGCGTTCCTTATCGGTTCACGGTCTGTAAAAAAAAGATTGAATTATTAAGATACTGCTCTATGCTACATAAATTGTCCCTAATTAAAGCAAATGTGTATGTACAGCAAAGAGAATAACTTAAGATGTTAAAATTGATAAATGAAATGCCAATTTACTGAATTTCAGACATCGTGATAAAAATGTGAACAACATAGATTGACATATAACTACTTGCACAGCTTTTTGATTGAAGCCCAGAATTTAATGCAAATTATTGGGAGCTGTCTTTAGTTTGGCATTCACTTCAGCTGATTTAAGTGTGGCTTTTTTAAATGACGTCCTTTATCTCTCCAAATGATGAAACAAAAGCTATATTATTTTGTCTTAACAAGGACATTAGTCTAGAATCTTTGTAACTTGTCAATTAGAGTATTTCAGAATTCTTGCTGTGCTTTTTTGTGATTTGCCTTATACAGTAGGGGCGGCAGAAATAATCGATGCATCGACTTTCATAGTAATCGCTACACACATTTTCAAAATGAATTTCTTTAAATGGTGAATTAAAATAAACACTGTAGAAGAAATGGTAACGACATAGTAAGCACACCATGGTCGATCTGCCAATTTAGCTTATTATATATAATAAACTTTATATATCATTATTTTAAAAAAGCCCTTTTTGTTCAGTGTTTATTTTATTGTATATGCTACAAGCAAGGATGTTGGCACTTTACCATGCAGTTCTAAGTTAACAGTTTACAGATAACCTCTGTAGGTTTACGTAAAGGTAAAAGAGGTAAATGTGCCTCCTGTTTATGAATGAATTTTTGTTTAAAAAATAATAATTCATCAGTGGTTACAGTCAGAAATGGAGACATGCTGTGAAAATGTGCATCTAGATGCATCGATTCATAATCAAATCGCAGTCCCTGTAATAGAAAGGTTCCCGCCCCTATTCTACACTGGATTCTTCATTATTCGTCTTCCATTAAGGTTGACTTAGGCTAAATGACTACAATTAGACATAAATTAAAATCTGATACTGATGCACCGTATTTGACCTTGGAGTTCACCTCTAATCTTTTTGTAAGCTGTTCTTGCATTATGTTATGACTAGCAATGACACCATTTCTCTTGCTGCAGCCACTACCAGTGATGTTGGGCTAAGTCAAATTAATCTTTACACTTTTAAATTTATGATATTCCCATGAAAAAAACTACAATGACAAGCCATTTAATTATGTTGATGTTAATCTTTTATATAGGTAAAATGCTTTTTTATATCTATATCTATATGTGAGAAGAGGAATAAGAAAGGGATGTCCCAATACCAATCGGAAAAAAGCTCACAATTCAATGACCCTTGTCTAATAATCTGCTTTTACTCACGCATTAGGCAAGACCAGAAATGTTAGAATGAGAACGCTTTAATGCAGATCACAATTAACCAAGTCTTAGCAGATATTAACAAACTAACTAGCACCTACGCCTTATAACACCAATTATGATAGAGGGTTAGCTAACACCATCTCTACAAAGCGCGTGAAAAAACCCAACTATTGTTATTAAAACAAAACCAAGACAATACATGAATTCACATGAAAGTTCAGTTATACTTTGAGCTTGTTACATCAGCTAATCGCAGTGTCAGCAGCGTGATAAGAGCTCTCGGTCACTATGGTACATTAACTAAACCCATAGCTAGCATTAGCAGGACGGCTAACTCCTATGGGCTAAGCGGCTAAATGCTCGCTGGCTACCGTTAATTATAAAATAAGCGACAATGAACATACTCTAACAAAAGTAGCTCAAATTTCACATTTGCGAGTCAACATTAAGTATTACAACTGTAAAATTGTTGTATAATACTCACGGGGCATTTTCATGTTTCCAAAGCTCGTCGAGCTGCTACCACTGGCCTGTGACGCCCCGGGTTTTCCTGTCGAGCTTCCGCCCGCCACCGCCGTTCCCGCAGCGGCTGAAGCAGATCCAGGAGCTCCGGGAGGCTCAGCGAAGGAGCTGGTCCTGGCCCGCCCGCTTCCGCTCATAATTGTGTGAACTGAAGCCGGACCAAGATTGTACGTTATCACCAGGCACACTGACAAAGACATAATCCCTGTATGCGTATCAAAAAATGTAATATAGATAAAATGTACACTTACAGCGTCCGGCGAATGTTGTCCGTTTCCCCCTTTCTTCCTCTGGAGCAGAGATGGTGGGGGAGCTGACGCACAACGACGTAGGCTCGAAAAGCTTCATGGGAACGCGAGTTTTTGTTGAACAAGGGCGACAACGTTCCAATGTTGATTTAAGTTGACCAAATAGTAATAAAAGTAAGCAAGATATGCCTTTTATTTACAAAATATGAACAGTATTGACATTGTTATGTCTGCTTAAAGAATATCAATAATATAATAATAATTACATTACATAAATCCTGAATACAACCTCAATAATAACATTCTTCTTTTAAGTGTTCCTGTTGTGGGTGCAAGTCATCTGATTCATCTCCTCTAATATTTACCTATGCAAACACCAACCAACATAATTATAGCAGCAAAGTTAATGCATCTGGACAAATAACACCACAGTATAAATGTGAGACTGCAACTACTTATTTTCGGAACTACAGAAGCCATCTTACATGAGTGATGAAACATATTTAATCAAGTTCAGTTGTCTTAACTAAGACATTGCAATTAATACAATCTGTATGAATGAATGAACCTTCCTAGAAACAAACCATATTTACATCCTCCTTTAGTAAATACAAACATTGTGCATGGTCTTCTCTCTCTTCACAGCACATGTCCAAAGTCAAACAAATACAATCTGATTTCGCTACACGTATCAAAGCATTTAATATGCATTCAAATATTAACAAAATCAATATTTTATATCACTGAATGCATTATATCTTAATACCCCTTGAGTGAATTTGTAAAAGCTGAAATTGAATCTTTTTTCTTTTCTTTTCTTAGACAATCGAGAACTAACATGAAAAAAAAAACAAAGCAAAAAAAACTAAAACTAAAATAAATCAGAAGTCACTCAAAAGACATTTATAACTATTTTGGCAATCGCACTAGATTTTGATTGATTAAACAAACTAAACATTAATTTTAGATATATTTACCTCGTTCAAAAAATGATGGAAAACATGGCTCCGCTTATAATCATCTAGATTAACAAATGCATTTTATTTTTTGTAAAAATAAAATTGAGTCATACAAATAATCTATACTTTTATCTTTTATTTTGAAACCAAACTTAATCTGACCAAACTGAAGAGATGAAAAACCAGAATCCTGACCAAAAATCGAATCCCGTAGTGAAATCATGAGCTCATATGTCAAAAATAAATAAATAATAAATTATACAGGTATAATAAATGCTCAACAGTCTCACAATAAATATAACTATAATAACCTTTACTCACATCAAAATACACGTTTTTTCAAGAACAGTAAGTGACAAATTAACATTAAAAGACTACAATTCCCATCAGTAAAACATAGTCCGCGACTGACAACTTTGCTGTCCAATCATAGAGTCGTAAGCGAGCATACTGCTGTAATGGGCGGTACTTATTGTCAGAAGAATGGAAGCTATCGGCGGGCTAACCCTTCTTTTACTCTTTGTAGCTGTTATTCCTTTCACAATCGTGCTGAGTTTTGACGACTTTGAAACGGCACTGAGAGAGAGCTTGAACCAAAAATGCGTCGGTCAATGAGAGCAAAGTGAGACAACCGCAACGGGGAGCCTCCGACCAGAATAAATGAGAGGTAAGTGAGGAAATAAGGGCCCGCCGTCGAGGCAGAAAGCTGCGGGGGAAAGTGGGTAGCGCCGCCTGACGGACCGGCCGACGAACCGGGAGCCGTTGTCAGGAAACCGCGGTGCCGGATAATAGCTTTACAGTGTCGGAGGGAGCGCCGCCAACAGCTCCCCGTTTGCCATCACACGCTGTATACGAATATAGGAACAACCTGACCGGATAATTTATGTGGGCGATTAATCAGCCGAGTCGATAATTTAGGTCTCTTTTCGATTACGAACCGATTTTCGATTATCGATTCTATTTTTGGATTGTTGCTGATTATTGATCTACCATTCAACAACAGTAAGCTGCTGAAAATTTGAAGTAACACCTAACAGCACCTTCACAATTGTATAGTGTAATTAAAATATCCAAATTAGCAGGAGTCACCTGATTTTTATTAGAATTTGGCAAAAATAATAAATGACTTTTGGAAATTTTAGAATCAATTCATAATTGTCAATGATTAAGTCACTAATAATCGATTTTCTTTTAGACACATTTATTTGGGTTACAAGTAGAGCTGGGTATCATGGCCAGTTTTCTTAATCGATTCAATTCCGATTAATAAGGTTTTTAATTGATTAATCACAATTCAATATTTTACTGGGATATTATTAAGATGAAAGTGTCTATTTGTACGGTTGCTGTACGAACAACCCCTGGTGCTTTTGGTAGGGTTACTGAAGTACGCGTACGTAGCGTCTTAGGGTTCGGTTATAACCCAATATTGCAACAATTTTTAGGGTTAGGTTTAGTCTTAGTCACGCGACCAAAACTGGCCAATGTATAACCTATCAAATGACCTAAACTGGTCAAATAGGGTCACTGCATACGGATAGAATGTTGGTAAACGGCAACCGTATGGATAGCCACTGCCTACTAAGATGGTCCCAAACTCTAAATGAAGTTGGGGCGGCTTAGCCAGCTGAGTTTTGTCTGCATCCACCATCTTTGCACTGAATGCACTATTGTGTTGCACCGGCGCAGTAGTCGTTGCAGACGCAGACTATAATTTGAGACTGCTGGGGTTAGAGTAAAAAAAAAAAAAATTGATTCCAGCACCTATGAATTGATTTTTAAAAATTTCAATGAAATTGATTCAAGGTCGTTTACATTAATTTTTTCTTTCTCAGCTCTAGTTACAAGTCGAAACGGTTGGTTTGACTCAGTCTTTGTATATTTGTTTTAATGTGGCTGTCATTTGTTGAATAAAGTTGAAACAATGCTGTTAAAGGGCCTTCGTGTGGCTGAGAGCTCAACAATAAACAGGGATCTTGCTTTATTACTGTATAAGTGCAAGGGAAACAATGCTTTGTGCAGAGGTGTAGAGTACTGATATATCCTACTCAAGTAAAAGTACTGTTACTTGATTTAAATTGTACTCTCGTACAAGTAAGCGGTATATATACAGTAATCAACTACAAGTAAAAAGTAAATAGTACTCAAAGTAGAAGTTACTAGGGTAGTTATTTTCACCCCATGTTTATTTTTGGTAATAAATCTTGCCACTGGTCCCATGCGTAAAGTTAACATTTTATGTATAAACCTGAAAAGGGAGGCAAAGTTTATTGATATTATATTATGATACTATCACCTTTCCTTTGTAAAATGCAAATATGTCAGAAAGATGAAGCTTAGGATTTGCATCATCATCATCAGCCTCTCTCTCTTGTGGTGTTTTCATGGCTAGTTCTTTATCTCGTAATAACCGGCATTGGGCGGCAGAAGCTCAGTCCGTGGAGACATGGGTTGGAAACCAGAGACTGGCCGATTCAAGTCCCAATGCGGACCAAAATACGGAAGTTGTTCTGGTAGCTGGAGAGGTGCCAGGGCACTTCTCAAGCACTGTTGAGGTGCCCTTGAGCAAGGCACCAAACCCCAACACTGCTCTGGTGCGCTCCCTTCATTGTAAAAGCAGCCCCACTCTGACATCTCTCCATTAATGCATGTCCACAGGTCCTGTTTGTGCATGTGTGTGATTCGGCCCTATGTGTGTGAGAAGCATGTCCCTAAAAATAAGTGCAATGTAATTTCCCGTCAGGGATTAATTAAAGTAATTCAAATTCAACACAGTGCATTCATTATGTTTAATCTGATTGGTCGGCTATGATGTGATTGTTGTCTGGTCATTTAATTTTTTTGTTTTTTTTGTTTTGTAGTTTCACAATGTCCTTTGATCATTTAAAAACAAAAAAATATTAATTTACTCAGTCACGGTTGGGTGTAGAAATGTAACAAATTACTTTACTTCTTTTAAAATGTACTTGAGAAAAGTAAAATGACTGATTTAGAAATATACTCAAAAGTATATAATAAAAAGTACCCATAAAAGCAACACATATACTGTAATGTGAGTACAATCCATTACTTTCACCTCTGCTCACAGTATACAGTGGTTAGTTTGCTGATTCCCCTTAAAGATAGGACATAGTAGACTTTAATTATCCAATGTAGAAAGTAAAATCTTATATTATATCAGCAATCTATTATTCTATTTCTACAATATTAAAGAGCCCATTTCCCACAATTTATGTTAGACTGTAAACTTTACATTTCTGCAGTTTGCTTTATCTCAGACATCGGTGTTGTTTTTCCCATGCTTTGGAAACCATATTGGATTTTTATGTTGATATCGTTTAATTTAGTCTTTTTTTGTCTACAGGTGTTCTGCTACAAAACCTTGTGTGAAGACTAAAGTTGCCCAGACCATTAAACACACTAGCTATATATGAAGTCAGAGCCTACCTAAGCTACATTGCACAATGGCAGAGCAGGAGGAGGAAGAGGGCGTGTACACGGAGCACCAGTACATGTGCAGCGAGTGTCACCAGCTCTTTAACAGCCTAGAAGACGTGCTGATCCACCAGCAGATCCACATGGGCCAGGAGGGGGAGGTGGAGGTGGTGGAGGGGATTACCTACCAGGGTGTTCCTGAGATAAAGCAGAGCCAGCAGTATCAGTGTCTGGAGTGTGGGAGTCTCCTGGTGAACCCAGAGGAGCTCCTGCAGCACCAGGAGATGCACATGAGAGAAGCAGGGATGGAAGTGGGGCAACAGGGTGAGCAACTGGAACAAAGCCCGTGTATTAAATATGTCACTGGTAAATTCATACATTTCTGTGACCTAATACAATTATCACCTGTGTTTACGACTATTCCACAGAGATCTGTGAGGTGATGGAGATGAAGGAAGATATATCAGAGGTTCAGGTTCAGGAGTCTGGTCCAGTTCAGTACCAGTGTCTGGACTGTCTGGCTCTGTTTGACACGGCTGAGATGTGGCTAGAGCACCGACGGACCCACAGCAGGAGCAGCACACACAGCAACGAGAGCATGGTGATCTATGGAACAGCACTGGACCACTAAGTTCACGTTACAATACTCACTACTGGGTTCACAGGATCAATACCATATTTATAAAATGGGAAGTGGTGGCATGAAGGAAGCAGGCTTGTAAATGGAGGTTCATTGGTTCAAATCCACTATGGCCTAGGTTCACAAAGTGGGGTACGCTAATAAAAAATTAAAGAGCGTGACAACATTGGAAACTAGAATATAAGTAGAGCAGTCGTCAGGAGCCTCCATGCATTGCCACTAATTATACATTGGCCTCTGGAAGAGTAATACAAGATTGGGCTGTATATGACATTACATTATTATGTTTTCAAGTGTGCAGGAGTAGGGGGTACATTGCTTCAGGTTAAATGTCTGAAGGGGTACGGGACTGGGAAAAGTTTGGGAACCACTGCACTATGGGACATGTCACTTAACCCTAACTGCTTCCAGGTTGTCAAATCAAATGAAAACTTGTTCTCAATGACTAACGTGGTAGAATCAAAACAAGGAGGGGAAAAATATTATTTTTAGGGATGTCCCGATACAACTTTTTCACTTCCAATATGATACCGATATTACAGCCTTGCATATCGGCCGTTACCGATATTGATCTGATACGATATCCGCATGAGTTATACATACTTTTATTACTTACTTTGTAGAGTGGAATGTTAGAAAAGGCTTGATCAAGTGATGTTACTCAAACAGAGAACAATAGTCTGCAGCAGTAGGTTAGTTTGTTTGAGTGTGAACCACAGTCACCTATGGATAGAAGAGCTGGAGTGGAACATTTTATTGGAGCGCTTATATCGGTGATTTTAGATGCAGTCCGATAAAATCTGATGATTGTTTTCTGGCTGATATCGGACCGATATCAATATCGGATCGGGACACCTCTAATTATTTTATTTATTTATTATTTTACTTTGCAACATACAAGACAAAAGACAGAAATAAACAACGATGCGATACCGACAGCGCACACCTGAAACAAATCTCTCATACTACAATTATTTATAATATTATTATCACCGGTACTTGTTCATTTATTTGTTTGTCTGTCTGTTAGAAGGATTGTGTCAAAAGTACTGAATGGATTTTGACAACATTTTAACCAAACATAGACCTTACGCCATGGAAGATTTCATTAAAAAATTTGAAGGCAATCCAGATGAATAAACCGATGAATAACTGGATCAGTTAAAAAAAAAAATCCCTATCGCTCATCATTGGGGGAAAAAAAAATGTTTTGTAATAGTATTACCATTCTTGTCATTAATCTGAGTTTATTAAGAATTTAGATTAATACAATAGATATGATAAAGGATGTAAGAAATAAATATCTAACTCAGTTCTACATCCATCTAATGTACATGTTCAGTAAGTGTTTAATTTTTTGTGCCTTTCATACAGGAGTACGTCCTGCAGGCGGACGGAACCTTCTCTCCTCTGAACAGTGTGCAGAACTTTGTGCTGAGTGAGCAGCAGGCAGGGGAGATCCTGGCTCAGGTGCTTTAATGTTCAACCTTTCCACATGGAACAAATGGTAGTGCAATGTTTACGGTAACTTTCCTAAACTCCACATTGTTCTTCAGGTTCTTGCGCAGCAGCAGCAACAACAGCAGCAGCAGCAGCAACTGAAGAAAAGTCAATCTGTGACTAAAGCCCCTGCAGCATCTCGCTCCACCCTGCTGCCCCCCGTCACCCCAGCTCCAGGATCGGCAACCATGCACTTGCAGATTCTCACGGCTCAGGCTCTGGCTGACCGCTCCATTCACCCCACCATGACCAAAGGGCCTCAGGCTAAGCTCGGGATACTGGAGAATGGCGTCCAGAGACTGGAGTTGAGGCTGGCACCTAGCTTTCATAGCGACGCCCACCAGCAGCAGCCGACGGAGGTGGTGGTCATCCACCCGTACGAATGCTCCGAGTGCTCCCTCCTCTTCCAGACGCCAGAGGACTTCCTGCAGCACCAGGGCGAGCACTTCTTGGCCCAGGACAAAGAAAGCGGCGATCCAGGGGTCATGTATGGTTTGGAGGAGATACGATTAAGAGAGGACGGTACAGAGGAGCCGAGGATGAGAGCAGCTGAGAGGAAAGCAGCGTTTGCAAATCCCCAGCAGTGTGAGATCTGCAGCCGCACCTTCACCTCCGTCAACCGGCTGGCTGCGCACAAACGGGTGCACGAACATGGTACGCACGAGTGTCCCGAGTGCGGAAAGGTGTTCAAGAAGGCCACGTCACTGCAGACACACATGCGTACGCACTCGGGCGTGGCCCGGTACTTGTGTGTAGACTGTGGGAATGGTTTCACTACAGAAATGACTCTCATCATGCACAGGTAAACACCTGGCAACACAACAGCAGCTGCTCAGCTAATGCTAACATCTTTAAAAACCTTTTTGTTGGTCACAGGAAGCTGCACACAGCAGACCCTCTACACAAGTGTGAATTCTGCAGCAAAACCTTCACCAACATGACCAAGTACCTCTACCACCGCCGAACACACCTCAACCGTGACACGCCCACAGAGACGCCCACGCTTGGCTCCATGGTAAGGGTGTAAGAGAAAATCCACCCTGCAATTATTGTATCCATTCAAAAAAATGCCCAAATCGATTTTTTGAATTATGTTTTTTAAAACAAAAAAACCTCATTTAAATACGTGACTATATGCATAGCACATAAACGCCCGGTCACTATATGTCGGTGAACCACATCCGACCTTTAATAAATGGATGTGGTTAGTTTTTTTTAAGAACTTATCAGAAACTGTTGTAGAAGCAAAAGTTTTTTTTTTTTGAAAAATGTATTTTGACAGTTTGATAAATATACCACTAGTTTATATTTTTACTTGAATTACAGTTAGTTACCATTTACTTGTTCTCGCAAGTTTAGAAAAAATGAAATCAATTGTATTTCATACCATTTTGTACTTCTAAAGGTAAAATGTGTAATTTTTGATAACGCAATGTATATCGTATTGTTTAGTATTAGGATATATCGTATCATATTGTCAGATTCATGGCAATGCACACCTCTACTCCATGGTAATCAAATGAGCTTCTGTTCTCTTTTAGAGCTTTTACAACATGAAGCTGTTACAAATGACTTTTTTAGAAATAGTTTGATTTGGTACTATTGAACAGTTAGTGTGCGTGTCATTACCCTCGAGGGGTAATGGCAGCTTTAAGATTTTAACAACTGTTTTCTGATCAAACCAGTTCTTTGTTGAAAGGTTCAACAGGGATAATGGAGTCTTGTTTACATACTGGATTACTATTTCTGCACAGTTCAACGTTGTTATTCTTCTCCAGATCGATGCTCCCAGAAGAGCTTCCGCCTCCGCTCTCGCTATCATACAGCGAGCAAGAGAGAAGAAGAAATCCCTGAGTGACGGAGTTGGAGGAAGCCTGCTGGCTCCTCTCACAGAAGAAAAGATGGAAAAGCTTGGAGATCTCAATGAAAACACCGCTCAGAGCCAAGAGACCAAGGAGAGACCAAAGGACAATGTGGAGGCTGTGGAAGGAAACGCTGATGACAGTCGGCAAGTGAACGACGTCGCTGCATCAGGCGTGAGTGGCGTCTTTCAGCAGCAATCTGGTTCGGGTGTCTTATGTGGCTCTGCTGACTCAGCAGAAGCTGCCTCCACTAGCTCATCAGACAAAGAGCTTTTCTCTTGTCGGTCATGTCCCAAAAGCTTTTCCTCTCAGCTGCAGCTGCTGCACCATCGCCGTAAGCTGCATTCCACCGAGCGCAGCTTTGTTTGTGGCGTCTGTGGGAAGTCCTTTAAGAAGCAGATTCACCTGAGAAACCACATCCGCACGCACACCGGGGAGAGACCATTCCAGTGCTCTGAGTGCGGGAAGACGTTCTCCTCCCTTGCCAACCTGCTGAGGCACAACCTGGTGCACTCTGGCGTTCGTCCGTACCGCTGTGACGTCTGTCATCGCTTCTTCTCTCAGTCCTCCAACCTCCGTCAGCACAAACTGCTGCACTCGAGCTCTGCAACGCTGACGTGCCCCGACTGTCCCTCTACCTTCCGCTGGCCCAACAAGTTGGCAGCACATCGCTTTACCCACCACCCAGTTTCTCCAGCCCCTTTCCCATGTGCTCAGTGTGAGGCCGGCTTCCTGACCAAGCGGCAGAGGGACGCCCACTGCCTGGAGCAGCACTCAACACTGGCCACTAAAGAGCCCCAGAACCAATCAGAGTCGTGCGCAGTCGCAATTGCAGAGCCGTCCACCTCCACTGGGGGAGCGACTCAATCAGGTGACTCTAGCATTGCGATGCGAGGAGGTCTGGATTGTAACATTTGTGGCAGGAAACTGAACTCTCCGGCTAACCTTCGCCTCCACAGACTGAGCCACTTCTCCATCGGACCCGGACGCACACGGTGCAGCACGGGGAAGCGAACCAAAGCTCACCAATGTCCCTTATGTGGCAAACTGTTTGTGTCCTCTTCTGGAGTCACACTCCACCAGCGGGTCCACACGGGGGAGCGGCCCTTTCCCTGCTCCGTGTGCGGGAAGCGTTTCCGTCAAAACACACACCTGCGAGAGCACCTGCGCACGCATTCGGGCGAGCGGCCGTTTCGCTGCGAGCTGTGCGGGAAGGGCTTCGTGCAGAGCATGCATCTCGCCGAGCACCGCCGCACGCACACGGGTGAGCGGCCGCACGTGTGCGCCCTGTGTGGGAAAGCCTTTAAGACTTTCTCCAACCTGAGGAACCATAAAAAAACACACGCTAAGCAGCAGCAGCAG
The DNA here is from genome assembly GCF_900634775.1 of Gouania willdenowi. Classification (NCBI taxonomy): domain Eukaryota; kingdom Metazoa; phylum Chordata; class Actinopteri; order Blenniiformes; family Gobiesocidae; genus Gouania; species Gouania willdenowi. Next base: position 10,742,791 of record NC_041059.1, read on the forward strand.
GAGGACGAGGCCGCAGTTCAGGTTGCCATGGAGACCAGCTCCTCTGTTGCTGTGGTGGATGCTACAGCTGTGGAGTTAGCTAACGGACTACCTCAGGTCATTCAAATCCAAACATCAAACCTGCAGCAGGTAAATGTGGATCATCAACACTGAAATGTACCTTTTGTTGATACTTTCTGTCATTTTATTTCTTAAAAACACAAAACATGTTCAAAGATTGAGTGGAAGCAGGTTAATAGTTAGATTTTCATGGATAGTAAGAGTTAATTTAAATTACTTACATCAATAAAATGTTAAAGAAAAGGAAGCAGCAGTGGAGCTCATCAGCCACTTAATTAAACATGTCATGGAGCTTCTATTCATACAGAATTTGCTCAAGATTCAAAACTAAAATTTGGTTATTCTGCCACCCACAAATCATAACATTGTTCTTTTTACTTAAGCAAATTTGGAGATTTTTGAAGACGCAAAACTGGCCTCTAACAGATCATCCATCATTGAACTTCACACGTCATTACTAATCACATGTTAGACAGAATCTGGTATGACAGCAATGTAGAGAATATCAGCATCGTCAACATAGAAAGTGTTTAGCTCTTTGAAGTACACAAAATCCTCACTGTTTAGAGGAAAATCAGATCCCATCTGGTAGAGAAGTTGGTTTTCTTTCATTTCCATCAAAGCCCTTCATTTCAAACAAAGAAAAAAGCTGATAACCTGGACTGAAGAACATGAAAAACTTTACATTTTAGAAGCAATATGTTTTTTTTAATTATCTATAATATACGACTGATAATAAAAGCTAAGTAAATCCATAAAGTGTCACATTGTTTAAAATCAGACACACTAAGATGTAGTTTTAATAAATTTTGACTTTGAAAATGGGTTAATTCTGTTTAATGAACATAATGTGGGACAATCTGAGTTTAAAACACACTCAGGTTTTCACATTTGTTTGAATGGACAGCGTCACGTTCCTCTAATTTAGCGGTTTTCTTTTAATTATTTCTCCTCACAGGCACAAGGAACCCCGACAATCATGTGCAATGAGTTTGGAGAGACCATCGCCATCATTGAGACAAGCGAGGGGGCGGAGCTACCTCTGGAGCAGGCCTTGGAGATCTACCACAGGGCCCTGGAGAATGGCCTCGCTGCAGACAGACTGCAGCTGCTCTCAGAATGAGTCAACAGAGAAGCAATTTGTGTAATTATTCAACCAACACCAATGTAACTCCTGCTTCAGGTTGTTGGGGTTGTAGCTTTAGCACGAGCTAATCAATGACAGACCAAAGGACGTCTGCTGCCCTCAATTCACAACTTTTGGGTGGGATGTTGGGAAAAAAGATTAATAATTAAGCTTGTAGAGACGATAGGAAAAGACTATTTGTTGTGCCTCTGATCAGATTTGTATGAACAATTTTATAACTGAACTTTGAATCAGCTTCTGTGGTAGGGGTTGATGTGAATATGTGAAGTTGATAAATTGGATTTTTATAACTCGTGGTGTCTTTTTACAAAAAGTATTTTTTTCTTTACTGAATGCAGCAGCAGCAAAAAATGTGTCCTTTATTTACATTACTTCTGTTTGAATAACTGAATATAAACAGAACATTTAAAACTGAAGAACAGGAGATGAAACCCTTTAGAACAGTGTTTCTCAAATTGGCTACGTGTAACGTTAGAGTAAAAAATTAACAAAAAGCATTAAAAAATATGGGGTTATAAAATGTTTATTTTTAGTTAAATTATAATCATAACTAGAACTGCAAGCAGTTATGAAAGGGGGCCAAGCTTTCCCGCGCGACTCGGCCCCCAGGTTTTGCGGAGCCCATGGAAGTACGTCACGACTCACGAAGGATGACGCCAAAATGCTTTTGCATCAATTATAGCGCCACCTAGTGGCACACTTCTTGGTATGAGTGATCTGTGTGCTCTTCTATATATATCCTGTAAATTTCACAGCCCTCAACACAATACTTCAGCTGAAATAAATGTTTATGTTTTAATAAGCCACGCACACTTTGACCAGTCGTAATTAATTTCAAGATATGGCCTGAGGAGCGATCCAAGGTCATACCCATCAACTTTGGTAAAAATCGGTCTTGCCATTTAAAAAATAAAAATTTCCCATAATTGCAGTGTCCACTAGTGACCTACATTATTCAAATTTGGCTCATACCCCCTCAGTCACTTGCCAACCAAGGATCTCAGATTTGGTGGTGTTAGCCTTTATTTTGACCGAGATATGCAACAGTCCGCGTTTTTATAGCTAGCTAAAAAACTTTACTCGTTAATTTACGCATATTTTAACTGAACAAAGTTCTTTACTCAACTTCAGATCAGGTGCAACTGAAGACACTACGTGCCAAGTTTCACGCTGATTGGACAAAACCCCAAGGAGGAGTTTCCAGTTTTTACGCCAACACAATCGTAGGGGGAAATAGGCGAGTCCGAGATAAGCTGTGGGGTCTGAACCAACCTTCCATTTTGCACTGCCCTCCCTTGCATGGTTTAGCCTGCAGCACCACTTTTACTGGGGGAAAAATAAAAAGTAAGAATAACTATAATAAAAATAAAAATTGGAACAATTACAATAGGGTCCCCAGGCACCGCAGGCTCGGCCCCTTAATAATGATAAAAATGATCATGATTGGAACATGGACTGAAAATACAAGAGTTAGTCTTTACCAGAAATGATAAAAACTACAGAAATAAATCTCTTCAGGAGGCACTAAATACTGTTTCATTCCATTTATTTACAGTTAGATTCTTTTAAAAGTATGTCATCACTCGTTCGTTCCATCATTATGTTCTATAGTTTTTTTTCATAGTAGTCTGAGCAAAATGTTGTAGTTGGACAAAGGGGGGGACTTGGATTCAGGAATAAGAGAAAGGGGGAACTTGGGGCCAAAAAACTGAACTGCAGTTTCAAATGTGAGAAGAACGCTCAATTTTCTAAATTCCTGCAAATTCTCAAAAACAGTTCCACAAAATTGCCCTAAATTACAAAAAAAAAAATTACTTGTCATTTATATTTATATTTGAATATTGTTGGAGCCTTACATACTGTTTTTTTTATCAGTTTTACGTGGAAGTGCAAACTGGAGCTCTGTCATGTTGAAATCGCTCTTCTTTCCTACTTAAAATCTTCAGCTCACACTGGTCTGTGTTTGGCCGATGAACAAAAATGAGTTAAATAATCAAAGCAGAACCATTTGCCAAATGTCATCTGGATTATTTTTCAAAAGTTTAGATATGACGAGGCCTTGAGTCCATTAAACCTCTAAAGGTGTGCTGAGGGGTCTGGCTTTGAGACATTGGACCTTTTTTTAATTCGTCCTCTTCATCCAGCAGATCCCACAAATACTGAAATTCAATGCCACGTAAAGTCTCTTCCTTTTGATGCCATTATGTTTCACACACACTACTTTTATTTGCATACTGAAAGATACAGATACAACCTTAAGTTATTAATTTTTTTTTTTTAATAAATTCTTCTCAAAGAGTAAAACACAAAAACATTAATAGCCATATTTATTTGTTTTGTTTACCATTTCATGTGTTGCCTTATGTATCGGTGCCTTTAAGGTCAATGTAGTTTCAATGACAAAATTTCCTCATTAATATAATATTGAGTCTTTTGACTCTACAGTAATTATTTACAACACAACCAAGTCTCGCACCAAGACACACGTTTTGTTACCAACACTTCCCTCTGGGGTTTTGTCCGCCTGTGTGTAGACGAGGACTAGAGAGAGAGCAGTGAAGTGACAAAGGGAGGAAGGAAATAAAGCGTACAGAACAGTCTAAAAACAAACAGCTTATTACAGCTAAAAGAATATAAAAATTTCCCATTTTTAAAATCGTTAAAAAGAAGGAAAAAAAATGCACTACTTGTCCTTTGGGTGAGAGGGAAGACTGCGAGGGAAGAGCTGCACAGCATAGCTCACCTGCCTCCAGAATAAAAGAGGAAAAAACTAAAAAAAAAAAAAAAGACAGTTCACCAAAAGTTAACAGTGGGCAGAAATGAAGGAAACATCTGCCACCGCGCAAACAGAACCAAGGACCAGGGTTCATCGATATATGAGCACTGATATTATCAATAATACACAGGAATAGTACAACAAACAATGTTAAATACAAATCAAATGACTTGAAAGAAATGGAATAAAACTGCTTGGCATTAAAAAAAAAAAAAGGTTGAATGAGTCTGACCTCTGCAGCTGACGGCTCATTCATCCTCCTTCCTTCATGGTAAAAGAACGAGAGGCACAAGAATGCTTGGGTGGACGCAGCCAGTCAGCAAATCTTAGGAATGATGGCACTGCAGCGAGTCCGTGAAACGTTTGAGTCCATCTCTGCACATCTGCCCTGAAAATGTCCACACAAGCTTTTTTCCCCCCAAGTACATTGCTTTGAAATCTATCACAAAATCAAATAATTTCAGGCTGTTGAGGGCCCGGCCCCCTCCCCCCTCCTCCTCCTTCTCTTCTTTGAGTGTAAGCAGAAACACAACCACAAACACACTGTTGTAAGTTTGTTCCTAAGCAGACACTGCTTCAAATCCTCTGAAACTACTAAAAAACAAGGAAAAAAACATGAAGAGTTCAACACAGAGTGGAGAAAAGCAAAGTTTGTTGGTTGGAAATGGAAACCATTGTTGGAGGCTAACGAGTGCAGCTGTACATAGCGTGCAGTCCTTTACTGGCATCAAAGGTAGCTTTCTCCCAAGAATGCAAATTCAAGTGTAGGAATGAAAGAGTGTGTGTACATGTGGTGGTGCTGTGGGAGTGTTGTTGTTGTTGATACGTGAGGATTGTGATTTAAAAACCTTCCTGCATTGCTGACAAACGTCTTCAAGAATTCAGAGGCGAGGAGGGTAAAGAGTGCGTTGCATGATAGGGAAAAGCGTGTAAGAGTGTCGAAGTCAAATATTGATTAGTCTTTGATCTCATCTAGAAGAGTCTTGAGAATCCAGATTATCCTCTGGACTTGCGTCAGGTCCCTGATCCAGCTCCTCATCCTGCAGGTCCCTCCCTGACCCCTCTGCACTTTGGGAGCCCGAGGGTCCGGGGATGGATGGGTCGGACACACCCAGTCCCAGGGCATCCGAGGGCGTGGCCGTCTGCATGATCTTTTGCCGCACCTCCCTTATCTTCAGCTGCAAACACACCTTGGTGGGGAATATGTCTGAGTATCGGGTCTGGAAGGCTGCGGTGGCCTGAGCTGAGAGCACAGAATCACAACAACAGGAATGAATAGTTAGAGGCTGAAACAGATGTTGATCTGCTCTATGTAGTTAGATGTTACCTGATGGAAAGAAGCCCTGCTCCTGGAACAGCTGCATTACCAGAGCTCTCCTCTGATCCAGAGTCCGTCTCAGGGACGAGTACGGAACCTTATCAAACTCTAACTCTGCCAGCAGGTCTTCTCCATCTGTGGCTGAGAGAGAAACATGCACAGCATCTGTAATTCTGACTCTAATTCAACTCAGCCACACACTGAAGTTGTTCCAAGGCTGTGTTCCAAATGGTATTCTCCATAGTATATACTCAATGAGTATATATCTACTATAAACTATAAGTATGATTAGGATGGTAACCACTCCCACTGAAGTATACGTCATACTTTCCCAAGATGCATTTTGAACCTACAACAAGAAAAACCTGAAGCACACTGAAGCTAAATATTTTCGTTGATTTGCCACTTTTGAAAGTTCTGAAAACGTTTTACGTGAGAAAGTGACCAAGTAGAATATCAACATCCATAAAACTCATGGAAACACATTTCAATGCCGACATTTTGGAGATTTTCAGAGACCCACCATTGTGCTACTGACAAAACTTCTGGTTATCTTCAAAACAAAAGCCCTATTAACAAAAGTGTAAAAAACTAATGTAAGACAAAAAGAAATGCTTTTATTTTGAATAGGGAATGTTTGACTTTGTGCTTGAAGCCGGTCCCAGGATGATTTTACATTCTACTTGCAATGCATCATGGGGCGGTCGAGTATGACTAGTGTGCCCTCCGGAGGTGCGTACTTGGGAAATTTCCTGTTGTAGTATAGATCCAGTTATTTCTTGCATACTCATTCTATCCATACTATCTAATGTGAACACACTACATACTCATTTTGATGTCAAACTTAGTATGAGTAGTACGTTAGTATGACATTTTGAACACAGCCTAAGTCTGATTTATGTATTCATTGTAGAAAAAATATCAGTGTACAGAAAGAAACTGAGAAAGCAGCCCTGGAAGTAATTTTGTTAAATTTCTTATAAAATATCAATATTACTCAGGTTTTTTGTGTATTCAAGTTTGAGTTTGACACTGAGGGGGAAGGCAAAGGTGATGCTAACACTGACACTGTCTGGATTTTTAACAGTCACTTGGAAACAAAGAGCACTCATCAGTGGTGATTTGGAAAATATGTGTTAGGTTAAGTCTTTAGGGGAAGACTGATACAAAATAATGCTTCACCAAAATATTGTTAATGATGTGAAGCTGCTCAGAGCGCCGCTGCTCTTGACCAGAAATGGACGGAGTTTCACAGGCACAGCAAAGTTAAGCAGGCACTGGTCGGCTCTGTATTTAGGAGTCAGTGATGATTTGCGTAGTTTTTTGGCAGTTTCCTTGCCTCACGGTGACGCATTTCATGCCGATTCTGTCCATTTGATTCCTTCCGCGATTCAGTTAACGTGGATTTTTTTTTTTTTTTTTAGATCGGCCTGTGGCCGTCCTGTGTCCTGTGTGTTGGGGTGTACCTGCTCTGTCGAAGGTGAAGATGTCTCCCTCACACTTAGCAGCACTTTTAGGCGTGTTGGGCTCAGAGCTGCAGCTGGAGCGCCGTCGACTCTTCCTCTTTGGAGACACTTGCTCGTCTGGTGCCGAGTCCAGGTCTGCAAACACAACCAGAGGAGAACTTTAAACGCAGCACGAGAAAGGTGAACTACACCGGCTATCCTCATCTCTTAATCATTATCATCTGAAAATCTTTTTTTTTGTATTTCCAGCCATGCAGACCTGTTGAGTTCTTCCTCTTGCGGCGGTAGCTGCCAAGGATGGCTCGAGGTGACGTAGCCAGACTCTGAAGAGTTGGTGAAGGCAAGACTTCCTCTGGACGAAACTCGGGCAGCTCGGCAAATCGTTCCTCAAAGTACACCTCAGACAGCACCCTGCCCGTCCAACACACGGACATAAACAGAACACAGTATATACACACTGCTAATGACTATGTCACCTAAAGAGATGCACAAGGATTACAACTCACTTGTCTACAGAGTCAAATGTCTTCTTCAGTGGAGGTGGGCGGGCTTTCACCTTCTTGGGTGTGAAACCCTCTTTGTCAGTCTGAGGTGGAGGCAGGGCAGGTTCTGTGCTGGACAGAGGGGGGAGGGGAGAGGAGGGGCAGGACTCCTTCCATCCCACCTGGACAGGCAGTTCAACATGTGATGAAAAAAATCTGTGTATAGTTGTTCAAGTGATCCAGAAGCAAACCATTGCCACATGTTCTGAAGAAATGTTGGTGTCATTTACACTAAATGATGGAGGAAATATTTAACACAAAGTCGCCCAATCACTTCAAAACATTTTTCTTGGGAACAGATGACTCCCTCATGGGGGAATCTGAATAAACAATACTTTAGAATAATGGTAACGGCAGCAAAGAAAAATATCATAACAAGATGGACAAATGATGAACATCCAACAATAAGTGAATGGGTTGACAGTGAATTAAATATAACAAATGGTAAAAAAAAAAAAAAAAAAAAACTTATTCACTTGATTTACAAATGGATAAACTTACAAGGATGTGGACAAAATGGGTCTCCTTTATGGATACGATGGAAAATATTGGGACAAAAATTACAGGTTGTTAATGTCTCCATCATTAGATATAAAAAAACATTGAGGCTGCCTGTTATGGCAGAAGGGCAACACCTTAAAACTATCAGAATGCCTCCCTATAAATTATTGAACTATCTTTATTGTCATTTTTATTATTATTTATTTTTTTCTTTTGGTTTTATTGATCCCAGTTTTGGAAAAAAAAAGTTAAAAGACAAAAAAAAAAGAGCAGTATTGAGGTCTTGTTGTATCTATAATGGCTCAATCTTGTTATGACTATTCTACAACCAAGATGTACAGCAATGAATACAGACGTGAAAAGTATGTATGGATAAAATACATACATAAAAATGTGTGTATAAAAGCTGAACAGCATATGGCTAACCTCTTTGGTCGCTGTGCTGTCCTTGTTTCTTGTGTCTGAAGCGTCTGTGACGTTGGTGCCCTCCATGGTTCTCTCAGATTTTGGGGGTTCCTCTGTGTGCTGCGCTGATGGAGGCTCTGACTGAGCTGACGGAGGCTCTGGATCGAAGGAGAAATGACTATTGGCTGGAGAACCTCGCTCCTTCTCCTTTTCACGCTCCCTCTCTTTGCCACGCCCTCCTCCATCGTAGCTGCCCACAGGAATGGTCGCCACTGTTGCCTTCACCTTCTGAGGCATTTTGACCGGGGGCGGGGCTAGTTTGGTAGCACTACCTAGAAACATAAAAATGAATTTAACGGTTTGCTTTCAAATTGAGACATTAGAAATCAGCATCACTGCAGGGCAGGGTTAGGGTTGATTACATTTTTCAATTACGCCTTCATTATCAATGTTCAACTACAACTCAATTACAATGGCCGGCATTTTTTTCTCAATTATAATAAAAATTACAATTATTTTTCTTCCCTTGAAAATCAATTACAATTATGTTTTCAATTACTAAAGTTAAATTTATTTAAAACTTTACCTTCCTCTTGCATTAGCTTTCTGTTACCATCTCTTATAATAACGGGTCAGTTTTGACCCATGTCTTAAATCAGCTGTGAAATTCACTAAAAAATATGACACCATTTATTTCTCATCTCTTGGTTACCTTGTTAGGCTTCCTTATCCATGAAAATATTGGTAATAATCTTTTTGGTGTGGGCGTCTGGGCCTTTTTCTGTCAGTATACCCCTCGATTTCAATTTATTTAAAAATGGTAAAATGATCCTAAAGAGAACTGACGGGTAAACATGATATGACATATTTTAATCATTGTTAACTACATATGCGTAAGGCACAGAACTGTAACATGGTTGTAACAGTTGTGCATTTAATTACATTTTGTAAATGACAATTTTTATAGAATTTTCTTTGCAATTAAAATAATAAAGTCAATTATCAGAACTCACCAATTACAATTATAATGATGAATTAATTAGGTGATTACAATTATAATTGATCCCAACCCTGCTGCAGGGACTCCTACCGGGTGTGTGGATCTGAAGAGCAGGACTGCAGGGTCTCAGTGACACCACTGACCCACTGGGAGGTGCTGCTGAGCTGATGGTGGTTTGTGTGTGTATCTGCCTCTCCTGTTGTCTGTCCAACAGTGTCAACGTTTCCGCCTGTCGATCCACCGCTCGGTTTGGATGAGGCAGTGGAAACGGGAGCGTGACTGCAGCGGACGCCGCCGTCATCTGTTTGGGCAGTATGTGGGGGGAAGTGCTCGAGGGGCTGGAAACGGAGTACACTACACTGGAGGGCACGGCTGCCATGGAGACCACGCCCGTTCCCATGGCGACTGTAGTTGAAGGTGGGTAGATGGCCGTGACTATCTGTCCTCCGGAAGCTGAAGAAGGGACAGACGTGGAGGGCTGAGGAGACGACTGTGCTGTGGCGAGGAGCGGTGTCTGTCCTGAACGGATGAGACGGAAAATCATATGTACACTTTGTCAATGATTAAGATCACATTCCCAAAGTGCAGTACAGGTACCCTCCAGGAGGGTATGTGACATTTTTTTTTTAAATTAAAACAGTATGGCAACATTAGTAACTAAAAAGTAAACACAGCAGGAGTCAGGAGCCTCCATGCATTGCCACAAATTAGACACTGGCATCTGTAAGACTACAGTGTAGCGGTGAGATAAATATTATCTCATCAAAAAAGCAAAAGATTTATTTTTCCAAAATAAAATACATTGTTTATTGCTGAAAATGCCAGTAGGCTAAATAACAGAGTAATAATTCTGAATAAGATGTTTTCTTGTGTGCTTATAGATTATTATACTTTTTTATTATTTTTATACATTCACAAATTTCACTGTACAACATAAGTGGTTAATAAGAACGTATATTACACTGGTAAGTGTCTCCACGATAAAGGGCCTTTGATACACTGTGTTTGGGAGTGTCCAAAAGTACAAGGATTGTGGAAAAGCAATCGTTAACAATATTTCTGGAATTGTGAAGTTGAAAGTTTCTCTTGAAACCAAAGTGTGTGTTTTAGGTACCGGTAAATATCCAGAAAACTTTAACGTCAATTTAAAACAATTGACTATACTTAACTTCAGACTGCGTAAGTGTATGGGTGAAAGAGAATACTTCCTGTATTGTGTTCCTTACAATGTCAGAGGTAAAAGCAGAGAAATTTGAATGTGCATGGAAACAATTATTGGATTTTCTTAAAAAAGTGTTTAAAGATGTGTTGCTGTATGTTAAGCATTTTATTTTAACTGTTTGTGTATTTGTTGTAGGGCTGGGAAATTTAGCCTAAAAAAAACCCTCAGATTATTGAAAGAAAAATTAGAGTTTCGATTTTTTTTCTATTCACTTAAAAATGACTGCAGACATCAGATATATTGTCAAAAGTGCAATTTTATTGCTGTGATTGTCCTCAAGAGTTAAAATGACCACAGGGAGCACCAGTATCAACTCTGTGGTTTGGTAGTCGACAATGAAGCAGAGAAGAAGAGCTCTCCTAAGGGACCCTTACTCTCCCTTAAACAGTGCCCAACCCTAGCTTAAAATCGATTTATTGAATTTGTAGATAAAAAGATACTGTGAAGTTGCTGTTGCACTTTTGCTTAAACCTGGGTTAAAGCTTGAAATTGTTGAATGACAGAGCCTCATTTACTTTTTTATTTTGGGATTGTTCTATGCATTTCAACTCTTGAAGTCCATCACAGCAATAAAGTTGCACTTTTGACAATATATCTGATGTCTGCAGTCATTTCTAAGTGCATCGAAAAAAAAAAAAAATCGAATCAAAACTCAAATTTTTCTTTCAAAAAATCAGTGATTTTTTTTTTAAGAAAAATTGCCCAGCCCTAGCTGAAGTTAGCAAGTAAATCACAGACTATTGAAGACACACAAACCCTGAGGATAGAAGTCCTTTTCGGTACAAAAACAGTGAAGGATCTTTTTAAGATACCATTCCAAACCTGTGAGGCTTCACTATTGTTATGACAGGAAACTAGCCAAAGATCCTCTATCCACTTTAAATGACCACGCCTAAAACCTTTAGGCTAACAGATTATCCCAGTGACATTTGCCTGTAAATAACATGACGAATTCATCTTTTGTAAAATGGACTACAATTAACAACAACAGCTCAGGATTTAACAAGTGATGTAAAAATATGATGTCGTAGAATTAGCATTTAGAATTAACATTAACTGTGTTCATTAAAATATAATAAATGTGTTTTATATTATATTTAAAATATTTTCAACAGGCTATGCTAACGTTTTCAACACAAACCTGCGATCAATGGCTGAACGAGAGTCTGCCCAGGTGGTGCGATGGCTGTGAATCCCAGTGTTGCAAGAGGTGACGGAACGTAAGCTGATCCAGCAACTGGAAGAGCTTGCTGTGATGGGGAGGAACCAGTTGTCGTAGAGACCAGAGGCAGTGTGGACTGGACCCCCGGAGTAGACTGGACATATGTGATCCTAGAATATAACAGGCAAGGAAACAATCAGGGAAAAAAATACAAAAAAAGGAGGCAAATACATGGCGTTCAATACAACCCCGAGACAGTTTGAGAGTCCTGAGGAAAGATGCGGTTAGAAAAAAACAGAAAGACTAAAGGAGAAGTGCTGTATGGAGGGTCAGATGGTGATCATACTTCACAACAATTTGCACTTGATGACTGTTGCAGGATCTGTGTTTACATGCGCCTAAGAGGCAGTGCGGGGGTGGCAGGTGAAGGCAACTTGGGCCACCAGCAGCATGACTAACACATCCAGAATAGAGCGAGAGCTTCAGCTGTACACATGCTGTTAAAAAACTGCCGTTTTATACTTTTTCTTCACAGTGCCTTAAACATCTCACTCCTCTTAAAAAAGAGAACCAACCACTAGGGAGGTACCGAAAGCAAAATTATTGGCCGAAACTGAAAATGAGGAAACTAAAGCCGAACACCAAAATAAGTTATTATGCTATTTATGAATCTGACTGTGTACTAACCTCACGAAAATCAAGGCATTGCAATTGCATAAATTAATGTTAATCTATCTCTCTATAAAAGCAAGGAAGTTGTGCGTGCGTGCATGTGTCTGTGTTTGTGGAGCAAATTTCTCCCCGACGAGGTGTCTGTTCGACCTGAAACTTTTTTAACAGCTTCCACAAAGCCCGAGTGTGAGCATCCCTTATTTATGTATTATTTGGTTGTTACATTTCAAAACGTTTTTGAAATCACAGCGGTTTACACCAAACGGAGGATTAGACCGGAGAGGGGGGAGAGTCTGAGCAGCCAAGCCACACTGATATACTGGCAAAGCTCTTAAGTCTCACACCTACAATTTATAGCACTAACAGAAATGCTAAATGCTAAAAAAAAATAGTTTAAATTGTTTTATTTGTATGAATTTATCTTTTTTTTTAAAAAAAAATCAGATTCTAACTAAACCGCTGCATTGGTGCAAACTTTATTTATCACTTGATCATGCGCATGTCCAATAGAATTAAACCAGGAAATTGCACACGCTATTTTACTTTGTAGTGTTATAAAGGGGTTTATTTGTGGGTGCAAAGTACTGAGTTTGTACATCTTTTTGTACACCCAACCTTCAAACACATACTCATTTGGCCATAATTGACAACTCTACTTAAGCCCCCACTATATGAATACATACTTCCGATGGGCACTGTAATAGTTTGTGTAAATTTATTGATAATGTTTTTTAAGGATATTTTGTATATATTGGGTTTTTATTGATATTATTAGTAGTATGTATTTCATTTTTTTATAACTCAAATCAGTTTTAAATTAAGTCTAAAATAATAAAACATTTAAAAAAAATGTGAAAGGTTGTGAATACTTTCAGGCCCTGTACCACACACAAACAGTTTGTGGGTCAGATGTTTTCTACCTGGTCGTTGCTTGAGGCAAAAGAACTGCCTGGGAATGTGCAGATCCTGGAGCCACTACTGCTGCTGTACCCACTGTTACAGGGAAAGGAGTAGCCGGATGCACTGCTCCACCCTGAGGCAGCTGGGGTTGCACCACAGGCATAGGGGCAATCTGGATGATCTGAAGATGCAGAAAGGACGCAGACAGAATGTGAGCTCTAAGTGGCTGTGTGATGCTTTCCTGTTTACAGGGTGATGATGATGATAAAGTGCCTACAGCTAAGAGACATTATTAATTCTTGCTGACCTTGCTTCCTGGCTGTGCACCATTCTGGACAGGAAGAGGTGGAGCCACGATGGGAAACTGTTGGGCAGGGGCAGGCGCAGTACGCACTGTTGCCATGGGAACAAGCATTTTACCCTGGAGCACCGGAGACTGTGTTTGCACTGTTGCAAAAAAGACAAAGGTAATTTAAAACCCAGTATTAAGTGACTACGTATTTTCATTGATTTCAAATTATTATGTTACGAGTGTTCACCTCTAGTTCCCGGGTTAACCACGCCCACAGCTGGGCTGGAGGCGTACCCAGTCATCCCACTGGCACATTGCTGCTTTCCATTAGCCAGAGACACATGCGTCTGTGGGGCTGTGGGCAGGGTGAAGAGACTGGTTTGCTGGCTCAGCTGCTGAGGTGGACTCTTTGGGTTGGCGTTTGCAGGTAGGGTGGGCAGGATGTACTGGACTTGTGTGATGGCTTTACCACCAGGGGGAGCCAGGGACGAGGCTGGAAGGAAATGGGGCTGGAGCAGGGGCTGGAGCAGGGGGCCGTTAGTTTGGCTGTGCAGGGCTGAGGCCGCTGCAGGTGGGAGGGCCTGCTGCAGGGGGGGCTGTGTGTGTGGTGATGGGGTGATGAGCTGGACGGCTGGTTGGGCCGGCAAAGCTCCCCCTAAAACTAAATTGGTCACGACACTAGCTGGACTCACACCTGCACCTATAGGATTAGGTGACGATGACGAGTAGTACCCACCCACAGCAGCTGCACTTCCTGGTCCAGGACCGACCACGAACTGCGGGTGCTGTGGTTGCTGCGGAGTCAAACACTTCCTCTCTGGTAGGTGAGGGCTGGACAAAGTGCCTCCCTCTCTGGGTTTGCTGGCGATGGGTAGCGGCGTGCTAATGACAGGACGCATCACATTGGTCACCACTGTAGAGGCCACTCTCACAGCACCAATGCCCAGTAGCGGGTTGGCACCTGATGAATCTGATGATGATGATGACGAGGGAGGTCCGTGTGATTGGCCAGATGTGAAGGAAAAAAGGGAAACTGGCACATTTACGCCTCTTTCGCCCCCAAATGAGTCTTTACCATCTCCCTCTCCTCTGTCCTTCCTTCTGTGCTCTACAAAGCTGCCCCCGCCTGATCTCCGCTCATCATAACGCCTGTGTGTTGGGTACGAGGAGAGGGAAGCACTTCTGCCATGTGGAGTGTTTTGTGAAGAAGAGGACAATGCAGAGGAACAGATGACTTGAGCAAAAACTCTCTGAAAATGACAAGTAGGAACTTAGGAATGCATTTAATGGAATAAACCAGGGGTGTCAAATTATCTTTGTTTCGGGGGCCAAATACAGAACGTGGGCCACAGATTTTAGGTTGGAAAAATTCAACATTAATGTGCCCTGGTTTGTACTTACATGTATAAAAGATTTATAAATGATAAAGTATGTGAGTATAACAGTCTCTGCAGGAACTTCACTTAAATTACATTGAATTTGGGAATTTGAGGACATTTCGTGGAATAATTTGAGGAAAATTTGCCAAATTTTGGAAAAAATTTGATTAAAATTGACTGCCGTCATGTGATATAAGAAGTGGAAAACTGAGTGCTTCAAATATTGAAGAGTTTAATTGAATTTTTGTATTTGGAGGGGCTGAATCGACTGATAATTTACAAAATATTTCATGTTCTATCAGTTTTACTTTCTCGAGCGGGCCGAATTTGATGCTTTAAAGGGCCGGATTTGGTCCCCGGTCCTTGAGTTTGACACATGTTTAAAAAAGCCAAATTTAAATACCTTGCGGTCACTCTCATCCCCTGAGCCATTCTCACTGTCACTGTCAGTGACTCGTTCCTTACACTTGAGGTCTATGGAACTGATAGGGTAAGGGTCCTCTGTGGAGATACAAAAAAGTTTTAGGTACAGCAACAAGCAAAGTATTGATTAAACCTGATATAACCTTTGTGAATAACCACAGATTTTAAATTGATTTTGTGATAACCCATTATTAGCATTCCATAATTATGGGAAGAACATTTTGTCAATGTGCCCAGGTTAAAGGCTCACCCAACAAATGTAAATGTGTGTAAATCACACATTTACATCTCCTGCAAACACTGTCAAACAGAATTGAATAAAATATAATACACTGTCGAGCATTCCCTACAACAGCGTTTCTCAAATGGGGGTACATGTACCACTAGGGTTACGCTTTGGCACTACTACTTGAATACTTGAATGAGAAAGTGAAAAATTAACAAATGAAAGCATTAAAATTATAATGTTTATTTGTGGTTAAAATGGTAATCATAATAATTATGATGGAAATTATCTTGATTAGAACATGAATTGAAAAAACAAGAGTAAGTCTTGGTTTCACACCAGGTGGGAGATGACTGGAAATGATAAAAACTGTAGAAATAAATCTATTCATGAGGCTGTTTCATTCACTCATTAACAAAATGAGATTCTTTAGAATGTGTGTTATCACTCATTAATTTCATCATTATGCTCTATAGCATGATGATTAAGTATTCTGAGCAAAATGTTGTAATCGGACAAAGGGGTACTTGTTTTGAGAACCATTGTCCTAAAAGAAACAAGAGACGTCCATTGATGGGATGTAGACAGTAATGAGATGCTCTTGTTTTCCCACATTATTTGTTTTATTGAGCTCAGTGTTTGCTTTGAACTCCTCCCTCTTCTGACTCCCTTCTCTCTATTTAACAACAGCAGATACATGAGATCTGACATCATTTAGTGACACTTTGTAAATATACCTGCCTCACCTAACTACAGTTCACTTTCTGTTAGAGAGAAAAAAAAAAGGAGACTTTAATCCATTACGGGCTGCAACATAATATCTGACTGTGGATGTGTCTAAGTGAGGAGAGCAGGCCTAAATCCTCACCGATGACATCATCGTCACCCTCCTCCTCACAGATGACCATGCGCTCTTCATCGCTGGTCATGTCTTCACTGACCCCCCGCTGAGTCTGCGACAATGGAGGAGCATGGCTAGAGAACTGACTGCCACCGTCTCCACACATCTAAAAAGACGGAGACAAAAACACAATAAGAATTCATCAAAAGGGTTTTTTTCTTACTTGACCTGCCAATTTCTTACATAACACTCCATATGTGTATCGAGGGTTATATAAAAGAATATCTGATTGTTTTAGCTGAGGGATTATGTTAACAAAGTTATAATCACTTTTTAATGTGGCACCATTTGTGCAAATTGAACTAAAGAAAACTTCTCTGTTGCATGAAACGCCCACGAATGTCTTTAAGTCTCACTTTTAAAAATAACTTTCTCTGGCAACGAATTGAGTGATATATATATATATATATATATATATATATTTCTATAAAGACTGTCTTGAATTAATTTCTGCATGAGTGCTTTCCTACTTCACCTGAGCCAGTTCTGCCAGGGCTTGTGGGTTCCCCCTGTTACTCCGCTCCAGGGTATGAACGGCACTTTGAGAAAAGGCTCTGGGACGAGTCAGCTGACCCACCAGCCCGTCTCCTGCACTCCTCTCTGATAAACCAACCAGACCTGGACCAACACCCTTTAGCTCCACAGAATGAGGCTCTGTCCCAGAAAAAAAAAAGTATGCAAGACTGATAAGGCACTGAGAAAAACAAAAAGCACAGAGTTATAACTGGTGTTTATGGGTGATAATTAAAGAAAGACGTACCTGTGGATTCTGACATGCTTCTCTCTCGGATGTCTTTGCCTCCAGGAACCCCACGACCTTCTGAGCTGGATTTTTTTCTATCTTTGTTGCACCACTTCCAATCTGGGTGGGCTTTAAAGTGGGCTTCTTTCACCTAAAAATACAAAAACATCATTATAGTCAGAGGTGAAAATAATGGATTACAAGTACTCATGTTACTGTAATTGAGTTGTTTTATGGGTACTTGTACTTTTTTGAGTGTATTTTTAAATCATTAAGTTTACTTGTACTTAAGTATGTTTTAAAATAAGTAAAGTAATTAATTACATGTAAATTATTATTATTATTTTTTAAACAATCAATGGACATTGTGAAACTACAAAATATGAAATGACCAGACAACAATCAAATGCATCACATCATAGCCGACCAATCAGATTAAACGTAATGCACCACGCCCGCCTGGGATTTATTTTTTATTTTAATTGAATTCATTGGTGATATTTTATTTTAAAAAGAATTGTACATTTTGACAAACCTTTTATTATATACAGATTCTTTTGTGGAAAATAAATTAAGTTTCAATTGTGCAAAATTTAGTCTCTTCCTTTTTAAGTTTATACATGAGATGTTTACTGTATGCAAGGGAACCGTTGCAAGATTAGTTACCAAAAATGAAAGTGGAGGGTGAAAGTAACTAGTAACTTTTACTTTGAGTACTATTTAATTGAGCTACTTTTCACTTGTACTTGAGTATTGCATGTATGACTTACTTGTACTTGCACGAGCCGTACTTCTAATTGAGTAGGATATATGAGTACTCTTTACACCTCTGATTATAGAATAAGTGCAGTACAATCAGTCATTTTCTTTAATCATTTACCAGACATTTCAGGCAACCCCAAGGTTGAAAAACACTGATATAAGTTCTGTTTAAATATACAGGATTTCAACAGCCTGAGAATACATCTACCTGGAAAGCTAAGTCGTGGTACTTCTGCTTCTCTTTGGGCCCCAGGGCGTACCACCACTCGCCAAGAATCTTGCTCACTGTCCTGTTGTCCTGGTTTGGGTGCCGTTGATGCACCAGAGCTCGATGGCGCTTACTAAAAATCATAAATGCATTCATTGGCCGCCGGATGTGGTCCTTCTCCCGCTAAAAAACAAGGAAAAATATGACAGGAAATTAATATACAGAGCATTAATAACACTAAACATTCTGATGCAAGGAAATCAGAGGATGAACCTTTCCAGCGCCGCTCTTGTCTCCGTCTTTGGGCAGTGCACTGAGGGACTGGGTGCGTCTCTTCACTGGGGATGTAGAAAGGGGCTGCTCGGGTATGACTCCTGGAAGAAAGCTGGAAAACATTGGTCTGATCAAACATTTGATGACAACTTACCCTCAATTCATTTTCTCTTTCATGTTTTTTTAAAGATGATGAACGTTTAGTGGCTGACAGCCTAAAATCGGCTCAACAGATGGTGATGGAGACCAGAGATAGAATACTTTTGTTTCTATTTGCTTTGTTCTGGTGTTTCATTCCTGTGCCTAACTTAGTACAGGGAAAAAAGAATAATCACAATTATTTATCATGTTAGGGGAAAAAAAAAATCTGTTTTTACTTAACTACTTTTAAACAATGTGTGTACAGTTTACAGTGCAAAATGAAGCTTAAAATAAAAATTATACTGATAAAATAAATAAATTAATCAACCCAAAAATGTAAAATATACCAAAGGCTAACTGAATAAATAAATGATTACAGAGTGCAGAGCCTGTATTTTAAATGTAAAGTCAATTTAATCGTGGCAACCAAAATCGTGATCACGATTAAAATTTGATTAATTGTGCAGCCCTAGTTTCAAAAGGAGAATGTTGTATATTACTAAGAGAAGTGTGATAATAATGCATGTTGGTATATATGAAGTATCTCTTTAGTTGCTATAGTTAAAGCACTTCACACAGAGAGGATGAGAATGCAAACTGCTCGTACGGATCATCCACGTCACTCTCGGTTTCACTGTCTGGCCTCTCCCGGTCGGCCTCTCCTTTCTCCTTTTCCAAAGTTGGCTATCCGCTGAGGGGGGGTGGACGGATGGGGGGCCCTCTTTCTACAGTGGTCGGTGCCTCGATGGGTTCCTGTGACAGTGATGCTATCCCGTGACATTCTGAGGCAAAACAAAAAAGTGGATAAACTTAAACTAGAACTGGGACAAAGCACTTGATGAATACCTGACAGAATAAGAGGATCAGATAAAAACAGATCAGTTAGTCCACATTGTGTATTCACACCTGACTTGAGACTGGTTGCTTGTGGGTGGTTGACTGGGTGTTGACCTTCTTCTAGTTGAGAAGGAGCATCTGATTGGGTGGGTGCTAAAAAAGGGACCAATGAATGCCAGGGGAAGACTGGAACTGATCGGGGCTCAACATTTGTCCAGACTGCGATAAAAGACAAAAAGGAAACTTATCATTAACAAACATATGTTTAACAATTTGTCTCTTTTCCATCAACATTTGTCCTGTTGAGGACCACTGGGAACTGAAGCCTGCCCCAGTTCACAAACTGGGTACATCCTGATCAGGTCACCAGACCATCATGAGACATGAAAAACCAAAATCACCTAGTAAACTAACATGCACACTAACAATACAAAAAATGACAATATTCTTTGCTGTGAGGCAACAATGGGTGCTTGTGAACACAAACTATAGATCATTTAGTCATTATTCAAATACTGATAATATTAGTTAAAGCAACATGCTTGGGATTTAAAGAAAATGATTGGATAAAAGGAAAAATTTGCTTCAAGATAGCAAAAATCACAAATGCCTGAGATCCCAGCAGTTGCATAAGCTCAATTCTTTTTAAACAACTAACTAGAGGTTTAGAGACATCTGAAACAGTGGTCAATTTTAAGATGGTAAAATAAAGTATTGGATTTTTTAAAATAGCTGGAAATATCTGAGAAGCCACTGGAACAAACCGCAATCCATTTAACTGGCTAAATCCCTTCAATAACAGCAGATGTACAAAGGGACTCTGTTCTCTATAACAGGCTGCATGTAGGAGAGCAGAAGCTGTTACACTCTCAGCCATCACAAATGAATCAAAAGTACACCATGTAAAAGCATTTATTAGGTTCTGATTATAAAAAGCAATAGCACATATGAGGACAAACCTTCAACCTAACATAGAAATGTTAAATAGTTATTAAATTATAAAGCATGTCAATGAACATTAATGTAAAAACAAACATAAAAGAGAAATAAATGCAAGAACTAACCAAACATGCTTAATCCTTGGCGTAGATAGGAATGATTCTCTGATGAAAACATTGTTGGAAATAGTGGACTCTTGATGTTTCTTTGAGAAAACAATGTTTTTCCCCCCCTATCTCTCTCAAACTCTCACATCTACAGCACTTAGACAGACATCCATGAAAGAAAACATCTTTAATCCAACATCTTGAGAAGGATATTGCTGGGAAGTGGATCAGGACACTTGTTTGGAGGTGTGGGTATCCGTTTTTTCTCCACAGTTAACAGACATCATTCCCTTCAGGGATGCTTTGCGCAGGCTTTCTCTCTGATACAAAAAAAAGTGAATACAGTCTATAGTATTCACAGAATAATGCAGCAGTGGAATCACCAATCCGTCGTTTAAAAAAATGGACAATAATATCTGCAGTTATATAAAACCTAAGATTAAGTTGTATAAGCAGCCTGTGAAAGGGGTGGATAAAAGTGAGGGTTTGCTCTGCTTTCCTTTGGTCTAATAACCCCCGATGCCCTCTCCTCCCAGTTTGTTTACATTACATCAGCTTGGACACGAAGGGGTTAACGAGGCCTCGAGTTCATCCACGGCTTTGGTTACAGCATCAGTCCGGTAACTACGCAGTCCTTGTGGCCCATGATAAGATGAGTTCCGCGCTACAATACACAGCTCCTGGAAGGCAAACAGTATAGGTGGTGTTACCTCATAAAAACACCAAAACTGGAGCAGATGGAGGACTGTGCTAGAGAGAGAGAGAGAAAACACATCCGTAAAAAGCGGAAGAGAGAACTAGCAACAAACCAGACTGGGGTGATCGGGATTAAGCTAGTCCAAGTGACCCCCCAGCTATGATGTGGGAAGACACATGAGGCGCTATTTTAGCGGCGGTGTCCCGTAATGAGCAGAGCCCCCAGTGCACCGCTCCACATTGGACCTGTCCCCCGGGAACACCCCTGGTCGTGCACCCGCCGCAGAGCCACGGCAGAAAGAAACGCACCTATTCTCATGGTTTCAGCACTAAGCTGCCCTCACAGGTGTGTACCAACACAGATCTGAAGCCTGATCTACGACTTCCAGTGTGCACCTGTTAGAACCTTCACATCGACCTGGGTTCTATCTCCAGCTGACTGTGTTTCTGGTGCATTCATCCATCATCACTATGGTCCACTAAAGCCAGTAACAGTTACAAACCAGAGCCACCTCCGTCAGATCTCTGCCCTGCCCCGGCTAAAGGCAACTCGACCACAAACCTGATCTCTAGCTAGCAGGAGAGTGACCAAAGCTCGGTGGTAACAGTGATCACGGTGAGCAGCCTCTCCGGGCTCCGGTCAGCAGCAGGCACAGGAGGAGAATGGACCGCGGAAACTGTAATAAACACCCCCCCTCTCCTCCTCCACCCTCCCCGCGTTGCCTCTTTCCGACCCGAGTAAGGTTTCTGGGGTGAACTCGGGGTCCTGGTTGCAGATGCCCGGGTCAGGGACTCCGGGTAGCTACAGTCGGTCCGCAGCAGGTTAGCTAGCCTCTCTCTCCGCGCGAACGATAGCGCGCGCACAGCGTCCAGTCCTCTTGATAAACGGCCTCCGTTCGGCTCCGTTAAAGTTACCGTTACGTTTCTTCAGCAGTTTCTCATTCGTATTTCAGCCGCTATTTAGTGTCCAGCAGAGAGTCGATGTTTGCCGTGGCCCTTTCTTTCTCCGTCCCTCCCTCTCCCTCCTGTTGTAAACTAGGCTGCCCCCCTCAGTTCGCCCCCCCTTCTCCTACTGTCAACCTCGCCCAGCATTGTCCCGCCCCCTCTGCAACTCTTCATGCCAATTGGTCAATGCAGCACCCACCGCGAGCTCTAATTGGCGGGAATGTGCAGTGGAATGCCAGTCATACGCAAATTTAACCAAGCTTTAGCATTTTGTCTAACTTTTACTTCTATTTACTTCATCTTTTGTAAATATAAAAGCAAAAAAAAAAGGCTTAAATAAACATTTAATACCATACAAAATACAAATATTCAAAATCCAGAACCCAAACACAACCTCAAAACGTTTTTTTGTGTCTGCTTCTACTGTAACCCCACCTCCAACCTGTGTCATTGGAGGGGAAGTCGTAGTAAAACTTGACTGACAGTTAAAAAGGCGAATCCATCGCTGACACTGAGCTGTAGGCTAACAAATGGCTTAACACAAGCTGAACAGATCCTCCTCCTTAAAACCCCTCAGCCCCTCGATGATTTAATACCTTTAAAGTAAAAGCGTCACCACAATCTTCTGTGTACCTGCACAAAATTGGAAAGGAGATAAATGCTAATGCTGAAGACGCAAACAAAACTTACACCCATCCATGGTCATCAGGCAGATTTATTGTGCTAGTTGAGTGTTTATAATTTTGTCTTTTTATGTAAGCATAAATTCATACCACAGTTTTAACTAATTTCTTGAATCTTGTACAAACGCATTAAAAAGCCTATATCTTATTGTTTTTGTATGAAGTAGTAGACAGTATCTTGTGGAAACTAAGCAGAAAAACTAAATTTCATCTCCGAAAAATAGGTAAGACAACTGTTCTTTCCGATATTTGTATGTCTCATAACCTAAACCTATATTAGCTCAAAATATTAGGATTATGTTTACAAAATAATGCTATTTGGATTTTGTTTTACTCTTCTTCTAACCTCTATCCTACATCTCTACTCCAGCATACAAAATCACTTCTCCAGCACAACAAAAACCTAATAAGGTGTTGAGTTCTGCTAAAAGCATGATATTAAAAAACAACCATGACGTAAGGCAACTGGACCAAGCATAACTGTATTTATGTATTCCATCTGGACCAAAGCTCTGATTTTAGAGAACCAATTTCCACCAGCAAATATATTACTTTTTAGATCTGCAACACATAACAAAATTAGTATTTGTACATGTAAAACACATGAACACCCTCAGACATTTGAAATATATTTTAATGTTAAGATGCAAGAAGAAACACAGAATGACAAGTAAAAATAAAAGGCGAATTAAAAACAGGACAGAAAGAGGTAAAATGGGTGAAAGAGACTAAGAGCTGAGAGGAGTAAAAATAGACCAGGAGTCATTTTCAGCAAAGAGGTAGGGAGGGGTGTGTGAGAGAAAGAGAGAGGGGGGGGGGGGGGGGTGTGCTGGAGAGAAAACAACTCGTGAAAACAGAGCTTCACCTAAACAGAGGAAGGGTGTGGGGGAGACAATGGGACGTCAATAATGTGTATGGGTACCTTAGAAAATACAGTGGTGCAGTTTCTCTCAATAGAGTCAAAAAGTCATGCTCAGCTTTGCTCATCTGCTTCAAAAATCAATGCAATGCTAGAATTAGGCGCATTTTTATTAATGCCAGCCAGTTTGAACATTACAAGCTTTGGGTTTTGAGAACAACTGCTGTCCTCCTAGTGAAAACAAACCCCCCTAAACCCCTTGGTTTGATCAAAGGGATAAAAATAAGGCTTGAAACGGTAAACCTTTGGAGCACTAATAGTTCTGTCTTTGCAGTGTTGCACTCTCCAGCTGTGTTTTCTTAAGCTGCTGGCATGAGTCATGCATAGTGCATCATGCAAAACTGTGGAGTGACTGTGTGTGTCCTCTTAGGAAAGGTTTAAAGGGACTAGGCATTAGGGGCAAAGACCCAGAGATTAGGTTTTAATCAACTGTGGACAATTTACACTACAGCAAAAAAAGCATGTTTGAGTTGAAAAGGAGAAAAAAAGAGGGAGAGGGAACAATGTAGTGGTGAGGAGGGATTACTGACTCTTTGACATCTAGTAATGATGAATTACACCTGACAATTTATTCTGCAAAGTCAAGTTTATTTTTCATGAATGAATTTGATCATACATGCACAATTCATAAAAAGGCTTAGAGCCCAATATGTAATAATGACCTGAAATGTAATAAAACCTGAAATGTAATAACCAGTCAATAATGTAACAAGATGCTGAGCCCAAAACTTTAAAACCTTACAAACTAAAAACAATTTGTAAAAACAAGTTTAGACATTTTAGGCAGACATTTTTACGTTTTGGGTTCAGCATCTTGTTACATTAATGACTTTTTCGGGTTTTATTACATTTTTCTTCATAACAATTCAAGTCTTGTTACATTTTGGGTCGTCGTATTAACATATCAGGCTTTAACAAGGCTGGGACTGTATCTATAAATAGCTAAGTTAATTTTGGTCATTGCAACTATTTATGCACAAAATACCTCTAAGTGAGACTGCCACAAAGGGGAAGTTATTTTTCCATAAAACAACGGTGCAAAATCAAGACTTTCCGAGCTTAGTCATGTAATTACGACACAAGTGGCTTATTATACAACCAAGAATAAAAGGAGGAGTGAAGAAAGACAGGAGAGAAAATCCCCCTGAGGTTAGCTCCTTGTCTTCTTTCTTCCCTCATAGCAGCACAAAATCTGTGTAGGTGTTCAACAGCTTTCATTGGCTGTCTTCTCTTAGAGACATAATGCTCTTAATGGGCATGTGCAGGAATAATCTACCCACTATTACATCTGTCATACTTTATGTGACATCACATGAAAAAATCTGCCTCATCTTTCTCCTCCTCACCTATGCTGGCACAATGCAGTCAGAGCATCTCTCTCTCTCTCTCTCTCTCTCTCCGTCTCTCTCTCTCTCATCCCCTAATTCATCTCCCACCCTGTGTTCTCTGTCGCTCCCTCCCACAACCCAACATTTGATCCGTCCAATTATAACTCGATCCACCAGTACTTTGCAGTTACCATGGCAACAGCTATGTTGGGCACGGGTACCCACATTGGTGGTGGGAACCAGTGTGCCACAGACCATCTGACCATCAACATTGACTGCACGATATCTTTGGAACCAATCAATTTAATTTAAGTGATTGACACTTTTTTTTTTTTACACTAAGCTTTTTTGAGAGTTAAAACCTACTATCCGTTTCCCTCATTGGGTGCAGACGACACCTCTCTGTCCATCAAGAGACTTACAAAGGTTTCGTCGACTCTTCCTACGCTGAGCAACAACAAATGCATTCTCACAAATACTTCTGAATACAGCAGAATTTGGCAACTGCGGTGCACGGTTTAACCAATTTGATGCCAGTGGTTGAAAGACAAATGGAGAGCAGCATCTTGTAATGTAGGTGTTTAACCATTTGGGGGCAGTACTAGCCCACTGATAATTAGTTAGCAAACTGGGAGCAGCAAGAAACATGACTGTGGTGCTGGTAAATGGAGGGAAGAGGAGAGGAGAGAAGAAGAGGAGTGAGGGATGAAGAAATGTAAAGTCAACATCCACTCCAATAGTTTGATAATTATAAAGAAGAACCAATTTTCTGCTAAAAACCATAAATCAGAGTTTGATGTAAACTTTTAAAAAGCTGTGTTAAATAAAATAATCATTTAATTTGACTTTAAATCAACTTTGCATGCACACAGTCAGGGTCACAGGTCCCTCAGACTTAGAGCCACTTTGGACTACAAAACCCTCGGGATCAATGCATTCAAAATAAATAAATCTCCCAATAGAATACCCAACAGGATTATGGCACATGACTTCTGTGGTTAGTCCTAAGGGCTTCACTTGTGCTTTGGTGCCAGCCTTGATGACTGTGATCCAGATGTGGTTGTTGCCATGGCTAGGGAGGATATGCAGGGCTTTAAGTGTTACGTAAAGCAGGAGCGGGAGGGAGCGGGGATGTTATTCTCGGGTATCCGGGTAGACCAGGACGAGGCAAGCAAAGTCAAAAGGAGGGGAAGCGGAGCCACTGCAATGCGGTGAAGGAAAGGGTTAAAAAAAATGTTTCATGAATCTTTAGAAAGTGAAAAATGCAAAGGGTTGAATACAACAGAAAGACAGGGGATCCAAGTGCAAGGGATCAGCATGAAAAAGTGCATTCACGTGTACTAAAGGAAGTGTGACATGTTAAAATCAATGTTGCACAAACTGTATATAACGGAGCGATATGAGCTTAAATGTACATCATGCATTCATTTAGCATCTCAACCAGCAGTTGTGATTTTGATCGACGTTGCCATGCAGGGGTGGGAGAGCATGTGTGTGTAAATTGTAAGAATGCGCTCACAGACCTCAGAACTGACCAAAGTCATGAATATGACGCTCACACTGAGTAACATTTGCTCTGTAAAGGTCTAATAATGAGGGGTTTAGTTTGCTCATTGACAAAATTCAGTAAAAGGTGAGTGAAATCAAGTGCTTTGAAATATGATTCTAATTTAAATTAAATGATTTTTAATCTGTCAACAAGTCGAGTGAAATCTCAGATATTTTAGCATCCTCTCCACTGGTATATAAATGTTTTGGTGCACACAATACAGACAAACACACACACTCATTACCTATAAGAACATTTTTTGCTGCTTTTTTGCAGAACATGCACACACTTGTGTATGATTGACGAGGTGATAAAACGACTTTGCCGGGCCGTAATAGTAACTTAATCTGGCCCCTCTGTTAACTGACACATTATTTACTACATTTTTTAGTCACTCATAATAAAACCGTACAGCTTTGAAGCTTTGATTTGACACCAGAATTAGAATGAACATGTAATGCATATTTTATTCATTTATGTAATAATTAAGATGTCTTTTCTTTTAAGTTTTATTGCCTGACGCATCCCTGGGATTGTAAATTTCTCTCAATAGTTTGACCTATCCTCAAAAGCTCCATGACAGCCTATTAATAAATTGTAAAGCTAATCATAAGGCAATGGATAATTTTTGTTTTTGCTGTTATATATACAGAAACTGTAGAAACATTTACAGCAGTTATGTCACGTGTAAAGAAACACAAATGTTTTTCCTGTTTAAATTTGGTTGTAGTTTTATTTAATTTTTTACATTATAATAAACAATACCCTCCTGTTTTTATATAATTGTGGTTGTTTGTTGTTTTCCTTTCCTAAAATAAGCTGTGTTATACAACCAGTTCTATACTAAAACAAATGCACAGAAAAGTCATAGTTTTCTAATCCTTACGTTTGACGTTTATCATGCATTTAGAAAAATATGAAGCATTTATTGAATAACAAGTAAACTTGTCAAATTTGGTAGCTTATTAGTGGTTCTCTACATGAGGACAACACTTAAGCTCTCGGGTCACATTCACAGGATTGCTCACACAAACTTTCCTACCTTTCCCTTTTAGTTTGCACTCTTCTGTGACCATATGCACACATCATCCCATTACTAACTTAACAGAAAACACCCACGTCTTCTCCACACACACGCGCACACACACACACACACACAGAACAGAAGCCATTCATTCACTGTGTCCCTTCAGCTGCAGAAAATGGAGATCTGAGAAGTGACCGTGCACTCAAATTGACAACCATTCCCTCCCTGTCCACTTCTCAGTCACACTCGTGAAACGATGAACAGCCACGAGTGCAGTAACAGCGAGGCCAGAGGACTTTCCATGGAGCAAACTACCGTACACCGACTGATCCTACGCATCCGTACCCTTTTTTCAGCTGATGATGAATCTCTCGTAAGTGGAGAGATGGACTCTTTATCCCAGCACATTCTCACACAATGTTGGGGATATGAATTTCTCACAAATGCACCAGTTACCCCTCACACACTTTTTACAATTAAAAGTTCTATATTACATTTCTCACTATTAAACTAACACACACATATGGAATGAATCATTGTTAGCAAGATATTGTTCACTGGCTTACAGATTTAAATACAAAAAATAACAATTCTTTCACTCCCTTCTAATTTAAAATATGTTTTAGATCGGTGAAAAAGTTGTCCATAACTGGCCTTCATAGTGTCTATACTATCTATTCATGGATTTATCCTGAATTGTTATTTTTTAATTGTGTAACACTGATCCAAAGCAGCCGTACTTGTTCCTCCTCACTCTCACTTTTCTATTATCAAACCGAGCCATTCCTCACAATTCATGGCTGTGCAATGTGAGGCAATTGCAACCACTCGGAATGAATGTTTATAATATCTGTGTGGGGATAGTTTAGAAGTGTGAGTCTCCCATATCAGCAACACTAATCCTGCATAATATACTGACTAATCCCTGTAGAAACCACAGCGACACAAAAGCATGCATGTTCGTGCACACTTTGGGTTTTTTTCCCCTGCATGTTCCAATTAGCACACACAACATGCACATACAGTGAAGTGTTGTTGTTTTTCTCATCTGTAAAATACTTAAGTTTCTATGTGCAATAATACAATACCCACCCCACTTACCGCTTATTTACATGTTTTCTGCACTGTTATCTTGGCCGATATCTATCATTTATTTCATTTAAATTTTTCTGCATTTTTTGTATTTAGTTTTCTTGCTTGCTCTTTGTATCTTTGGCTGCTGTAACATGTTAATTCCCCATTTCAACATGACCATTTCAACATGAACTCATGACAAAGTGGTCAACCTCAGGTATTAGTTTAGTGTTGCTGGCAAATGAGAGGATTGTAGACAAACAGCAGTGGGTTACCAGATGGGACAACAGCACGCCAGCTGAGGGAAGTTCTCTAACCCGGGTGTCCTGATTCCTGCACACTTGGTTACAGCGTGTTTCTATCATTGTCTGTGTGTGTGTGTGTGTGTGTGTGTGTGTGTGTGTGTGTGTGTGTTATTCAAAAATTCTGTTAATTTAAATGCATGTTCTCTAGCGTTTTTATGTTTGCTTACATTTCTTTTTTAACTGACAATTAGGAGAGTTCAAGGCTAATTTAATTTGGTGGTGGAGTGTGGGTGAAAAACATAAAGGCATTTCAACCGTGTACAAAAACTGTCTATATTCTATTTAGTATATTGAGTAAATATAAAGGTGTAAATGGTGTTTAAAAACAGTAGTGTGTTAAATCTAAAGAAGTATATACATATGTAAATATGTCATCGATTTTAATCGTACATTCTACATAATTTATAGCAATTTTTATTTATTTGTAAATCAGGGGTGTCAAACCCATTTTAGTTCAGGGACCAAATACATACCAGTTTGATTTCAAGTGGGCCACAAATTTTATATGGGTAAAAAAGCCCTTTTAACATTATTGTGCACTAGCTTGCACGAAGTTCCACTTGTAAATATGATAAACAGTATGTAAAGCACCGACAATATCCAAGCAATAAATGACAGATAGTAGTTCCTGCAGGATCTTCACTTCTAACTTCCTTGATGTTGTGACCAAATTTTGGGTAATTGTTAGGGTAATCTTGATGGACTGTTTGATCTACAAGTGAATTATTTTGGAATTTATACAATGATTAATGTCTTTGTCATTTACACTTTTTCCTAATTGGAGGCTCTGGAGGGCCGGATTTCTCTGGGCCTTATGTATGATACGTGTTGTAAATGAACAAACTAAAATGTTTAACATTACTGCCTTTTAAAATATTAAAATGATCACACACACACACGCGTGACACTTCTCACCTGTACCAGGTCGTCCCATAATGATGTCCTTGCGTGGAACAGGATGAAGACTCTCTGCTGGCAAAATCAAGGGCAGCAGAGCAGTGGGAGAAGGGTGACAGGGAACTGGCTGCTGGACATCGCCACCTAATCCGGAACCGTTATCCACGTCCTTTTCTTTGGAGTTGTCCATGCCACTTGGGGTCGAAGCTGTGCCAGCTGTGCTGACAGTAATTGACAGTGCTTGAAGAGCAGTGGCAGATGTGTCAGCCGGGGGTAAGGAGGATGGCGTTGGAGACAAAAGCACCAAAGTTTGGGCTGAGCTTCGCAAGAGGACAGTGCCATTGGATACAGTGGTGGCAGCTGCGTTTATTGGAACAGGAATTTGGAGTCCAGAAACTGGTTGAGGTGCAAGGGAGGTAAGTGCAATGTCTTTGGAAAAAGTGTTATCAACCCCACCCTCAATTCTAACTCCCACTTCCCTTCCCACAGGACACTCTGTAAATTTTGCCAAGAGAGCTTCAGGATTTCTCACAATGACAGGGGAGTCCCGTAAGGCCTGATGGGGCACAGGAACGACACGCTGAGAAACTCCATCAGCAGACAGAGGGGAAGCTGCAGGTGGTGACACAAGTAAAGGAGGTGGGGAGGCAGCAGTAGATGACGGGGGCCTGCCACACGAGGGGGTGTTCACTCCTCTGGGCTTTGAGAATGTCGGCGTATGTGGGAGTGAAACCGGTGTTTGGGGGGACAGCACCCTGAAAGAGTTGTTGAGTTCTCCTGACTCAAGTTCAGTTTTGGGTGTGTAATCGTGATGATGAGATGTAACAGGAGGCGGAAGAGTTCCATCTTGTTTTCGCTTGCCGGGGCTCATGGGGACTGTAAAGGTTAGATTATTGTGGTGGGATGGCTGGATACCTTGGATGTGTCTCTCTCTTTCCCCTACCACCACTGGGGTGGATGTTTTGCTGCCTCCTCCGCCTGCTACCCCAGTGCCACTTGGCTGCCGGTGCCGCCGGTGCTGTAGGACGGGAGAAGCGGTAATTGGGGAGAAGTTGGCGGGCCTGAAACCAAAAAGTGGGGAGGGTGAAGGAGAGGGGGCAGGAGAAAAGGGCGACTGGTTGGAGATGGGTGAAAATGAAGGGGTGCCCGAACGGGAACTTCCTAAAGACACTAACATATTGGCAGCTTCACACTCATCAAAATCAAACCGTGACGACAGATCATGAGGGAGAATGGAGGGGAGGACCAAGCGGGGTCTGGAGTCTCCTCTGCTACTTGTCTCACTGCTCTCTCTTGATGTGTCGTCCCACTCAAACTCACTGCTTGCTCTCCCCCTCAGGTCAGAAGGGGTTACTGTCCCTGAGCTGCTGCCTGCCCCCCCCCTTTCTCCACCTGCTGCCTCCATCTCTTTGGTCCTCATAGACAAGTGTCTTGAGCAGTACCCCCGACGCTGAGACTCCTTCATACAACCATCCTTGGAGCACAGTCTCCTCCACTGTTTACCATTAAACTTCTTGCGTATCCCATTAGGTGTACACACAACGTCACCCTTTTTGTACTTCTGCTGTGCTAATGAAAGAGGAGTCCTGGAGCGGGAGGATGTGGAAGAGGACCCAACACCAGAAGTTGGAGTAGGGGTTTGGGTGGGGGTAGCTTTGGATGAAGGAATGTTAGGAGTGGGGCTGTTCAAGTGAGTTCCCAATAAGGCAGGGGATCGGGGTGGTTGAGGACTAGCTATGGTGGAGATAAGTTGGGGTCCAAGACCTTGCACCAATGAGAGCTGGGAGGAGGAGGAAGGGCAATCACTAGGTTTGGAAATAATATTTCTGTGCTGAGAGATACCTGTGTTTTGTTTTGTATTGATGGAGATTCCCATGTTAAAACAAGACACCTCAATGTCTTCCTCTGGTTGTTTCTGCCCTCCTTTGTCTGTATAACTGTGGACAGTGCTGACCCTGGTGCTTGAGCTGGAGGAGTGGGTTGGGGGATGTCCATAGGAATGCCCTCCGGGGACCCCATCATGTAAAAAACCTTTACCCAGTCTTGCTCGACTTCCCAGCACCCCCATTCCAATACTTAATTGACAGACTTCCCTCTCCACCTCCATCTCTTCCAGGCGCTCTCTCTCTTCTCTCTCCCTCTCCTTCTCCCGTTCTTTGACCCTTTCCCGATCCAAATGTGTTACATCCCAGGGAGGAGTAAGCAGTCTTAGACTCTGTCGGGACACCCAAACAGGCTGACCACTGCAGCTCTTTTTGGCTTTCTTTTCTCCCACTTCTCCACCCAAAATTTTCCCCTCTTCTCTCAGGAGAACCTGATAAGGAAATGATACTCCTGGATGAGGGTCCACCTTAGCAATAACCCCTTCTCTGTACAGCAGAGGACCCCCTTCATCCCCTCCAAATGGCACACATACATGGATTCCCACAGCCACTGGTGCCATACCTGGTGGAGGGGCATCCAATATGAAATCCACTGAGCTCTCAGCCCCTGTTGGTGAAGCAATCGTGCTTCCCTTATAAAAAGGAAATTTAACTAAGGTCTCATCTCCATGGAGCTGAATTTCCACAGTGCCTTCACTCACCCTACGCACTACCCCTGGTTTGAATATTGGAGATACGGAATCTATGTTTTTATTGCCCGCCTTGATCTCTCTGACATTATTTTTCTGGCGAGCAAGAACTCTCTGGTTCTTCATTCCTTTTGCCAGAGCTTCAGCAAGCCCCCCTGACACAAAGTCCTCTTTAATGGGTGAGTTTTGGAGAGGAGCTGAGATTAAGGTGTTCTTCTGGTGAGGACTTAGGCCTGTTGCCTCCACCACATCCAGATCAGCTGAATGCTCGCTGGCTGTGTCAGTTGATGAGCAGCGTACTGAGTTAGGGGGAACTTCCAATTCCTTTTCCCCAACTTGAGACTCTTTTTCCAAAAAACCTACAATTCCAAGGGGTTTATTTTCCATGGAGGTGAAAGAATGTGCTCCTGTACCATCAATACTGTCCATTGTTTGCACTGATGGCAGGTTACCTGAGCAATTGTCACTACTGCTTTTCATGAATTTACTATGATTTTCAATACAACTGTCAAAACTGCCAGTTGTGCTGTTTACATTACATGTAATGTTACTGTTAGAACTATTCATACTAATATTTACACTTTTATTATTAACATTATTGATATTGTTGCTGATTTTATTTAGGCTGCTATTGAGATTATGATAGTTGTTATTTTTCAGAGCAGGGTTGGAGGTAGGAACGGTCATTATGGCACTTTCATTCTTTGCAAAGTGCTCGTATGTGTATTTTTTTTTCGGTACCCGGGCCTTAAAGGTGGCCGTTTTCCGACTGGAGACTGAGCCTACACACGGGTTGTGGTTGGTGGCTAGAGGGAATGTAGTGGTCGAGGGCACTACCTGAGCAGAGGTAGGAGAGGCGACAGAATTAGTTGGCGTGGTACTGTTTTGATTGGTGCTCACCATAATATTGTTTTCTATCCTATTTTCTGTTCTGCTTTTGTCATTGTTGTTTAACTCAGCAGGTTTTCTCAGCTCGGCGGGCTCCTCTGTCATGGACGTATTATAGTTCTTGATTGGGGTTTCATTCGATTGTAAAGTATGCAGGGTCAGTTTGCGTTTGGAAGAAGGGTTGGGTGTGTGCTGATAAGTTTTCACAATCTCTCTCTTGACCTTTTTAGGTTCTTTCTCCTGGATGGTGTGGGTCCCCCCCCTCTTTCTACCCCCTCGGCCTCTTGTCAATGGTGGTGATCGCCCTCTGTGCTTCTTCAATGGTCCCATCTCTCTTCTTCACTGGCTATAAAGTGCTTCAAACTGTTCAGTGCTTCTTGTCTGTCACTTTTAAGGCACTCCTTGATTTTTTTTTTGTTCTTCCTTGCTGTTTTCTCTTCTAGCTTTTCTTCTCTTTACTGTAAATCGAAAAAACAAGATAAAAAATGCAATTAAACAGGGATACTTTTTTCTTAATCGAGATTATTCATTCAGGATTGTCAGTTATTGTTTGTTTTTTTTCATATAAAAGTCAGTGGAAGAAAATGAAAATGTACGAAGGCAAGATCAAAAAGTCAGTGGGCCCTCTACTTAGACTCAAACCATTGGGGAACACTGTAAACTTAAAGGGCACAGACACCAGTTTTCATATTAAAGCTAAATGCAAAAACACCCAAAATAGTGCGTTCACAAAATATTTTTCATAGTTATGTCTATCTTAACGTAAATTTTGCATTCAAATGTTGCTTTTCGTGTGTTCTGCTTTTCGGAGAATTATCATATATGCAAAATAATCATCATCATTATCGCTATCATTACACAAACTCCTCTCAAAATGCCTCAATACCATGTAGCAGTTTCCTTATTAAAATAGGGAGCTTTTTTTTGTCAGCCAAAAAAGTGAGTCAAAAACACTTTTCTACGATGGTACATTAAAAAAAAAAAAAAAAAAGAAAGCAAAATTGTACACAAATCAATACCATATCAAGGATGGAAATGACAATTGGGAAGTAGCAAGATCACGGATAATATGTATATTAATGTTCTTTTAACACATAACTAGTGACTTTAAGGAATGTTCACTATGTTTGGGATTGATTGATAACCATCTGTAAGTAAGAAATTATCGCCTTTTGTCACTTGCCTTGTAACAGACATCGTACATGAAATGAGATCGTTGTTGTAGTTGTGCTTCGCTTCTGTTAATTATATGAACATTTCAAACAGTGCTCTGTAAGTGTAGTCCGTGGTAAAACAGCCACTTTGATGTGTAACAGGTTCTCTTTTGTTAAGGAGGTAAAATCACAATCAGAAGATGATGTGCTAAATGTATCACTGATAATGTTTAAGGTTAAATCACAAACGGATATGTTGTGTGTTGTGTGCATGCTGCGTTCCTATGCTCTTGTACTTTATTCCTTGTAATTTGTTCCCTTGTACTGTGATATGTTATTTTCATTGTAATGATCTCGGGGGTGGGCGCTTATAAGCTCTTGCTTCGGCCCACTCCTTTTGAGCAGAATTTTAACTGCTCAAATAAACAAATAAACTAAACTAAACTAAACTAGTAATAAACTGGTGTTGTGACAAATTCTGTGGCCAAACAAAATGATGATTTCCGGTGGCTTGAAAATGCGTTTGTTCACTTGCGGAGCCTTTAATATAAACAATAATTATACTTTTCAGCATATTTCAGTCTGCCTTCTCCTACAGCCGGAGCGCACACAGCGAGATTTGCCGCGACCTCCTAATCACTAGGGGTGTTGAAAAAAATTTAATTCGGCGATATATTGCAATATTACATCACGCGATTCTTGGATCGATTCTAAATGCATCCACATAAAAAAAATTTTATTAAAAAAAAAAAAGTTTAAAAATATATATATATATATATTTTTTTTTTTTTTAAGCTTTATTTATCCAGGAAGTCTTTTCCACTGCAGGAGACCTTGTAACTGCACAAAGAAATGAGCTGAAACCAGGATTACTATTGCAACAACACATCATCAGTAGGGTAAAACTAACCTGTCTCACGACCAGTGTTGGGAACGTTACTTTAATTAATTAATTAATTTAATTAATTTACTTTAGTTATAGTTACTCACTACTTTTTCAAAAAAGAAACTGCGTTAGTAACTGAATTACTCTATAATAAAAGTAACTCAATACCAAGGAAAGTAACTATTTGCGTTACTGTTAAAAAAAAAAAAGTTGCTATATGTCAAAGAATTACATTTTTTAGATGCGTGTGTCATGAGGTGCTTCATTAAATTTGAGTTGCTTACAACGGATGTCGACAAAATCTTCTCTCCTGGAAATAATGAACACTTCACATGCACGTTCTTGCCTTTGACCACAATTAATATAAAGTAGTGTTTGTATCGTCACCTTAAAAATGTCAACTTTTCATCAGATTGCTCCACGCAATGTGTGTGTGTGTGTGGCGTGTGCTGGCACGTTGCCGAAGCCAATCATAATCGCTCACCTTGTTTTTAACCCGCCTCCTCTTGCTGGCACATGTGTAAAAACACTGGCTCTGATTGGCTACCATGAAACATGACGCCGCTTTAACCAATCATAATCGCTCACCTTGTTTTTAACCCACCTCCTCACAACAGCTGAGTTGTTGTTCTAGGCATATACCTCAGTTAAGTTGCACTAAAGTCAAAGTTGGTTATAAAGCCACAGACAGATTGTATGTTTTTTTTTAATCTTAAGTTGTTGGCACATGGCATGTTAAAGCCAATGTTTTGAGTGTAAAATATGCCAATAAAATATATTTCATACATAATGTTCTCATGAAGGTGTACACATTTATAGATTAGTTATTTCTTAAGTCATATATATATAAAAATAGCAATAATTACCTATAAAAACTTATACTTTAATATCGGGATATATCATATTGTATCGTGACTTATGTATCGGGATACGAATCGTATCGCCAAATGCCAGGCAATGCATATCCCTACTAATCACTCATATTTGGATCATATCAATAAGGCTGAATGACTCCCTTAAGCGCAGTGTACACGTGCAATTAATGCTTAGGCTCACACTTTTGGATTGTACTTCTTTAGAAATCTAACTTTTGTGGTGGTGACATTGCTGGGATTTCAGCAAACCCTAAACCCTAAAACGAATGCTGGGCAGAAGTAAAAATTACTGACTAAGCAGTTTTTGAGTCAGCACTGAATACTATCCTTGGATATCTGCTTAGAAGAAAAGCTGAGCGGCAATAAGAAAAGTCTGGACTCTTTCATAAAAGAGTAAAAAGAGAAATCCCAAATTAATAACTTGGTGTTCGTCTCTTCAAAGAGACTAGTACTTCTTGTATGACTAAAACTAATGAAGTGAATGTGCATCTACACACATCGACATGCAACAGGACAGCGTTCATCTACTTTGCATTTAAGACCTGAAGCAAATAGGGACTGAACAAGCTACACTGTGACATTATCAGGAAGAGAGAGGAGGCTGGTAGCGGTTTGGGTGGGTAGAGTCAGAGAGAGGAAAGGAGAGAGTTGAGTATGTTGTTTTTTTGGATGCTTTTTTTTCAAATCATCCGCTTTTGTGGAGTCACTGGGAATTTCCACAATCATTCCAGCACTTGCATCCTCTCACACTCGCTCTCTTATTCTTGCGCTTTCCTTTTCACATTTTTTCTGTATGCAGTCTTTCCCAGTTCTCTTTTAGCACGCAGTACTTTAATGCACATAGATAGTCACACCATTTTTTATTTGTTGAAAATTATGCCATGGGAATATAACCCCCACATGTATATTCCCATTGCCTATGATTAGCAGCTCGGGAAAGTGCAAAATGTGTGATTTACAATAAATGCAGAAATAAATACACTGCGTTGTGAACACACATTACCAAGGTGCAATGTTTATGACAAACTTAACCATTAACCTATTAAGGTCATAAATAGGTAACACTCAAGTCCAGGGTAGCATCTTTATGTGAACCTGATGATTAATCAACAACAAATTCCTTCCAAGCCCTTCACTAATGCTATTTTATTTGTGCTACAAAAAAGAAATATAATTCTGGTAATTATACAAATGAATTTACACATAATAAATGCTGTCATTATTGGCTTGGTATCTAAAAACTAAACATAGCTACATAAATTGAGTTGCATTTAAATTAAAGTTTACCAGGATAACTAAGACTAAATAAAAAAAAATACATGAACATAATCAAACATCCTACAAAAACAAACAATTTTATTGAAATTGGGAAAAAATTGGAAATAAACAAAAAGGAAAGAGTCATTTTAACATCTAGATTATCTGATTATACTTAAATTCAGCGCAGAAATTGATCAAGCAATCTTTTTTAAATAAAGAAATTCACTTTTTTCATGAAATACCAACATTTTGACATCTTAGTGCACTTTACTATTTTTCCCTTTTATGTAGAACACTACATGACAACAATTAAATTTTAATATGCAAAATATTACTAAAATTTTAATTTTTAATTTTTAAGTCTACAAAAGGATGCAATAACCAAAAATAATAATATATTATTGATTTCCATTGCTGGTAGTTGGGAGTCACTTTACATAAAGTGATGGTGTTGGTAATTTATATGTTAGGATGCGAGCACTGAATGTTCATAATGAGCAGCACAACTTTATCACATCAGTGACGATGCTTAAAACGATGAGCAACATGAAAAAGTACTTTATTAGGTAGTTGTAATATTAAGTTAAAACTAATTGAAAGAAGTAACTCATTTACATCAGAAAAGTCTTTGGAGTCATTTATATCGACTCAAAACAAAACATAAAACATAATATCCCGTGTATATGTTTTGGAGATTTCAGCCAATCACGATTCAATTATTATGTTGTTGACACGTCATAAGCACTCCTACGTATTTCCGGTCCTAAATATTGCTTTGGTGAAAAAGCATCTCATTCTGAAGTTTCAGGGCTTACATTTCATCCAGTTCCTTGGATGTGATGATGTTATTACTAAGATGTCTGGGAACATTACGGTGAATAGATTAACCCTATCCCAGAAAACGAGAAATCGAACTTTGCAAACATCGTTCATTGCAGCATTTGGATGCCAATATCAGGTATCTTACTACAGATCATCACCTGTCTTCCAGCTGAACAAGGAAAACGCTTTAAAATAAGTTGTTCAATGCTATGATCAGAACCATCAGATGCTTTTAACCTCATAAAACCAGTTTGAGTAAGTTAACGGTGCAATTCCACTGTAACGAAAACGGGACAATTCATTTAAAATGCTTTTCCGTGCATATTGCAGCTTTTAAATCAGCTCTCATTTCATCTTACACTTGAGTTTTCTTTGTAATTTGGGTTGAATCTCCCTTTAAAGCCCAAGTGGTTTTCCATTTAAAGCACACCGCACACAAAGCGGATACTGTCGGAGCGGACAGAAGCAAAAGTCCTGGGAAGCCATTTTCACTTCCCAGGTCTCAGAGCACGTTTGCTTCACACAGAGAGCACAGGACTGTTGAGGATTTATTTCAGCTGGTATCTCACATGATGACTACCAGCAGTTTTCCGCTACTGGTCCTGTTTTCATTCAGCCTGTGGTTGTTTCAGCTCGTAAAAATCCTGCTCACTTAACTTTTGTTATGGTTTAAGTAGTGGCCAAATAAACTGGTGACTATGTGTTGCTGGTAACAATAGATGTTAGAAACAACATTTACAAACAGAATAACACAGCTTTTGTGAGGGAAGTAAAAAATATATATTTTCCATGTTTTAATATCTAATGGTAGCCGTCGACACACAGAAGTTGATCACAAGAAAAAAGGGGCACCAGAAGATACTTAACACCAACTCTGGTTGTTTTGACAAAAGTGTTTGTTGTCATTTCCACATTTTATTTTGATTTATTCATGTATTCATTATGTTTTATTTCACCAGTAACCTAGCCATGTGACTTTATGCATCGCTCCTATTGGCCATCAAACTATTATATATCTTGTGTTACCGAAAACAGGCAAAATCGGTCCAGGACTATCCAGGTTCAGTTCAGAAACATCCAGACATTGCGCACAGACATTGCGCACAGAGTGGACGGATTTCTTTATCCCTTTCCCACTCTGTGTGCAACAATGTGTTTAGATAGTACTAGTTACACCTAGGGCTACAATTTTAAACTTATTTCCACAACTCTAGCATAAACATCTAGCAGTGTGATAAAAAAATACAAGATGCATGTTGATGCATTAAACTTAAACAATCAACTCTTATCAACTGTTTATAGTAATCAGAAATACTTTAAAGTTAAACACTGCTGTTGAGAAACATTTTCATTAGTTTCCAACAACTAGTTTTTTATAATGTGTATTAGCACATGGGGCAACACTTAACTTGAAGTGTTATACATAAGCAGAGCCAGATTAAATAAATGGAGTACACTGGGCAGACTGTATTTTTTGGGGCCCCCTCCATCGATCCGACTCCGGGCCTTGCTCGGTCTCTGGCTCTGCTAACACTAGCAGGTTTACAACCGTCGGGCAGAAACTTCTGTATGGCCCCCCGCAATTTTTTTTCTTTTTACATTTTGCTGCACCTGAAAGCATCTTGAATGTTAACCTACGCAAAACACGACCTGGCTGCTTGCTAGCTTAACTCTCCTGCTTAGTCCTGACCGGCTGACCTCCGTGCTGGACTTAACTGACTGGTGTTAATGTGACAATAATACATGACGAGATAAACACTGTCACTATTTTTAGTTAATTAATGAATATTGCTAAACAAACACAGAACAAAATTGTAGATAGAATATTTGTTTTGCCAATCGGGCCGAGTTTGCCTTTGCGTTAACCCGGCTCTGTACATAAGGCTGACATGAATAAAGTGTCATGAAAGCTGTCATTAAGTGTCGTTCGCTAAATTACGACACCTTTTGTTAAATTATGACACCTTTGAAGCTATGTTGGCATTTTTTGGGGGGTTAGTTGGAGGGATCTAGTGGGAGTTAGGGTAATGAACAACACTTAACGACATCCTTCATGACACCTTATTCTTGCTAATGACAGGTGTCATGTCATAACAATGACAGCGTAATATCAGCCTTTATGTATATAACTTCAAGTAAAGTGTACATGGTGTTATATCGTGTATAAGCACATGGTCAGAATTGTGTTTGGTTACAGAACCATCAAAGTAATATTAATTAGATTTATGACCAATAAATGTCGTCATCAGTTTGAATAAAAAAAGAGAACCGCATAAAGAAGACATTAGTTTTACTACTTCATTCCTAATTAAATGTTCCTGTGAAGCTCTATGCGTAAACTCAAACAGAGGAAACTTAAACCATCCCACGAATAGGACCATGGCGCCGTGCACCCGTTCTTAGGAGTCGGGGTTAGTGTTTGTCTTATGGAGACACAACTGTACAAAAAGCAGCAAAGCCTCTGTGCCAGACCAAGAGTGGTTGACTAAATGACTAGTGAGGGACGGATTTAGACCTTTTAAAATGTGTTTTGTCATGCTCAGGGAATTTCTTAATGTTCAAGCCTTTAGCTGAAAAAGACAGCGATAGAGGAGACACGAGTGTGGCGTAGGGGGCATATCATGTGCTATATCTCCCACAGTTTTAACACTATAGAATTATTAAAATGCTAGCCCAAGTACTGGTAAGTTAATGAAGAATTTGATATTAATCAAGGGAACTAATCCTAACGGTGTTATCTGTGTTACCAAAGAGTTTCTGTTGGTGTTTTCCTGCATTAAAATAACTGTGGCTTCTGCTAATTTAATTATTCATTAATCTGCTGATAGGCTGTAGTCAATATATCAACCTTGCAGTCATTAGGCTAACATGTGTTTGTTATTAGATATTATCATTTGTATTACAAAAAAGAATCTATTTTTTTCTTATTATTTCAGTTACTTAAATTATTATTTCCTATTCCGTGATATATATGAATTAATGAAAGTGTGTATAGCATTGGTAAGTTTGTATATTATCATTGTAATTAATTGTCCTTGGTGTACCGCCCCCACCCCCACCCCCACTCACAACCTCCTTTCTCCGCCTATGGTTTCTATTTGAATCCTTTAACTTTGAACGTATTGAATGAACACAAAGACAAACTGCCTGAAGGTAACAAAGGGTTTCCAGAACACAACATGTCTACTTTTAAAATGCTCTATGTGCTTTTGAAAGCAACTAGTGTAGAAAAGCGATCCATACCATATAAAGCCACACAGGGTTTGTAATGGACTGTATATGAAAAAGCATTTTGATGACGCACCTGTGAACATAATCTCCAAAAAGCAGATTTTTATTTTAAAAAAAAACAATCAAAATGAACTCTTCTAAAATTGCATTAACAGTGTGGGTCAAAGATTTTTTAAGCATTACACTTCATTACGGTGAAAGTATATAATTTGATGCATTGAGGTCACCTGCACATCGTTGGCTGCTCTGAACGTACAGGTTTTTGGATGCTGCAAAATTTTAAATATGCTTCGATTAAATCTTGTTTATCATAATTCTAAATTATGTAATTACTATCATTTTTTTACTGATTGCATATGCCTCGATCCTGTATGAGCACCGACTGTGTGGACAGACTGACGTTGGTTTTAATGCATGTGAATATAAAATAAGCAGAAATTATTTTACGACGACACATGAGCTGAAGCATAACAAATGCTGAGCAGTATATTGAAATACGTAAGTGATTGGAAATTAATGATCGATTAAGAAATGATTGGACAACTTTACCTCCTGTCGGTTTGAGGTCACAGTTCAAAAATGTGTAATACGTGATTTCACCCTACATATCCTGAGTCCTGCATCTACATCTACACGTGTAAATGCTTGATTTGAAAAAGAGGAGAATTCTTGACATTGAAAAATCCTCGATTGTCCTCTGGCTTGAACCATAGCTGAGAGAGAGAGAGAGAGAGAGAGAGAGAGAGAGAGAATGTCTACATCTCGTGGCAGCCTAAAGCAAGACCTTTGCACGTTTGTTTGTTTGTAAGCTGCTATAAATTCTGAACGGACACATAATCAACATCTCCACCACGTTTAGTATGGACTCCTCTCCTTAAACAGCTAAAACATGCTGTGTCGCCCCAAAAAAAAAAAAAAAAAAAAAAAACAGTGCACATCGTTCCTTTACAGCTCTGCAACACCAAACTTTGCACGAATGCTCGACGTTCCCTCGGATATTACTGAGAAGCACTCATGCTTAAATATGTTAACGGTAAATTGCTTCTTGATAAGCATTTTGGAAGGTGATCTCACATTTAGCGCTTTTAAAAACCGCAGGAACCAGTGGACTTTATATTTTGTGTTAATGAATTACCAAAAATACATTTAAAATATGTTTTAATATCCTACATGTCAATGCAGAGCCTCTCATTGATGATGCATGTACATATCAAAATGGACATGTAATAGGAAATCAGATGAAGCTGCACTGTGTTTATTACTGACCTATAATACAGCTATAAGAACCTTTACGTACATGCCAGTTTGTTCAATCAGGCACACAGAATTTAGTCTATGCCCTATCGCAACATGGCACAGGAAGCGTGTGTGTGCGTGTGTGAGACAGTAAGAGATAAGGAGACTGTTCCAAAAAGGTTTTTCGGGCTGTTTTAGTAGGGTTTTGCCTACCTTTTCTGATGGAATTAGAAATAGTGAGTGCACACACACACACACACACACACACACACTGCAGCTTGTCTACCTCCTAAAGCATTTTATGGGTGTCTGTAGGGGTGCAGGGCTGCAGTGATGAGGACAGAGGATGGAGAAGCAGGAGGAACAGAGATGTATAATGACACACATACACACATACACATTACACACGTAGCTCTGACCGCCATGCCATCAAGACTCATGGTGGCCATTGGACTCTTCAGCATTGGCAGGGTGGCTTTGCCCTTATCTGGGTCACCGGGGAACACACACACACACACACACACACACTCACATGTGAAACAGCAAAAAACAAAACTGCGACACAAGTGAACACAAACCGAGTGCAAAGACGGCATCAGATGCAAAAACAAACCCATGCAAT
Source organism: Gouania willdenowi (assembly GCF_900634775.1). Classification (NCBI taxonomy): domain Eukaryota; kingdom Metazoa; phylum Chordata; class Actinopteri; order Blenniiformes; family Gobiesocidae; genus Gouania; species Gouania willdenowi. The sequence goes on from NC_041059.1 coordinate 10,786,161, forward strand.
TGAAGCGAGCTTTAACATTAAGGGGTGAACATCAATTTTGGATGGGACATCAAACTGCTCAAATGAGGACAATATTAGAGAAAATGATGGAGTATAATTTGTGCTTCTTTTTTTTTTTTGCTCCTTATTGATCAGGAGGTTTTGTTATAGATTGACGTTACTGTCCTTGTTTGGGTGCAAATGGCAGAACTGTCAATAATCACAACATTGGGGAAACTACTCAAAACAGCAAGCAGTGCAGAGAGGATGCACGACTTACGAGTGTAATGGTGAGGATGATGAGGATTGGATGCATGACACAGTGGGAAATCTGCAAGAAAGATGAGCACATAAGAAAAAATAAATACAAATAAATCAGAATACACTTAATGGTGAAACGCTGACAAATACTACACTGTGAGTTGGACGTGATTGGAAGGTTGCTGTGTGGAAAAAGTGAGTGTGCACTGAGAGTACTACACTACACAATGTCAAAGGAGTAATATTATGACTCCAGGCAGTCTGCCCGTGCGCGTGCTGTGTGTGTGTGTGTGTGTGTGTGTGTGTGTGTGTGTGTGTGTGTGTGTGTGTGTGTGTGTGTGTGTGTGTGTGTGTGTGTGTGTACTCATCCAGCGAGACTTGGCGATTGCAAAAATTATTTCCCACAACGTGAACCGTGATTTTTTTCTTTTTTTTAAGGGAAAAGTTGTTGAAACACGCATAGATCGACGTGTTTCGCTCTAGTAGGCAGCTCCGTGTTGTCCGTAGTATTGGTGATGTAAGTAGTAGTACGCAGTCACTGCCTGACTATAAGGAAACTGCTGTTGTTATCCTCGCTCTGTGCTTCTTTCTCAACGTCTTCCATTTTTTTTACAAACTGAAAACAAGCCTATACACGACGTGCTGTTAGTAAACAATAGGTGCCGCAGTGGGTGCTTGTTTATAAGTTATGTATTAATAGTCTTTGTAGGAAAAGTAAAGTGGCATTCCTCAGATTGGAATGCGCTGCTTTGTGCTCATGTGTTCGTTATGAACCATCCCAGGGACTTGTGGTGGAACATTGCGGAAAGTTTTTTTTTAAGGCTGTTTCCCTCCCACCCATCCCCGCACTGAGGCTGCTTCGCTCGGCTCGCTTCATTCCTCCGGACCCTGGTGCTGCTGCTGCTGGTGGCGGTGGTGGTTGACGACCGATGAACCGTGTGAAATGACTCCTAGACGAGAAATTAACCAACACTTGGCTTCACGAAGTTGTTACTCACCCCAAATTGAACCTATTTTCTTCTCCTGTGAAAGATTTATGGTCCTGTTGTGCCGAAGAGGAAGCTCGAACTACTCCGTGTAACATGCCTCTGCTGTCGGCTTTCTGTTCCGTGCTGTCCGGACTTGCACTTTAGTTTTGCTCCGTCAAACATGTCTTTCCTGACAGAAACTCCAGCGAGCCTACAAAAAAACTATCGCTCTTCTTTTCCACTATAGTCACAAAATGGTGAATGAACCACTAACAGCTGGGAGAGCGGACCAATGAGAGATCACTGACAGATACAGTAGCCAATCAGCGTCGTGGCTTGATGGTAGGGGGCGTGTTTGGTTGTCAAATTGGACTTGAGTGACAGGAGAAAGCAGCCAATGGCAGCGGGGCAAGCGGAGCCAGGCCGGTGTCCTATCCCAAACTTTACAGTATCCAATAGGAGCTCAGGGAACCATAGGAACAGCTTGGGGGCGGGCTAAGGGGCGGGGACATGCGTCTGTGAGCAAATAGAAAGGCACTATTGCCCCCTCCCGTCTTTAAAAAGAATATGTTTACCATAATTGACAGCACAACTGCCAACCCTGAGGAGATAATGCATCACTGTCTCTGCTTGTCCACATTCCAGCCAGTGCGTCTTAGTAAAAGCATCACATTGATGATAATGTTGTCCTCTAATCTGTATAACTCGTGATTTGTGCTACTGCTGATGTAGAATAATAAATATGCACATACTGAAATGTATGGGCGTGTATAGAAGTCTCTTTAGGAATCCGTAAACTTTCCTTCTTCTCTTTCCCTCTCCCCTTTTTCTCTCTCAGCAACAGACGCTCACTTTCACCGCCGTCAGCCAATCAGAGCGCAGCATCCCTCTCTCTCCTACGTCATCACCTCTCCACGCCCCGCCCATTCTGTTGAAAGTTAACGGAACTCGTCTCGTCAACGTCACTCAAGCGCCAGGCGATTGGACCCTCGCGTGACCAATGGGCGAGCGCGGTAATGATGTCACCCCGAGTGTTGCCACCAGCTGGACGGAGTGGGCGTGGCCTGCGTCAACTCGGCTAACCCCGCGCTCTGGAGGCAGCGCGGGAAACGCGTGTGTGATGCGTGAAAAGCCTCACGCATGTGGTTATTGTTGCGTTAGTGACACGCATTAGTGTGAACGCTGTGTTGGGCTCGGACTGTTTGAAAAGGCTCAGAAATCATGTGAAAGTCGCGTTTGTTCTTTTAAAAAAAAATCTACAGCCGCAATAGTAAACATTACATAACCTCCTCCCAGTGTGTAGTAGACCAGACTGTTCAGATCTCACACAACCAGCGCCCTCTCCCGGTCAGACCTCATTACTACCTGTAGCTCAGTGATGGGACCAGGTTTTTAGTGATATGGTCGATTAATGTGGACTTGATTATAGACAAACTAAAATATTTCAAAATAAAAGTTGAGGTTGTTGTAGCTAAAGACAAAATAAAAGATATATACATGCTCATACTTTTCATGTTCATACTTTTCAGTTGGCCAACATTTCTAGAAAGCTTTTTTTCTTTTATCAGTCTTAAGTAATATTCTAATTTTCTGAGATACCGAATTTGGAATTTTCCTTAGTTGTCAGTTATAATCATCAAAAATAAAATATATAAACATTTGAAATATATCAGTCAGTGTGTAATGAATGTATAGTGAATATTTATAGAATGTAGTTTCACTTTTTGAATGGATTTACTGAATTAAGCAACTTTTTCCATGATATTCTAAATTATATGACCAGCACCTGTATAACAGTAACAAAAGTAATAACACCACATTTTTATTTAAAAGGCGCATTTCTCACCACTCAGTGACACTTTACGAAATGATTAAAAACAAAATGAAACAAAATAAAGTAATTAAAATTACAATTAAAAAAAGACGAAATTAAAGCAGTAAAGTTGGAACAGATGGAGTTTTTTTAAGTCTTGATTTGAAGAGAAATAATAAATAAATAAATAAAAATCATCAGTGTTTCTGATGACAAAACTTTACATACATTGTTGTCATTTTTTAATTAAAGCACCTTTAAGAAAAAAACAACAACAACAATGTGTTTTTTAAGAGGTGTTGAATTTAAAGTAATACAAAATGAGAAGTGTACAAATAAAATAACCCATGGCTGTATAGAGACCAATACCAATAACAATAGCCTAATACTTTTTTTTTTTTTTTACACATTTTCAGGCCAATTTCCCTCTGGATTTCTTTTCCTTTTTTAATTATCAAATGTGTGGCCAGGACCCAGAAACGAGGCGAGGCCCTGATTGGCTGCGCTCTAAAGGAGGACGTTGACTATGTTGATGCAGAGGGACATCTAGCTTAAGCTTTAAGACACTGCACTTTTAAAAACATTTATCATATTCATGGGTTAAATATATCATATTATCTATAAAATCAATACAACAGTCAGTATTTGACTGACTTTATTATTTTCTATTTATCATTTATTTGTCCAATGCTCAATAAAATAGAAAATCTAGCTCTAATAAGAGAGTGAGTTGCTAGTTCGACGCTGGTTTGAATCGCCTTAACATTCTGTAACAGTGCACACAGGCCATTTAAAAAAAAAAAACTCATTTTTTTTGGGTTTATTTTATCATGTATTGTACTTTTTATTCACACTATGTCATACAACATTTACAACACTAAGTAGCCTAATAATGTCAATAATTATAATTAAAAAGCAGGATGTGAAAGCTTTCATCAGATACATCACATGCCATATGCGGCCCTCAGCATCAGTTTGATTGGTGCCAAAATAAACAAACAAAATGTCTAAAAACATACAAAATTGAAGAAAAATACAAAAAGACAATGAAAATAACAGAAACATGTATAAAAAGAAAACTATATATGTGATAATAAAGGTAATCTATTGCCAGTTATCATTGGAAATAAATTGATTATAAATGTGTTGTCGTCTTCTTCTTTTTCTCAAAAAATCACTTGGTGAAAGACAATAATAATGCTGAAGAATTATTGAAATATTTTTTATTAGAATTTACTAATTCAGCAAATATAGCTAGAGTTTTTTTCTCTCTTTACGCAAACAATTTAAAACATTTAATGATTTTCCGTAGTAGATGTTCCTTGACTGTCAGATGATCACGGTTTAGTTTTATAAATATATTTTTATATATATTTTTTTTCCACCTCGTTGTTTGTTCAATGGTTATGTTATAAAATACATCCAGTTACAGCAGCATTTTGTCTAATACTTGTCTTTTCTGTCTATTTATCATGTTGGCTTGTTCTGCCTGTGGGAGGCCGACCTTTGACCTTTGCCCCTCACCCTCTCTCCATGTGTTTATCACTGTGCTGTCAGTCAAACACTGCAGACCCTCATGTCCAGTCCAGCTCTGCCGTCAGAGCGACTCTGAGACTCATGAGAGAAGAAACACCAGGAGAACATCTCACAAAATAAACTGACTTTAGGCACAACCTAATTTGGAAGCACATAAACGTATTATTTATGATCTCTTATTTTGAAAAGCTTACAAGCAACATTTGGGTGTTAAAATCCTCTATTCAGGCTGAAAAAACGACATCTGATTCAAGAGTTTCGTGCTCATGTGAACATATACATATACCTGATTCCCCCATTAAGCTCTTTTTATAAATACATAAGTACATATTTAAATCTTGTAGACTTTGAACATCGATTTATTTCAATACTTTAAACTTCTGTTTTCTTTCTCCGCAGATAAACGTGACTGTTTTTTGTTTTTCTAATAAAGGTGAGGAAGAAAACTTGCCAAGTTGTCACCGACTTGAAACCCACTGACCCACATTTGAAAGGAAACCAGTTTTTAGTTTGCTTGGGAGAAATAACAACACATATACTGTACATACAAAATCACTCCAAAGACAAAAATATAAGCCAACAAATTTACACGTGTCAAAAAAATACACAGAACAACAAAAACACAGAAAGTGACTCCAAAAATGCACAAATCAACAACCAAAATTTAGAAAATGACAAAAGAAAAAAGAAAGGAACCCGCACTCGTTTAGCGCAGACTTTTGAAAACGGCCGATCGAATTCATACGTCTCCATGGAAACACATGGAAACACACACACACACACACACACACACAAACAATCAGACCAACATACTTCCGAAAACCGTTTTTGTGGCACACTGATGACATCACTGTTGATGACATCATCAGTGAGAACATTCTAATTGGAACTCTGATGACATCATCAGTTAAAACATTCTAATTGGAACTCTGATGACATCACTGTTGATGACATCATCACTTAGAACATTCTAATTGGAACACTGATTACATGACTGTTGATGACATCATCAGTTAGAACATTCTAATTGGAACACTGATAACATGACTGTTGATGACATCATCAGTGAGAACATTCTAATTGGAACTCTGATGACATCACTGTTGATGACATCATCAGTTAGAACATTCTAATTGGAACTCTGATGACATCACTGTTGATGACATCATCAGTTAGAACATTCTAATTGGAACTCTGATGACATCACTGTTGATGAAATCATCAGTTTAGAACATTCTAATTGGAACACTGATGACATCACTGTTGATGACATCATCAGTGAGAACATTCTAATTGGAACACTGATGACATCACTGTTGATGACATCATCAGTTAGAACATTCTAATTGGAACTCTGATGACATCACTGTTGATGACATCATCAGTTAGAACATTCTAATTGGAACTCTGATGACATCACTGTTGATGAAATCATCAGTTAGAACATTCTAATTGGAACACTGATGACATCACTGTTGATGACATCATCAGTGAGAACATTCTAATTGGAACTCTGATGACATCATCAGTTAGAACATTCTAATTGGAACTCTGATGACATCACTGTTGATGACATCATCACTTAGAACATTCTAATTGGAACACTGATTACATGACTGTTGATGACATCATCAGTTAGAACATTCTAATTGGAACACTGATAACATGACTGTTGATGACATCATCAGTGAGAACATTCTAATTGGAACTCTGATGACATCACTGTTGATGACATCATCAGTTAGAACATTCTAACTCTGATGACATCACTGTTGATAACATCATCAGTTAGAACATTCTAATTGGAACTCTGATGACATCACTGTTGATGACATCATCAGTTAGAACATTCTAATTGGAACTCTGATGACATCACTGTTGATGACATCATCAGTTAGAACATTCTAATTGGAACACTGATGACATCATCACTTAGAACATTCTAATTGGAACACTGATTACATCACTGTTGATGACATCATCAGTTAGAACATTCTAATTGGAACACTGATGACATCACTGTGGATGACATCATCAGTTAGAACATTCTAATTGGAACACTGATTACATCACTGTTGATGACATTATCAGTTAGAACATTCTAATTGGAACACTGATTACATCACTGTTGATGACATTATCGGTTAGAACATTCTAATTGGAACTCTGATGACATCACTGTTGATGACATCATCAGTTAGAACATTCTAATTGGAACACTGGTTACATCACTGTTGATGACATCATCACTTAGAACATTCTAATTGCTAATTGGAACTCTGATGACATCACTGTTGATTGCATCATCAGTTAGAACATTCTAATTGGAACACTGATGACATCACTGTTGATGACATCATCAGTTAGAACATTCTAATTGGAACACTGATGACATCACTGTTGATGACATCATCAGTTAGAACATTCTAATTGGAACTGTGATGACATCACTGTTGATGACATCATCAGTTAGAACATTCTAATTGGAACACTGATGACATCACTGTTGATGACATCGTCACTTAGAACATTCTAATTGGAACACTGATGACATCACTGTTGATGACATCGTCACTTAGAACATTCTAATTGGAACACTGATTACATCACTGTTGATGACATCATCACTTAGAACATTCTAATTGGAACATTGATGACATCACTGTTGATGACATTATCAGTTAGAACATTCTAATTGGAACTCTGATGACATCACTGTTGATGACATCATCAGTTAGAACATTCTAATTGGAACACTGATGACATCATCACTTAGAACATTCTAATTGGAACACTGATTACATCACTGTTGATGACATCATCAGTTAGAACATTCTAATTGGAACACTGATGACATCACTGTGGATGACATCATCAGTTAGAACATTCTAATTGGAACACTGATGACATCACTGTTGATGACATTATCAGTTCGAACATTCTAATTGGAACACTGATTACATCACTGTTGATGACATCATCAGTTAGAACATTCTAATTGGAACACTGATGACATCACTGTGGATGACATCATCAGTTAGAACATTCTAATTGGAACACTGATTACATCACTGTTGATGACATCATCAGTTCGAACATTCTAATTGGAACACTGATTACATCACTGTTGATGACATTATCAGATAGAACATTCTAATTGGAACTCTGATGACATCACTGTTGATGACATCATCAGTGAGAACATTCTAATTGGAACTCTGATGACATCACTGTTGATGACATCATCAGTTAGAACATTCTAATTGGAACTCTGATGACATCACTGTTGATGACATCATCAGTTAGAACATTCTAATTGGAACTCTGATGACATCACTGTTGATGACATCATCAGTTAGAACATTCTAATTGGAACACTGATGACATCACTGTTGATGACATCATCAGTTAGAACATTCTAATTGGAACACTGATGACATCACTGTTGATGACATCATCAGTTAGAACATTCTAATTGGAACACTGGTTACATCACTGTTGATGACATCATCACTTAGAACATTCTAATTGCTAATTGGAACTCTGATGACATCACTGTTGATTGCATCATCAGTTAGAACATTCTAATTGGAACACTGATGACATCACTGTTGATGACATCATCAGTTAGAACATTCTAATTGGAGCACTGATGACATCACTGTTGATGACATCATCAGTTAGAACATTCTAATTGGAACTGTGATGACATCACTGTTGATGACATCATCAGTTAGAACATTCGAATTGGAACACTGATGACATCACTGTTGATGACATCGTCACTTAGAACATTCTAATTGGAACACTGATGACATCACTGTTGATGACATCGTCACTTAGAACATTCTAATTGGAATACTGATTACATCACTGTTGATGACATCATCACTTAGAACATTCTAATTGGAACACTGATGACATCACTGTTGATGACATTATCAGTTAGAACATTCTAATTGGAACTCTGATGACATCACTGTTGATGACATCATCAGTTAGAACATTCTAATTGGAACACTGATGACATCATCACTTAGAACATTCTAATTGGAACACTGATTACATCACTGTTGATGACATCATCAGTTAGAACATTCTAATTGGAACACTGATGACATCACTGTGGATGACATCATCAGTTAGAACATTCTAATTGGAACACTGATGACATCACTGTTGATGACATTATCAGTTCGAACATTCTAATTGGAACACTGATTACATCACTGTTGATGACATCATCAGTTAGAACATTCTAATTGGAACACTGATGACATCACTGTGGATGACATCATCAGTTAGAACATTCTAATTGGAACACTGATTACATCACTGTTGATGACATTATCAGTTAGAACATTCTAATTGGAACTCTGATGACATCACTGTTGATGACATCATCAGTGAGAACATTCTAATTGGAACTCTGATGACATCACTGTTGATGACATCATCAGTTAGAACATTCTAATTGGAACTCTGATGACATCACTGTTGATGACATCATCAGTTAGAACATTCTAATTGGAACTCTGATGACATCACTGTTGATGACATCATCAGTTAGAACATTCTAATTGGAACACTGATGACATCACTGTTGATGACATCATCAGTTAGAACATTCTAATTGGAACTCTGATGACATCACTGTTGATGACATCATCAGTTAGAACATTCTAATTGGAACTCTGATGACATCATCGGTTAGAACATTCTAATTGGAACTCTGATGACATCACTGTTGATGACATCATCAGTGAGAACATTCTAATTGGAACTCTGATGACATCACTGTTGATGACATCATCAGTTAGAACATTCTAATTGGAACTCTGATGACATCACTGTTGATGACATCATCAGTTAGAACATTCTAATTGGAACTCTGATGACATCACTGTTGATGACATCATCAGTTAGAACATTCTAATTGGAACACTGATGACATCACTGTTGATGACATCATCAGTTAGAACATTCTAATTGGAACACTGATGACATCACTGTTGATGACATCATCAGTTAGAACATTCTAATTGGAACACTGGTTACATCACTGTTGATGACATCATCACTTAGAACATTCTAATTGCTAATTGGAACTCTGATGACATCACTGTTGATTGCATCATCAGTTAGAACATTCTAATTGGAACACTGATGACATCACTGTTGATGACATCATCAGTTAGAACATTCTAATTGGAGCACTGATGACATCACTGTTGATGACATCATCAGTTAGAACATTCTAATTGGAACTGTGATGACATCACTGTTGATGACATCATCAGTTAGAACATTCGAATTGGAACACTGATGACATCACTGTTGATGACATCGTCACTTAGAACATTCTAATTGGAACACTGATGACATCACTGTTGATGACATCGTCACTTAGAACATTCTAATTGGAATACTGATTACATCACTGTTGATGACATCATCACTTAGAACATTCTAATTGGAACACTGATGACATCACTGTTGATGACATTATCAGTTAGAACATTCTAATTGGAACTCTGATGACATCACTGTTGATGACATCATCAGTTAGAACATTCTAATTGGAACACTGATGACATCATCACTTAGAACATTCTAATTGGAACACTGATTACATCACTGTTGATGACATCATCAGTTAGAACATTCTAATTGGAACACTGATGACATCACTGTGGATGACATCATCAGTTAGAACATTCTAATTGGAACACTGATGACATCACTGTTGATGACATTATCAGTTCGAACATTCTAATTGGAACACTGATTACATCACTGTTGATGACATCATCAGTTAGAACATTCTAATTGGAACACTGATGACATCACTGTGGATGACATCATCAGTTAGAACATTCTAATTGGAACACTGATTACATCACTGTTGATGACATTATCAGTTAGAACATTCTAATTGGAACTCTGATGACATCACTGTTGATGACATCATCAGTGAGAACATTCTAATTGGAACTCTGATGACATCACTGTTGATGACATCATCAGTTAGAACATTCTAATTGGAACTCTGATGACATCACTGTTGATGACATCATCAGTTAGAACATTCTAATTGGAACTCTGATGACATCACTGTTGATGACATCATCAGTTAGAACATTCTAATTGGAACACTGATGACATCACTGTTGATGACATCATCAGTTAGAACATTCTAATTGGAACTCTGATGACATCACTGTTGATGACATCATCAGTTAGAACATTCTAATTGGAACTCTGATGACATCATCGGTTAGAACATTCTAATTGGAACACTGATGACATCACTGTTGATGACATCATCACTTAGAACATTCTAATTGCTAATTGGAACTCTGATGACATCACTTTTGATTGCATCATCAGTTAGAACATTCTAATTGGAACACTGATGACATCACTGTTGATGACATCATCAGTTAGAACATTCTAACTCTGATGACATCACTGTTGATGACATCATCAGTTAGAACATTCTAACTCTGATGACATCACTGTTGATGACATCATCAGTTAGAACATTCTTACTCTGATGACATCACTGTTGAAACACACACAAACTGACCAACATACTTCCGAAAACCATTTTTGTTTTCGTGAGTAATAAACTGACAAGAAAAACACACGACTAAACATTTACAAATTAAGAACAAAAGCAAAGACAAAACCCTTTGTTGTTTCCTGTATTGACACTCATATTGGTTATTAATCTAAATGCTGACATTATTGTTATGATAACGTGGCCCTCGGATCAGACTATCACATTGTTGTGGCCCCCACTGTGATAAAAGTTGCCCATCTCTGGTTGAGACCCTAAACTAATTAAATACATACTGTACATTCAGAAATAAAAATTGAAATAATAATAAAAGGGAAAGGCAAGTATTATTTATGTGTAGGAATGTACATTTCTATAAATCTGATGAAAGGATACGATTCGCATACATGTCACAATACAATATATCCCTATACTAAACAGTACGATATAATCGTGATATATCACAATATCAATAATTATAAATTCACCTCAACAAAATGCACAAAATGGTGTGAAATACAATTAGTTTCTTTTTTTTAAACTTGCGAGAAGTAGTGAATGGAAACCAACTGTAATTCAAGTACCAATGTCAAAAATCAAATGGTATGTTTATGAAATTGTAAAATTACATTTTCAAAAAAGTTCAACTTTTGATTCTACAACAGATTCTGATTTTGTTAAGTTCTTAAATTCTTTTTAGAAAAGTAACCACATACATCTATCAAAGTGCCCAGTATGTTTAATGAAAAAATAATTCAATTCAACTTTATTCACACAGAGCCAATTACAACAATAGTCATCTTGTAGCGCTTATTAAATATATAATATATATATATAATATATATATAAAATTAAATAAATAACAATTCCACATGAACATGAAAATAAAGAGCAATCAACTTCCAAGCTAAAATAACTCGATTAGGAAATTTTTTTGGGATTGATTTGATAATCACGTGGTTAAATATTGTAATATATCGACAAATCAATTTTTTTCTTACACCATTAGTTATGTGTGGGCACACTGTTTAGATCAGTGGTTCCTAAACAAGGGTACGTGTACCCCTAGGGGTCCTTGAACACATTGCAGGGGGTACATTGACGAATCTATTTCCAACATGCTGAGTCATTTTTAAGCCTATTTGTACATGTTCATCCAACATCTTCTCCATCAGTTGATAATAAACGGCATTAATAGAATAAACAATATCGTGGCCTTAATATCCTACTAAATTGTTACTAACATGTTATGCACATTACTAAAAATTGAGGTAAATATATTCTCTGATATATAATAATTGTAATGCACAAAATTGATATTTAGTGTGTGTTAAACGTACAGGTTGACATTTTCAGGCTGTAGGAGATTTCAGAGGCCAACATGTAAATAAAACAAGTACGGTTCCTAAGTTATGAAGGGGTTCTCCTAATCTGATGAGAGATCTCGGGGGTACAAAAAATTTTTTGCCACAGTTATTAAATGTGACCCAATGCGTTTTAGAGTTCAGCCAACCAAATTTAGTTTTTCAAAAATATCTGTTGAAAACACAAAAATGTAATCTTTTTAAAAACATAAATCTATATATATTCCTGCGCAACATGCATTTCACTGGATGCCTGTCAAAAGAAAAGTTTCTCTAAAAATAAAAGGCTTATTAAGTATTTATTTATTTTTAACCCAACCAGTACAGGTCCGCGACCCACCAGTTGAGAATTGCTGGTTTAGATGAGCAGTTCTCAACTGGTCTCACCCATATTTTGCCATGGTCATTAAATCGCGACCCACTTTCTTTTTTAGAATTCAACAAACCAAGTTTATTTTTTTCAAAAATATCTGTACAAAACACACACATATAATCTTAATCTATATATTTTCCTGTGCAACATGCATTTCACAGCATGCCTGTCAATAGGAAAGTCCAACATGAGAGACATTAAGTATTTATTTATTTTTGACCAGCTGTCCGCGACCCACTCAGGACAGGTCCATGACCCACTTTTGGGTCCCGACCCACCAGTTGAGAATCACTGGTTTAGATCATTGTTGAAAATATCAAGAACATCTAAACTTTTGACTTAGTCCTACATTTAAAAAAAGAACAAAAAAAAACATCTCTGTGGATGAACATACATCTTGAACACCCATAACATTCTTAAAGTTCAGCTAAACTAAAAAAAAAGCATCACTCAATACTCATCAACTGTGTCCATTTTCTACCAGCAGGGGGAGACATTTACTCACTATTAACTATACTAAGGTTGAAAGTTAGTGTTTTTCTTTTCTTCTTCTAAAGGATGGAGTCATCTGTCAGTGGTGATGGAGCTCAAAGCTATCAAATGTAGTGATGGCTGTTAGACTGTGTGTTTGGAGGCAGGAACAGAGGTGGAGGAGGATGCTGAGTGAGTGAGTGAGTGACCATCAGGTGATAAACAGTGGATCACATGATGTGCAGAGAACACACACAGAGAGGACATCATGGACAGAGGAGGTAGAAAAAGAACCAGTGGGGAACCATAAAGTAATACATAATTAGAAAACTATTATTACATATGGATTATCACTATTTTCATTTGCAACAAGTACGTGTTTACAGGCAACTTAATATGGATTTGACTTGTTTTATATCATTTCAATGTTCTCACAGGACAATCCATGCAACATCTGTATATAATCAATCAGTAGAATACAGATGTTGGATTCTGATATATCGAGTTTTCTATTTTTTGGCAATATAAAGAAAATTACAATATTGCCTATAGAGGTATATAAATATGTCTATATTTTTTGTAGCTCATTTTGTATTAAAATGCTAGTTTCTGCTTTTGCTACTTCTCAGAACATGAAAAAACCATTTTGATGGATTTCTGAGTGCATTCTAACTCAAATCTTCCCCTGAAACAAGCCACACTACAGAACTCACTCACACGTGCTGTCCCTTATAGGAGAAAAAGCCAAAAGTGGCACATATTGTGCAGTTGTTTATTAATAAATTTATTGAATGCGAATGAAAATATCGCCATTTTAAGAAAAAAATATCGATATATTAGTTTTAATCCAAATCTCGTTTACATTTCATACTGTGCAATATTTATATTTCATATTCCTGCAATAGCTTTATATTTCATACCGTGCAAATATTTATCTTTATTTTCTGCAATATCTATTTCACAATTTACTACGCTGCAGCCTGTAAATAACTCAGACCATACTTAGCACATCATACCTTAGTTAGAGTTACTATTTATATTCTTCTTCTTCTGTTGTTTTTCTTTTTGGCTGTGTGCACTTTAAGGTGACGCCAAATAAATCTCGTTGTGCAATTGTATAATGAGTTTTATTCTTATTTATAGTTTTTAATGTGTTTTTATTTATATTTATTCTTTTAAACTGTTTTATTTTTATTTATTGTTTTATACTCATTTAGTGGCAGAGCTCATTTGTATTGTTTTGGTTTTATTGTTGTGGTCGCATGTTCAGCACTTTGGAAACGTTTTGTTGTTTAAATGTGCTATATAAATAAAGTGGATTGGATTGGATTGGAATAAAGGCGTTCTGATTCTGATATCGCTCAGCCCTAATTCACCTTCTTTTTTTAGTCGAGAGTCAAACTGAAGTTTCCCAACATGACGTATACAATCTTTTAGTATTTTCTCTGAAATCCAACAAGCAAAATATGAACGGTATTCAGAAAAATACAACTGTGTTGAACATTTAGATAAATCAGCTCTTTTTTGCTGTTATCCCACATAGGTGGGAATAATTTCACTTATTCTAAACTAAAAAAATGAGGATTGTTGTTAGTACGAGTCTGTGTGAGCCGTATTTATAATATTTTATTAAGACGGCTCTGAAAAAGTGAGTGATTTGGAAACCAAACACAGTCAAACTAAGGAAACTGTGGGAAGGACGGAGTTGAAGGAAACATCAGCACCAGAGTTTCAACCGCACCACATCACCATGTGCTCACAGTGCACTGAGCATCACGGTGCAGGAGGATGTGGTGAACGTACTATCAGACCTCTCTGTGTGATACCTTTCAAAGAGTGTGTGTGTGTGTGTGTGTCATAGAGGCCTCTCGCTGTGCACCGTGTGCATTATGCATAGGCTGTGGGTGTGTGTGTGTGTGTGTGTGTGTGGCACTGACTGAGCATCGTTTTCCACGAAAGCAGGCGAGGTGATGGAGGAGGTGATGTGGTGGCGGCTCTGCTGTGGATGCAGCACATGCACACACGCACGCCGGATGTGGAGGTCACACGCTGAGAGGTCAAAGGTGAAACCAGGTAACGTGAGTCATTGTTGCAGAAACAGTTCCTTTGCTGGTGTGTGTGTGTGTGTGTGTGTGTGCGTGTGTGTGTGTGTTTAGAAATACTCACAGATAAATGAATCCATCCATGATCTTTTACTGATCGTCACGTTTAAGGAAACTCACATGATCACTTTGGATACATCATTGAAATGTCAAATCCAAAGGTGAAAGTAACGGGTTTTAAACACTCACGTTACTGTCATTGAGTTGTTTTTATACTTTTTTGAATATATTTCTAAATCAGTCATTTTACTACGTTTTAAAAGAAGTAAAGACATTAGTTACATTTCTACCCCCAACCGTAAATTATTATTTTTTGTGATTATTTGCTTTATTTCTGTTTTATGGTCTCGTCATAAACTGCTGACCTCATTGAACATAATCCATATGTTCTCAGCCACTGTCTTTGGTTCAGGTTCAGATTTGTACCTATGATGTTGTTCCCCACATGACACATTTGATATGACTGTTTTAGAATTCCTAAATGTAGCTATACTTAGAGCCTGAGAATGAGTTTTATTTTGAATTGTATTAATTGGTGCTATTTCATTTATTTTTTTACATGTTGACAAATCTTTTATTTTACACAGATGCCTTTGTGGAAAATAAATGAAGATCCAGTTGTGCAAGATTTAGTCTCTTTCTTTTTAAGTTTATACATGAGATGTTTACTGTATGCAAGGGAACGGTGGTGAGATTTATTACCAAAAATAAACCCGGGGCAGGTGAAAGTGACTAGTAACTTTTACTTTGAGTTTTATTTAACTGAGCTACTTTTTACTTGAGTATTTTATGTAGGATTTATTTGCACGTGTATTTGACTACAATTTCAATAAAGTAACAGTACTTCTACTTGAGTAAAATATATGGGAACACTTTAGTTTAGGGAACACCTAACCATAAATTAGTTGCTTATTAGAATGCAAATTAGTAATATATTCTCAATATTAGTCATTATTAAGTACTTATTAACGTCTTATTCTGCATGGCCTTATTATACAACCAGTAAGGAATTAACAAAGAGTTTTTCCTCAATAACCTCAGAATTATTACTTATTAGTTGTAAGTAAGGAAGTTGTTATAGATGAATTACCATCTCAATGTACTCAAACCCAGGGGTTCTCAACTCGTCTCACCCTGGGACCCACATTTTGCCTTGGTCATCAAATTGCGACCCACTTTTTACATTTTTTTTTTTTTTTAATTTAACCATCCATATTTAGTTTTTTTCAAAGATAGCTGTTGAAAACACGCATATATAATCTTTATTAAAACACAAATCTATATATTTTGCTGTGCAACATGGTTTTCACAGCATACCTGTCAAAAGAAAAGTTTCTTTCCAAAAAAAAGACAAGTCCAACATGACAGAAAATAAGTATTTTTTATTTTTTTTTTCGGCCAGCTTTCCATGACCCACCCAGTACTGGTCCGCGACCCACTTTTGGGTCCCGACCCACCAGTTGAGAATCCCTGCCCTAACCCTAACCATAACCATAACCGTAACCGTAACCCTAACCCTAACCATAACACTAATCCTAATCCTAAACCTCATCCTGTATGGACTGTGAGACTGCCATTAAGTGTATAATAAAGCATCAATAAGAATAAGGCATGAATAAATACATAATAAGGCATCAATAAGTACTAATTAATGGTTAATAGGTGTTATATATCAGTACTCTTTACACCTCTGATTAAATCTATGTTTGGGCTTTGAAATAAAACGTTATTTGGAGAAAAAAAAAACCCTCAGAGCGATACAGATATAATCACGATGTCATGATTCATTAGCTTCCACTGTGTTCTATTAATAAATGAGGAGAAACTTTTAATATTTACCAACTTATTCTAAAAGATGGATGATTATTATACTTCATGTTGTTACGGCGGCCACGTGCAACATTACTGGCACCAAAAAAAAAGGACATAAAAGCATAATTTCCCACTTGGTACTGGTAATTGTCCTTTCAATTCAAGGTTGTTATTTTGCTTTGTCGTGTTCTAACTCTGTTATTATAGTGTGAAAAAGCCTGAAGTCTCAGAATGCCATATACAGTAAGAACATCTATTCTTCTTTTTCTTCTCCATCCTACATACAACACGTGTCTGTAAATGGGCTTATGACATCATGTTATAAGGCATGGCAGACAGAGTGCTTTTCTTTATGATTACTACATGTACAACCTGAGAAGCCTGTGTGTGTGTGTGTGTGTGTGTGTGTGTGCGTCAGAGACCTGGCTAAAGTCGTACTCTCGTAACTAGAAAAATGCACCAAAAGACTCCAAGAATCATTAAAAACAAACGCAGACAACAGCCACAAGGAGCCGTGGACACAATCCAAAGGCAACAAAAGAGGTTTTACATCAGCTGAAGCGTAAACACAAATAAAAGCTGACACTATAGGATCTTAAACAGAAACTTGTCACCGTCCATTTTTTTTTTTTTGTCCTGTGCAGGTGATGAGACATGTTTGTTAACTGGTAATTGATGAGTTTCAGGGCTTTCAAAAGACAAAATTGTGAGATGATGAGTCAGCAACATACTGTATGTTAATGTTTTTGGAGAAAAATCAGCATGAAATGCACAATCCAGATCCCATCTGGTTGAAACTTGGCGAGGTAATTGAGGAACCAACCCGACATTACCAAGTCAAATTTCATAAAGATCTGTCAATTACGAACAGAGATATACATTTTTTATAACCATTAATAATGATCCAGTAGGTCCAGTTGTATGTTCACCCCCATTTTTTTCAGAAAAATTGCAAAGAAATTTGCAATCCGGAATGGATCAAGATACAACTTGGTGGGGTAATGAAGGAACCAACCCGACACAACTGAGTCAAATTTCAAAATCATTCATGAATTTTTTAGTTTTTCTTTAAATTCACAAATAATTCCAGATAGGGAACTTTATTTATGATCCACAATCAGTATATTGATTCAGATCCATGGCCTAATGTCTATCTTTGGTTGTCTGAATTCTTAGTTTTGAAGTAATCCTGCAAGGAGACAAACAAATAAATGCTGGTGAAAATATAATCTCCTTGGTTGAAGTAATACAAATATATTTAATTCATCTCTAGATGTCATGAGATCAGCTGGTGGTTTATTCATGTTCACTGCACGTCTTTCCTCCCATTGGACAGTTCTGACTTTATTCTAATGTCCTTATGATTGAGCATGTTTTTGGAGACATGGCTCTAGTTTCCATATCTATGCTGATGATACACAGTGATACGTTGCCATGTCTCCTGGTGACACACGACTATTTAACAACTTTTTAAACATCAAATATTGAATGTTTTGTAGCTCAATCAGTAAAAAACTGAAGTGTATTAGTTATCGGCACAGAAACAGAATCACCAATCAGAATTAAACTCATTAACATGGGTGTCACTCATTGAAGTTCAGGGTTGATCTTAAGTGGACCGCAAATTTTAGGCGAGAAAATGAGCCATTTCAACATAATTGTCCCCAAGTTTACACTTAACACCACAAATAAATGATACATAAAGTATATACGGCAATAAGTGACAGATATCAGTCCATGCAGGATTCTCTCTTTAAAATGTCCTCTTTTTTTAATTTGGGGAAATTATGTGAAATAATTTCAAGAAAATTGAGTTCTTTGAACAATTTCAGATTTATTGTCCGAGTTTTTAACAAACCAGAAGAAGAGCTCACATCACTCCAGTTCATAATCACTGTCTCTGGCTCCCAGTTAGCTTCAGGATTGATTTTATGGTTTTTAAATGTCTAAATAACTCCGCTCCGTCCTATCTCTCTGAACTTCTTTTATCATACAAACCCACATAAACCCTGAGCTCCTCTGGCACAGACCTTTTAATTCAGAGCAAATACAAAAAACTCAGACAGTGTTTCAATGCTACGCTCCTTGTCTGTAGAACAGCTTGTCTGAGCCTCAGGGTTAGAGAGAATGTTGAAACTTTGATTTAAAATATTAAAACCCACCTTTTAACTCTTGTTTTTTCTCATTATTAACTGTTTTATTGCAGTGTTTCATCGGCTGGGATGGAAAAGTGTGTGACAAATGAGTAAAAAGTCCTATAATATGGCCATTCCTTTTTCAAAATAAAAGCATAAAAAGTGTATTCAACTCCTACAGGTCTGTCAGCTCTCTGTTGATTAGACACACAGTCAGAGGTTAATCCTTTGTTTACAGATAACCGGTTAATATAACTCTTCAGTTTGATGGTCGGACACAATTTAATATTTATGTATGGGAAATAAACAGACAGTGGTAATCAACACTGGGCTTTAAACTGGTTTTAATGAACCCTGATTACAACTTTAATTACAAGTTTTGAAAAAATAAAACAGGAAAGAAGAGAAGTTCAATGTTACATCATGGTATTAACTCTCATCTCTCCATCTGAGTGTTACGTAATGGCTCGGGGTGGGGGTGGGGTCGGGGGGTGGTAAGGGTTGGGTTAGAGGTGAAAGAGGAGAGACTGAAAGAGTCAGAAAATAGACCATTCTTTACACAGTAAAACATTACACGTCATTTTTTCTTCTTTTTCTAAAAAAAAAAAATGATACACCCCCATTTCGAAAAACTAAAGAAAAAAAAATATACAAGAGAGAGAAAGGTAATGACAAAAATTAAAATTACAATACAAAAACAAAAAAGGATAAAAATTACACTTCCTGTGCCCGTAAGATTTCCACCTCGCTGCCTCGTCGCCTTCAAACCCAGAGGTTATTTCACTGTCAGCATCAAAGTTACACATTCTAGTTATTTTACATCAGTAAAAACTAAAGACACCTAAAGGGAGGGGGTTTTAAAATCAGGGTATAGAGTCTTAGGCGTTCAAAGTGACATGACATTAAAAGCGAAATCTAACGGAGCCACGGAATAAAAATAATGCCGGGAGAGGAGGAGAATAACCTGATGACAACAATAAAAACAACAACCACAACGACGACAACGACAGCCTTTTACTGGCATCAGGGGGAAAACTGAGACACTTTCTGAGCATTCAATGTGTGACCGCTGAGGCCTAAAACAGGATTAAAAAGCGCCGCTGTTTGGATCGATACGTTTCACCCTGTGAAATCCTGACTGACGTACGCTAGCACAGGAAGTTAAGCAACACCTCACACTCAAGCAAGGATAACTTAAGCAGATGCCGCTGACACCTTTAGCTCAGATATGGGAACAGGCTGTAAGGCAGTTTGGAAACAGAAGTGACTCAGTGTGTGTGTGTGTGTGTGTGTGTGTGTGTGTGTTGTGACACATGCTCATGTCCGGACCATGGGGGTCTAATGAGGAAACATGATCAGCTCAGCTACACAGACCGCCTGCCATTCCTCCAGCTCAGTCTGGTTGCTAAACCAGGTTAAAGGTCCACGTTAGGGGGCGTGCACCAATCATGAGCAAACATTTAGGTTGGTTTCAATTGAGTATGCATAGATTTATAAGTGTTATAATATGGCGACTTCTCTACCTTACAGTTATGATTAAACACATTTCTACAGGCCTGAAGGAGGAGGAGGAGCCTAAAGCTGCTCGAGTGGATGGATCCCTGCTGAGTTCAGAGACGTTGCAGACAGAAAAGAAGTGTAAGCTGAGAGGTTAAAATCCAAACTTCTTAGTATCGACTGAGTGGGTAAACCCTGCACTCACACTTACATCAACTATATCTTTTAAAAATGCATCCTTCATCGAATAGTTTATTTTTGGGGTGTAGAGAGATAAGCTGTGTTTGTGTGTGTGCATGCTTTAAAACAAGGCATAGCGAAGGAGTGTCTGCATCCTCGGACTCTCACATTTGTGTTGTTAACAGACTCACACGTCTCACACACAGTGTCTAGAAGTGTGACAGAGCGGTCAGTGAGGGGACGCCTGTACAGGTGTGTGTGTGTGTGTGTGTTTGCTGGTTTAGTTTAGTTTAATGTGATCTATGGTAGCAAAGTCCTGGCTGGTGAATGACTGAGTCTGTGCGGTCGAGATTTGTAGGAGCTCATTTGTTCAGTGGGAAACTCTTCCTCTTCATCATCCTCGCCTCACTTTTACCTGGGCAGAATCAGGGTCCAAAGGTCTGAGAGAAAAACATCCACAAGCGTGCGTGTGTGTGTGTGTTTGTGTCCAATGATCCCTGAGTGGAAAAGACCAGGTTTGACCCCCTGCTTCGGATAGTCCTGATATTTTCTGGGATATCACAGTCACTCACATCACTGCGGGGGCTGTGGGTACAGGCACTTTAAGTCCCGTCATCTGAGGGGGGAAAAATGTGGGGACGATCATCAACGTCCTTGGTGTGTTGCTGAGCTTTTTGAGGGGTGGGCAGGGCGTCTTCTAAGGTGGGAGGGGCACTGGCCTCTTGGATGTCCCTGTGCTAAAGTTCAGCTGAAAGAGAATCATAGATCAGTCAGGCTTTGGGTGTGTGCGTATGCCTGTGTATCAGTCAGTGAGTCAATGCTGTGGGGGGCGGGGGAGATAGAGGAACCAGAACCTCCTGCTGGACTCCTATCAGCACTCCTTGTTCTCCAGGGACAGCTGTGCAGTGGCACGGTGCAGCTCAGCGCTAACTCTGCGATGCGAGGACAACAGTGTGGTTAAAGACCCCTCATACGTCAGTGGTGGGGGGCTGTCCCCATCTCCACTTCCTGTCCCGTCCCCCACTACATCCATCTGTCCGTTCCTCTGTCTCTCTCTCTCCTCCTCTGGCCGAACCTTTTTGTCGTCCGACTCCTCCTGCGAGGCCTCCATCCGCTGGTCCTCGCTCCAGCGCCTCTTGAAGCGTAGCTTCAGGGGGATGCACTTGGTCTGGTAGGGGGTCTGGTTCTGCGGCACGCTGGTCTCTGCAGGCTCCACGGGTTCACATTTGAGAACCGGCAACGGGCGATGGCTGTTGGCGTGTGAGTGCTGCAACGCTAAGAAGGGCAGTCCAGGCGGGGGAGGCGCAGGGGCTTTAAAAACATCCTCGTCCAGGTCCTCGTCAGGGGGAGGTTGATGCTGGTTGGCTTCAATGCCGTTAGAGATGGGGTGATGGTGATGGTGATGATGATGATGGTCCAACACTCTGGAGCGGCGAAGGGCGTAGAGCTCCATGTCCTCGTCTCTCTCGTCTGGATCATCATCACTGATGTCAGTCACCTCCACCTCCTCCTCAGACTCAATGTCAGAAATGGGCTCCACCTTTACGAGAAAAAAGAACAATAAAGATACAAAGGACTTACTAACACCATCCATCCATCATCCATCCAATCATAATTGATTTTAAGTTATATAGACGGTGGTTCAGGGGCCAAATACAGACCAATTTGACCTTAAAGCTGCAGGACGTAGAATACTCTCTCCGCTCCGTTTCAAAACCGAAACCGAAACTTATCCTTCCTTACCGGTATCTTTTGTGAAAGCTTTTAGCAACTTTTTCCTCAATAGAGACATAGTGACAAATGTATAGACTTTATCCTGTGTTATTGGAGAGTTTTCTGGTGTTTTAGAGACTCTGACATGAATGCACGTATCACTGAGTTATTGTCCTAAGCAGCTGCTGCTGCTGTCAGCTCGTTCACGCCTCTCTGTAAATTTGAAAATATGGGATATACCCAAAAAAGTTTGAGAACCACTGCAATAGACATTGTACAAGGTATGTATGATATTCTGACTTTTTTTTTTAAGTACCAGTAGTTTTTTGTCATAAATCAAAGTTCAAAGATAAACTTTTTTATTTTCATAAAATAATCAAAGAAAGGTTGAGGGTCCTGTTGTGTACCTTTATCTTGGGGAGTCCTGCACTGTTTAGGGACTGCGTTGATGACGATGCAGAAATGAGTCCTGAGCCGCTGGCTGAGCTCAGGTCGCTCCCAAATGACAGTGACGATCCGAGGCCTGAGGTGGAGGACATGGACCCGGACCCCGAGGACAGCGAGCTCTGCCTGAGTTTGCTCTGGCCCTCCCGCTGCTTCCTGCCCAGTGGGGGCGGCTGCAGCTTGAACTTGAAGGGAGACATGTGCGGGGGCTCCTCGCCCAAGTGCAGCGAGTGATGCATGGGGTGGGAGTGTGGGTGTGGGTGGGGGTGAGCTGAGTGAGGAGGGTGTGGGTGGTGGTGGTGGGCTGAGTGAGCTAGAGGTGGATGATGGTGGCGCTCTCCCGCTCGCTCTCCTCCGCCGACGGAGGCAGCAGCTCTGTCCGCTCTGTCGGCTCCGCCCCTTTCTGCCGTCAGCCCAGCCTTGTCGGCGTTGGGCCGGTGCGGCTGTGGGATGATGATGCTGGGGTACTGGAGGAAGGCTCTGGGACTCAACCCGTAGTTATACACTGACTGAGTGTGAGCCTGCAGGTAGCGCTTCATGTCCTCTGGGTTGAAGGAGAAGTGTGACCCTAACATGGGAGACAGAGTGGGTGAAGGTGTGTACGGGAGGTGTGAGGTGGGCGTCATGGAGAGAGCCGGGGACAGGGGCGGAGCCAGGAGCCCGGCTCCACCTGGCCCTGGTAGAGGGGACACGGGGAACGGGGACAGCTGCTCTTGGTGGATTCTGTGTCCTGCGGGGCCCCGTGAGGCCGGGTGCCCGGTGGGGTTTCCTGGCCCTCCGTACATCCTGAACAGGGATTCATGAGACAGACGCGGGTGGATGATATTCCTATAGCCTCCTCCGCTCACACCTCTGTCCCCCCTCTCCCCCCTGTCCTCCACCGGGCCCGTGTTTCCATCTTCTATCTCAGAGTTGACCGACGTGCCATCGCTGCAGTCGCTGACAGAGCCGCGGGCCATCCGCCGGGCCACGGAGCTGAACATGCCCCCAGGGCTACGCAGGTCCTCATTGGGTGAGAGGACTTCAGATGGAGTAGAGGGGGGGAAGCGGAAGTGAGTCCCTGCACCTGTGGGGACGGGAGGGGCACTCTGAGGAACACTGCTTCCTAAAGACATCAAGGAGAAAAGGGAAAAAAGGAGAATACTCAGCATTATTACACAGAAAACTGTTTAATATACTGCCTTGCACAATCCTAATGTAAAATAGAGAAAGCTCACAAAGGCAAGGCAAATTTATTTGTATAGCGCATTTCATACACAATGTGCTTTACATGATAAAAAAGTGCAACAGAAAACATTTAACAGTTTAAAAATCAATAAAACTTTTAAAATCAGCAGTAAAAACATTAAATCAACAACTTGATAAAAAATCTCCCTCTCAATCATACGCAGTAGAAAAAATGAAAATGTTCACATCGGACGCTGACTTCACCTCTGCTGGCAGTTTGTTCCACTTCTTCACAGCATAACAACTAAAAGTGTCACCATGTTTGCTGTGAACTCTGGGCTCCACTATCTGACCTGTGTCCATGGATCAGAGAGACCTGCTGGGTTCATACCTTAGTAACATCTCCCTGATGGATTCTGGACCAAACACATATAAACAAACAAACACACACAAAGTTCTTACCGGTGGAGCCCATGTCGATGAAGGGGTAATTGACCAAAACCAGTTTATTGAAGTTGAACTTGTAGGTGAACCTCTTTCCTTTGGTTTTATGAAGTATCCTCTTGTTGTAGTAATATCTGAAAGGCAGCAGAAAACAGAATTTGACATACAATCATGACGCTGTAAAAAAAAAAAAAAAAAAAAAAAGAAATCAACAACTTTAGTAACATTTACGGAATCAGGATTTTCTTTATAATTTCAACTGATCACACGGTCTGTCGCTCCAATCAAACACAAAGAATGGTGCGTTATAGGGCAATATAGGCCCCGATTTTGATTTCAAGCATGTATACCATAAATTTTTCTAAAAGAGTTGACTATTCATATTTACTCAAGAATAAGAATTATTATTTAAATAAACTTTGTATTGTGTGCTGGATTTTAATATGTAATGTATGGAATCATTTTTAGGGCTGTCACTTTAACGTGTTTGCGATTAATTAATTACAGGAAAAAATAACGTGCTAAAAAAATAACGCAATTAATCGCATTTTTTTTTTTTAGCACTCCAAACAGTGCGGAACCTTTCTTATTTTAAGAGTTCCCGGTATACACACAATACTGATGCACAGTCTGCAGTACAAGACGGGAGACTGCCGAGCTGCTCAGCTTTGTTTGTGTTAATTTTGGCTTTTAAAAACATCGGATGGAAAACTAAAGCCTATTTGATATGCAAACTGTACAAGAAAGAGTTTGCCTTACCACCTGAGCTTCGCAGCCTTCCCTACCCCCTGAATGTAGCGGCTAGTGCGGACAGCTAGCACGGATACTCAGACAGTGCTAACTGCTACATGCTGCGAGCTATTATTTTGAGATTGACTAAAGCATCTCTTCTAGTCTGTTAAAAACAAACAATAAATGACTTTATAAAGCCACATTGTCATTATAAATCAACGTTTTGATCTGCCACAATAATGTAATCTAAATAAAAATAGCTGAAGTTAACGGCATTTCTCAGCAATTTTATTTGCAATTTTATTAAATAATTACAGAGCATGATTAATTAATCACACAATTTTTTTAATCTCTTGACAGCACTAATAATTTTATATCTGAATCAATTATTAGTAGACTTAATTTTTTTGTATTACTATGTTGTGAGTATTTCGGTTAATGTTGTTATGTATTATGTATGCTTTTGGTTATTGTGTTTTATTTTGGTTATATTTTCTTTTCTGTGTGAATGTTGTTTGTACATCTAATTTGTTTGTTGTACTTCAGAAATGTCATGCATATATAGTCTGTGATGAAGACCCCAGGAAAAATAGCAGTATAGCTAATGGGGATCTAAATAAAACAAACAAACAAACAAATAAACAAATTGAACCGCACTCATATCCACACATCTTTAAAGCTTGGATTTTTTTTTTTTTCTTCTAAGCGTCACTCACACTGCAAAAAAGAAAAAGTTACCAAAACTCATACTTGCTCCACTATATTTCTAAGTTTTGATTCAAAACTAAAAAAGTTTTGAGATGAAATGATATTTGTTTGGCCAACTACTTATTATTTGTTCCAGCAATTTATCAAGATTTGTTGTGACTTTAATATTTGAATTCTACCAACTAAAAATTACAGAAAGTCAAAGTTGTGGCAACTCACTGTTTTTGCTTCATAATAATACTTTTCATATGTTTAAGAACTTACGGTTTTCAGTTTTACCAACTAAAAATGACAAAACAGAAGAGTTGTGTCAATTTACTAGGAAGCTAATAAAAAGCAGCATAAAAAGTTTAATAGGCGAGAGCTTTTGTAGCGATTTCTCCAGATCTTAAAAGGTTTCAGACGACGTTAAAGTTTTAAATGCTTGAATCCAGATGTTTGCGTCATTCTAACAGTCTTTCCGCAACAGAAAGTATTTTACTCGGTACATACAGCTCAGCTCTCACAAAAACAAATACTTTGTTCCTTGAAATTAGTGGGACTATGACAGATGAGCCTGCACCTTTTAATAAACACAAGTCTTTCATGGCCGTGATAGATATTGGAGAGTGTTGTATGACATTTGCACAAAGCAGACTCAGAGAAGAGGGAGGAAAGAAGAGATGAGAGAGAATAGACAGAGGAGCAGCGGAGGACAAATTAGGCAGCATGGTGATGTTGTGTGTCAGGATGAAGCAAATAATGCTGAGATCAGAGGTCGTCAAATGTTAGCTTATCCCAAGTCAGCCTGGATTGTGTGGTAGACGTTTGTTGTGTCCAAATGCTTGGTTTGGTTTGGTTTATTGGTCAGTCAGAGCATACACAGTCTACACTCTGATCAGACCAAAGAAAAAGGGGCAGAAGCCTCAGCTTATGTTTAAACTCCATCAGTTCTGATTGTTGGAAGCACCGAGAGACGTTTGAGGAAACAGTGCATACATTTCTCTTCTCTACCTAACTCAGTCGCTGCGCTGCACTCACAGAACTATTCACGCTACTTTTATGTGACCCCTCCAAGCTGATTTTCGTAAAGGGACCACATCCTGAATGTGGTTTAAAAACTAGTGGTTTGAAAGAGTGTTGGAAGCACCAAGAGACGTTTGAGGAAACAGTGCATACATTTCTCTTCTCTACCTAACTCAGTCGCTGCGCTGCACTCACGGAGCTATTTACGCTACTTTTACGTGACCCCTCCAAGCTGATTTTCTTAAAGGGACCACGTCCTGAATGTGGTTTAAAAACTAGTGGTTTAAAAACTACAATTCAGAGTCAGAGATCACCTGAAAGAAGCAACAATATATAATTTAATCACACATTTCAGCTTTAGAGAAAGAAAAAGTGTGTTTAACAAAGTAAAAAGACTGTGTGACTAAAAGAACTTGAAGTTTTGCTAATCAGCCTTTTTGTTTGATGTAAATTGTACTTAAAACCAGTTTTATAAATTTCTTACATAAATCCAAAAATTTTTTTGAAAAGTACCTTGACTTAAATTATCTTTTATCTCTTTTTTCAATTTACGGCGATTATTTTAAGTAGGTGAATTGGCTTGTTTTACTGGTAAATAACATTAAAATAGTCTAAATGATCTGAATTTAAAAAAAAAAATCACGTTAAAATCGAGATTGTGATTTTACAATGAAAAAATTGTGATGCGATTTTTTCCCCCCCATATCGCCCACCCCCAATACATATACAATATTAATTGATAATCAAAGCAAAAATAATATACAGTACATATATACATATACAATATTAATTGATAATCAAAGCAAAAATATTATACATATATGCATACTGTACATAGTCTTGATACTGACAAACAGAATAATGTTTCAAGGAGAGAGAAAAAAATGTAATTAAATTAAAAAAAACACTTTACTACTCCCTTTTATACACTCTTCTGTAGCTCAGAATCACTTCTGTATTTTCCATCATATTATCTTTGTACCCTTTTTTAAATCAACACATTTCTACTATATTTCAATTCATTTGGTAACGCATTCCATAGCTTCACCCCACAGACAGATATACATAGACTTTTCATGGTTGTGTTGTGGATGGGCTGTTTCCAGTTTAGATCACCTCTGAGGGGATAACGCCCCTCTCTTTCTTGTGTTGTTTAATGTGTCGAACATACCATGTGCAGATTGTGCGGATGTGGTAAATGGGACCTTTTAGGTCAAATAAAAGAAATGCACAACAACTCATTAAGCCTTTCATTTTGCGAGATGGATTGAACACATCCCTTTATGTAACAGCAGAGCAAAGCCACCAATAATTCAGTCCATCTTTATCTGTTTATGTAATAGCTATTCTCTCTCTTTCTCTCTCCTATGCGTTCCCGGTCCTGTGGCTCCTGCCTACAGTACAAGGCTCCGTCTTTATTAACCTTTGTCCACTTCAGCTTTTTATGTAACAACTCTGCTTTCTTCCCCACTTCCACATCCACTTTATGTAACCTCTCAAACCCTGGCTGACAAGCATCACACACTGAGGCAAAGTAAAGAATAAAAGATGAAAAAAAAAAAAAAAAAATCTGTTTCTCCATTAGGGAACGGAAAAGCTCGTCAGTGGCATTCAAGCTACCACCTGTGCTTTCAACATCACATCTTTCAATTAGAAGTTTCATTTGAACATCTGGCAATTTAAAAGCTCTCATCTAAAAACAAATTTTCAACACAGCCCAACAAAGCGGCCTGACCGCATCCGTCATCAAATATATGAAAAGTGTCTGAAATAAAGTGATGCCTTTAAGTCTGTGTCTGAGGAGAAATTTTGCTTGGATGCACAATATTTATTGAGCTAATTTACTTGAATTATTTGGGAAAGGAAACTATAGCACCAAAAACAATAAGGAGAGATTAAAATTCATGTGTGCATTTTTTCTTTTGTGATCCTTCGTATGTATGTATGTATGTATGTATGTATTAATTCATGTCAACATGTCGACACTAATATCAACATAAAATCCATGTTTTGTGTATTAGCACTTTAAATTACTATACCTTATAAAGAATACCATAATGTTTTGCATCGTTTTGCACATCTAAAAAGGTGTTTCCTTGTGAAAGTAACTAGTTAATGCTCCTAGGGACGATATATATACATATATAGTTTTAAATCAGATAAAGACAGTGTAGGCCTCATAGATCAATGAATCCAAGATAATTTGCTCGAAAAACAAGAAGTAAAAGATTAAAATTACTGCTCGATGGTTTGTTTTGATATCCATCCACTCAACACATTTCTGGTGTTTTCATGGAATGAAAGTTGCGGCAAAAAAAAAACGGCAGATGATTATTGTAGGGTTTACATGGAAAGAACAGAATCCGGCTAAAATTGAATGTCTCGCGGAGTGAGGCGATATCACTGGGAATACTGGGAACAAACCAGAACAAAAATGGTGTCAAGCGAATCACGTTTCCATCCACAGGATTCCACATCCCACAATGCAATGTACGAAAACTTTTCCAACAATAGGAATAGGAGTGTTGACAGCAGAGATAAAAAAAAGTGGAAATTCCACATAATTCCTCTAAATTACACAAAAATTGGTTACAAAATCAATAACTTTTTAAGTACAGATCCATCAGAGACTAATATTAAAAACTATTGTACAACTGATGGTAAAAATGTTCTTCTTCCCACCTAAAAACTGTGGCCTACTTGAGATCAAACAGGTCCATATCTGGCCCCTGAACTAAAAGGAGTTTGACATCCCTGTCATCCATCTTCTTTTCAAGCCAATTAACTTTGATTTATTGATCTATGAGGCCTAAACTGTCTATATCGGATTAAAAACAAAAAAAGGCCTTAACAGCTATCATTTTCTAAAGTAAAGGTGAAAAATAGACAAAAATAAAGAAAAAATAATTTAAATACTTTTGTCATTGATATAACAGTAGCTGGTTTTACTCACTAAGATTCAGAAATTATTTTACTTCATGGGCAGAAAAGGGAAAAACACTATTTGTGTGAATTTGACATGAGGCCTACAGATATCGTAATTCCATTATTATGCCTGTTTCTCGTCCAACGACCTGCTATCCATACTGCTAGCACTAGTTAAGTGATGAGTGCTGGCAAAAATCAGGGGTCTGCAGGGCACGTAGGTAATGTAGAGTTAAACTGAACCTATTGACCATCATTCAGCAGAAGAGTAGTTATTGGTCGTGTGTTGGGTGAGGACGTGTACAGATAACCCCTTCTTATGCTTATTAAGCAGACTCGTAGGACCATTTCTAGTCTGGGAACAGACTGTTGCTTCTTTTTCTATGCTTGTTCTCTTTACATCCCTGTGATACCCCGACTCCCCCCACTTTCCCATTAATCTGCCTCCTCCTCACAACTCCCTCCACTCATCCCCTGGGGAAACAGGAGAGGGTGAGAGAGGGAAAAGAAGGCGCAGAGAGACAGGACAGGCCTGCACCACTGAAAATATTGTTTACGCCATGCAGGCACAAAGCAGCATGTAATTTCTGCTCTAGGGGAGACACTCACAGGGGCCGGGGCAGTAAAAGGAGGGGGGTGACAGGGGGTTCAGAGGCAGTTGGGAGCGAAAGGACGGACAGACACGAGCGGACAGGAAGTCGAGCAGAATTAAAGCCATGACAGGACTGTGATCGAATTAGGCAGTGATTGAAAAGTCAACAAGCTCTACTGCTGCTGCACAAGAGAGGATTCATTGTTAATATGATTTTAAGGTTTGGAAAAAGGAACTAAACACATCGAAACATAACATTTTACAGGTAACAAACTTGTTTAAGATCTCAAAGACAGACTTTTCTCCCCAGAGAACCAAACTTTGACTGCTTCAGTATTTATTGAACACTTAAACCCTTCATTGGATGGTTTCATTGAACATTGTGAGACTTGACTGTGTGACCACTGGCTTCAATCCATGAGTGCCACCTATCATTCTTCTAAGCAGCCCAGTCACAAACCAGTAAATCCAAGATAAGGTGAATTCCTTGTTAGAAAATCTTTAGGGTTTTATTTAGAACGTCTTTAAATATAAATGCTGACGGTCAAGTCAATAAAGTTAGATCCCTGTTAAGTGAAAAACCAGTAGTTAGGAACTTGTACTAGAATTTAATGAGTAAGTTTTTCAGAATTGTTGAGTGTTGGGATTTTAAAAAAAATCACAGTGCGAGCTACATGAAAATAAAACTGTAAGTGGTCCACTGGATACAAAAGTAGTGCGTAAAGCAAACTCGATCTTGTAATAAAGGAGAACTTTAACAAATGAAAAACACGTTCTGGACGGTTTCTCCAAAGTATATACTGCAGTGTCCTCATTTCATATCTTTGTTTTCCAAATAAAGTGGCAATTAGATGTGAAACACACATACATCCCAAAGGCCCAAAATATCAGAATGAGAGCATTTGTTTGTGGCATTAGCTTTTGGTTTAAAGAAAAATACCTATCAAAATGTGTGTAGAAATATGAAGCATAGACTTGCCTTCTTTTCTCCAAGTGTTCATTCACATTGTTAAAGTTAAGCTTTGTGGCATCAGAAGCAGCTTCTACCCCACCCCACCCCACCCCTCGCCCTGTCCTGTCCTACAGTCAGACGGTCTTTGAAGAGCATTCAAACTCTTCACTTCAAAAAGGAAGAAAGAGATTCTTTGAGTGCCTGCGTTTAGCTGCCCACCGCACTTGCCTTACACGCACAAGTGCACGCGCGCACACTCCTCCACTGTAACTCTGTGCTGGGTAGCTCAGGCACAGCTGAACACTCAAAGCTGCATGTGTAACCCTCTTTGAGTTAGAGCGAAAGAAAGGGTAAAAACAGATGCTCCAAAACTGGATTCAGGCACAACATTGAGTGAAACATAAGTTTTTTTTTTACATCAGGGATTAAGATGATTGCAAAAACATGCCAACATTACAATCAAAGAAGAAGAATGCATAACAAACAGTTTTAAATCAATAAATCTAAACCACCTAAAGCATTTTAGAAAGAATAACTGTGTAGTATGTGCCAAATATAGTGTATATACAAATCATTACAATCCTCGAGAGGTCCTCCCTTATGTACTAATCAAGACTATTCTTCTGCTTTCCAATTTTCCAACACAAAATGCCAATCTTCTCAAACTCAGAGACGAAAAGGCCCAACTATGTTTGGAAAAGTAATGATAGTAAACACAAGTGAGCTTGTATAACATTACAGAAACAGAGCAGCAAGCAGCAAAAACCTGCTTGATACAAAACTGTTGAAATGATTTGTGGTTTCATCCTCACTTTCAGTCATTAAAAGTGAAAGAAATCTAAGTTGGAGACAACCTCATGCGTACACCTTGTGTTTTGATGTATTCACTATTGGTTTTTGAGCAAACCACACACAGAACTCTTCTTTTACCTTTGTGTGGGGTCAGTGTCAAATTAAAATTTTTTATGTGTGTACACCAGAAATTGTAACCCTGAGAGCCAGATTTATACTGACCTTTCATTTCTAGCTTGCAGGAGACATTAAATTACATAAATTTCAATATCGAAATATCTTAAATACCTCCTGATGAAAGCATAAAAACCTTTCAGAAATATTTGAGTGTTTTTTTTCCTCGAAATTCATGCGTTTCCATTGCACTATTTACATTTCGTGTATTTCTAAGGGTAAAGAAAACATGGCTTGTGGCAAGAGAGTTGCTCACTGCTCACCCCTTAAACAATTCCCCCAGTGCAGAGAAGAGTTTCATCATGGAACAAAGTTTGAAATACAACAGCAAGTATACTTTGTATTTTAACAAGATCATTAATGCGGCTGCCAATTTCAGACATGATATCACACGTTACTCATTTCTGTGCATATTTGACGGGGATTTGTCTCTGATTTAATTGATTGCGTTCCTCTGCATTTACTGTTTGATATTTAGTAGCACCATAAGCCCAGGATGCACTGGTGCTAGGACAAGAAGGCCTGCAGCCACTGTAACACACCTGTTACCTCCTCGTCAACCCACTGCTTCAAACTTTAGATAATCGGAGGACCCGACAGATCACATAAGATCACTGCCTTTTCACAAGTCTGTGTTGATTTTAAACATTTAATAAACAGATCAACCGTACTTTACCAGCCTACTGCGTAGTCTCAGCAAATCTGTGTCTTCTTCCATCAGCAATACTGAGGTGAGGTGTCTGTTGGTGTGAGCTCAGACGTGTCCTGACTCCCGCAGACAGGCTGTGATGGTGCATTTCCTCTCTCCTCTTGGCCTCTCACTGCTTTTTCTTCGCTTCTGTAACATCTGTCTCTGCGACGCATGACAACTTGCTGTCTCTAACTTGATTTTCATGTATTAGCTGATACCCGGAGCTTCTGAGAAATCCACGTTTATGTATCATTCTTTTGAAATGCAAAAAAATACCTAACTAGTCTTTTGCTATGGTCTACTGCCGGTGGTCATTCATTTACATCAATGTATATAAGTCCCGCCTTCATCCTATAGACCCCTACACAAATGCAAGAAAGCGCCGACTTTGCCCAGCCAATAGGCTTCGACTTCCTGGAGCGGGCCATGGTCAATCAAAGTGAATGCGCGTGCACCGTCACAACAGCAAACCGCTATCACTGAGCAGCATCATGGAGGAGTGCTCAGAAACTCCAGTTATCCATTCCACATTTGCCAACGTATAAAGCTTCTACTAAAAAAGAAAAGTCCGGGTGCAAAGCTTATGGATAAACGTCTTTGTGACAGCAACAGAATTTATCTCGGAGCTGCTTTTCACAGGTGGAGGGACTTGCTGCTTTTAAAAGGAATCCGAACA
The DNA here is from genome assembly GCF_900634775.1 of Gouania willdenowi. Taxonomy (NCBI): domain Eukaryota; kingdom Metazoa; phylum Chordata; class Actinopteri; order Blenniiformes; family Gobiesocidae; genus Gouania; species Gouania willdenowi. The sequence goes on from NC_041059.1 coordinate 10,820,229, forward strand.
GACAAGGATTTCGCGACATTTCTCATGGACAGTTAATAAACATGTTTTATTCTAACGTTATGACACTAACAATAAATGTGTAGTTTTTGTAGTTATGCGTCTTTGTTATGTTTTGCAACGCACGTGCACAAACGGAGAGGGATAGCTTCTGATAGATTGTCAGAGGCAGGGGAGGAAGTAGAGCTGTTGAGGGCGGGACATCGAGACATTCTCTCAGAAACTCCAGGTAGCAGCTTTATCCTTTACGCCACAACTACCAAATATATAATATACTTTTTCTGACCTCCACATGTACCCTTCCTTTTTTTTTTTAAAGTCCCTTTTCTTGTATTTTTACTATGATAAGTGTAAAATGTCATTGGTCAGCAAAATCCAATTTCTAGGTGGACTGTGAACTTTAATAGGAAACGTGTGCAGATGTGTGTCCAGCAAAGTCTTGTAAATTTTTTTGGTGCAGCAACATTTTCAGATTTAGAGCAACACTACTACCCTTAGAAATGTGCCAAATCTAAATAGCACAATAAAAACTGGTAATAGAAACACCCAGATTTTGAAAAAAAAAACACAAATATTGCAAAAAGTTGTTACGCTTCCATGAGGAGGTATTTCAGATGTTTTGATATTGAAATGCGTTGCAAAAGCGCTATAAAAAGACCTTTTCCGCAAACACATGTCACAGGTTGTGACGGACCTGGTCACATGACCACTTCTCTCTAGGTAAACATGACGTGGTATGTTTAAAAAGAAGAGGAGACCGGGACATTTTTAGTGTTATACTTTCCACATCAGATGTGAAACAACAAAAGAATACGGAGTGTGATATGGAGGTTTGGAGCGTCGATCTTGCTGCACCAACGTCTTGTGAGATGAGATTTCACAGGAATTGCGAGGCTCCTGCCCAAAACAGCTTTCAATGGAAACGCGTTCAAAGCGCAATAATACTTTGTCGACATTTGGAAATATTGCTTTTATTTTGCAAAAATCTGTAATGGAAACCCAGCTTCTGATGGTGCCTATGGTCAGAACACAGACAGTTCTGGGGAAAACAGTTTCTATTGGTATGTGTCATATTGCTCCACTCCCAGTTAAGATTTAAAAAAGATTTCCAGCAGCCTCCTTCCCTGTGTATGTACCGCTGGGCTTTGCCTATTGTCAGGCTTTAAATAGGAGCTGACTCTGACAGGAAGTCAGGATTACAATGCTCCCCATGCTTCCCATGTTTATTTTCTGCCTCTTTCGTCAGCCTTGTGCTGTACCCAAATACACGCCTGATCTTCCTCTCTATGCAACAACGTACACCAGCTGCCTACAATCAGGTGTGTGTTTAATCTACACACACAGGAGCCCTTTGTGTGGGAGACAGGTTTGATGAGTGTTTCACGAGTCAAAAGGGTAAATAAATTTGTTGAGCTTGTGCACCAGGCAGAGAGGGAGATGGGGTGTGATCATATAGTTTCTATATGTGCAGGGAGGCGTGCGGAGTATGTGTGTATTTGTGTGAGGAGGACGACCAGGTCAGGGTCCGATTAGGCTGCTCACATGGCCTGTAGTAGGAGCAACAATATAGCTGTTAGAGTGTGTGTGTGTGTGTGTGTGTGTGTGCGTGTAATTTGTTTGCTCACCGGCCCACACTGAGAATAGAGGCTCTATTCAGTCAGAGGCAGAGTTACACACAGTAGTCATGTATGCTGAACACATCCATACAGCACTCAAAACGGAAAAACAATGCACATCGACGTACGCTGAACATTGCGTCCTGTCCCCGACTGCTCCCTCTGCACTTTCTCTGGCACTAGGTGTTTCCATACAATGCGTTGCTGTTTACAGAGACCCTCTGACCCACAAACAGGTCCGGCCAGCACAGGCACTCACTGCATGTGCACATGCAGCCATATTTTCATCGAAATGTTTGTGAATTTATGAGCTTCTTTCAGCTGTGTTAGCCAGCCGCTATAAAAAGGAACCAAGCAAACGCTCCAAACATGCGCAAGTGAGTATGTTGGCGCAAGGCTCTGCACAATGGTGCATTTGTGCACATGAATGTGCACATGTGCTGTGTTGTTAATCTTTGCCAGCTGTGCGTGGCAGTCCCCGCTGACCTCTGACCACTGTGTTTAGAGCCAATGCTAGCTGACAGACAGAAGGGGGCCAGGAGGTCCCTCTGTGCTGGGACCTCTTAGTATGATTACTCCATTTAAACCAGTGGTCCGCAAAGAATGATTGGCGACAGGCCTAATTTCCCCTACTCTCCAGCGGTGATTAGTCCATTTCACAGAGGCAAGGTAATTTGGAAGAAAATGCTGATTTTTTTAAAATTTTTTATTTATTTCCTCAAGCAAAAACTTGAAAGTGTGCTTCACTGACCTGAGTTTACACACAAATACAGATATTTTCTCTGTCTTCCAGCTTCCTGTGTATTAGTAAATATCTTTTTGCTGTTTAAATATGTTAGCTTCTTTGAGTCCCCCCCCCAAGGCAGCTGTGGTTACAATAGTAGCTTACCACCACCAAGTGTGGAGTGAAAGAATAATGCAATGCAATGTAAAGCACTTTGAGTGTCTATGAAAAGCGCTATATAAAATTAAACGCGTCATTATTGCGCCAACAAAGCTGCAGCACAAAAAGTAAATGGGTAAGATTTTATGTAAACTATCCACAAATGTTCGAGTTAAGCTTTCAATGGCTTGCAGCAGTGATAGGAATCAATAGAAACCTTGGCCTTGCATGCATATTCATCTTACATCTCTTTGAAAAAGGCTGCAGGGGTAATTAAATTATAAAAGTATCAATGCTGGGCTGAAAGACTAACAAACAAGAGAGGAATACTTGGAAGAGAGAAGAAACTCTTGTCATGTGAGAAAGCTTTCTGATAGACGCTGCAGTGGCCATAACAGGTGTAAAATGTTAGTAAGAAGTGAAACCATCCGCTCGCTTTGGGCTTGGTGCAGATTATGATGACATCAAAGTTTGTTTTTTCCTTCTTTTTCAACAAGTTTGAGGGCTAGATAATCCTAGTCCTGGAAGGTCCCTGACTTGCATTTTTCTGATGCGTCCCTGCTCTAACATACACCTTATTACAGCAAATGGCTTAACATCAAATACAGCATATCATGACGTTATCAGTCGAGATGGGTGACAATTCATGAGTTATTTCAAGGTGACATCTCATAATCTACCTCAGAATCTACATTTTTTGTAGAAACAGTTTTGTCTAATGACAATGTTCTGTGTCCTGTATAGTGACTAAGCAGAGAAGTGCTCAGGAATGCTGTGAAAAAAGTCAAGAATGTTAAGTTTCTGACAAGGTCAGCAAAATCCTCAGATCCTAATCCAATCAAGCCTCCTGTGAATGCGCTCCACCCACTGAGGCCTTTACTCACAGATAGGAGCATTTGAAGAATCTGCTGCCATCTTGGTTCCAGATACCATAGCATACTTTTTGAGTTATTGTAGCAAGGTATAGGCATGTGGTTATAATATTCTGGCTGGTCAGTGTACACTTCCAAAGTGTAATTGTACTTCTCTCCACAGGGGTGAGAATCTCCCAACAGTCGGGGGAGCAGGAAGCCGCGTTGGTACATGGGCCGAGGCCGCTGGTGACGGAAACTCAGTATAATTGCACACCGCTGCACAAAATATGGCACCCCTGATCGGGGGAATTTCCACCATGTGCATAGCAGACAGGAAACAAAGGCCCAGTGATATGAAGAACAAACAAAGCACACCTTTTAAAGTATGCGTGCATGTGTGTGTGTGTGCGAGTAGACTAATTGCCACATGCATAGTGTGGTCTCCATTATTATCCGGCTCCAGGTTTTTACCATATGAAGGGCATGGGGCTTTCCTGCTTCCCTGCTGTTTATTCCAGATGGGGAATGTTAGTATACACACTAGAACTGGCCTGATTCTTTTTAAACTTCGTCTGTCCCTTGTCCAATTACCTCTTTAGCCACGTTAGAACAGAAATGCACCTCAGAAGACTTTGTTTCCAGTGACAGCTTTGGTGTCATACTAGGTGATGACTTGCACATGATTGTGTAATTTATTCCTGAGAAGATTTTGTTTAATTAATGGGTGCAGAGGATAATGACTTGGCTCTAAGATGGACAGGTGAAGATGTGAGTGGGAGGAGGAATAAGAAGTCCAGATCAGAAAGGTCACACAGACCTACTACATACAGTATAAGAACTTACTGCAGCCTAAGCTCCAAATCTGTTACAGCTCATCAGGATGGAACTGCTATAAATAAACTGGCTGAACACAAGTATCCCGATCCGCATTCTCTTTCCGTCTAATTTAAGAACTTCTAAATCCAGATTGCAATCCTGAGTGTTTGTGTATATAACATGTAGTCCGTGTTAATTCTCTGTGTCCACAAAAGATCCAATCTGTGACACAAGTTATCTTAATCTCACCCGTGTCTCTGAATTCACTAAGCCTTTGCAGCCCAAAATAAGCAATACAGTACATTTCCATCCTTTAATGACCTGCACCGCTTTCTTTTAATGTCCTTAGCCTAATCTCTGCTCTGTTTACCAGAACACTACATGGCAAGGCACCAGTACTGTGATTAAGAAGTGAATGGGAAACACACAGTTGAGTTTGTAGTATCAATAAGATTTATGAGATTCCAACAATGGATAACAGATTTCCATTTATATATTATCAAGCTATTATAATTTTGTATTGTCCAAAAATATGAATTTATAAAGATCTAGAAAACCTGTACATGTTTAGGAAAGCTGCCATTTATAATAATAATCTTCACTATCATTTTGCACTAAAATTCTTTCAAACCACAGGATTAGATTATTTTTTCTTTCAGGATTAAGAAAACTGAAGAACTAAACATGAGTAGCCTTCACGTGGGTCAAAGTTGGTGATTCATTATTTACCTAACACCTAATGAAGGCCTTCATATCCAATGTGTCCACAGGACACACATTTTATGAGTGTGGTCTAAATTGGAAGATTACAGAATCTCCTGCTGAGCTATTATTAGTTACATATGAATACAATTACAATCAAATTAGGAAGCTGACATCAAAAGACCAACCCCACTGCTAAACAATCACAGGAATGTCCGCGGAGAATTAAACAAACAAAATGCTAGCGTTACCACTGCAGTAAAACACATTATTTTCTCCACTTAAAAAGAAGGAACAAAAACAAAACAAAACAGTTGGATTTGTAAGGCTCTAAAAGGATTTTGATCTAATGGCACAAAGGAGGGACTGGCCCAGAAGGGTTAGTGTTGTAATAAACCTTTCCAGGACAAACTCGTGTTCGGCCAATGAGGCGACACTCACTCAGGTAAACGCGTTGGCTCCTTTGCTAATTAAGATACTAGAGAGTCTTCTTAGTATTAAGGGATAGCACTAAGTACACCTCAGTATAAATAGGTCGAAGCTGATTGTAAATCAAGAGCTAGTCTGAAAAAATTCCAATATTGTATAGAGAAAACTATTTTATGGCTAAACCATTGATCAGTGCAATTACCGAGGTAGCTTTGAACGGAAACTATTAAATAAAACGGATTTGTAAAGTCATGATTGTTGTGCTTCCTTTCAATAATAATTAGAATGGCTGCTGAGAGAAGAGGTATTCCTTACGCTGTTTCGTGAATCACTTCTCAGAACTGTTTAGGATCTTGCTTGCAAGTGTCATCGTGCAGAGATCTCCCTTACTTAAGATTAAAGACACACCACTAATCTTATGTTACAATTTAGATTTCAACACTTAATCCTTCATAGTGTTATGGGCCCAGTATTGATATATGATCATCTATTAGTTCACTGTGGCAATGTGCTTGCCAAAAGTTCTTCTAAGGAAAGACTTTATGACGGACTGTTACATGACTAGTATGTAAACTGACAAAAATGTAAAGCCAAAAATACATTAAAAAAAACAATTTCAACATGTTATTTGGTTCTCATACCTCAGTGCTCTGCTTAGCTTATCGTAGTTCATCTGTGGTTTACACTTCCTGGCCCCCCATAGCCGGGCCACCTCGTCCGGGTCTTTGATGACGAACTCCCCGTAGTCCCCTTGCCAGGCAATAACATCATGATACTCCTCTTTTCTTAGTAGCTCCAGAATGAAATGCCACAGCTGGATCTGTCGGGACCCTGGGCTGGACTCGGGCTTGTAGGCCCATTCTGGAAAGGCTAACCCTGAAAGAGACCACATATAAGAAAGAAGGTTTAGTGAACGATATCAACACATTTCCAGGAATAGTGAGGAAAATTCAATATCAAGTAAACTCTCGACATATACATGAGACACACATACAAAACAGAGTAGTGATTTAAAATTCAAGGATTTTAAGTGTTTGACCGAGTACAGTTCATCATTATGACTTGGCAGGTCCCTCCTACATATTATTGTATATGTTACAAGTTCTTTTTAATAATTTATTTAAGCAGGTAAGTGAATGAAAAATGGACTTTACTTATAAAGCACTTTATACCACATGTGGACTCAAAGGGCTCTACACTGATAGTCGCATTCACACAAATTCATACACCCACAGTGATTGAGTTTCCATGTAAGGATCCAGTCCTCTATTGAGAGTAACTTGTGGTTCAGAGTCTTTGCTCAAGGACACTAAGGGACACGGACAGCTTGGATTGAACACTAAGTCCCATTGAGGTTTAATTTAATTTAACTAAAGATAAATTTCCAGAATAAATATTGTATTTCTACAAACAAAATGACTATCATAAAGCCCACTTTTTGCAGTTCAGTTCAGCATATGCAAAGCCCTCAAATTCCTCTCATATAGTCATTCTTTCCACTGACAAAAACAGCGTCAGTTGATACTCATGTTTACTCTTTATTTAAGTCCACCTACTACTTGGTGGAAACGTGTGGGATTGTAGGCGTGGCCAATGTGACCATTTATACGAGTCTATGTGCTGCTCATTAACATAGGCTTTTGAAGGGTGTTTGTGTGCATCTTAGTGCAAGTCACCCATTGACCTTATGTCATCAAGAAAACAGAAGAATCATATTTAGTCATTTGGACTAAATGTCTTTCACAAAACTTCTGGATATTTTTATACACGATAGAGATGATATCATCAGCAAAACAAAACTGAATATGCAAAAATCTTGTTTGGTGTTACCAAGATTTTGGTGGCCATCATGTAAAAACTAAAAATAATAAATTAGAAGGTTTTTTCTTGCATCTGTAGCTTTTCAATTTTATTGTAGAATAAAAAACAACTATACACTGAAAGTCTACCCTTGAGTCAACAAAACAGAACAGATTGATTTACAACCTCAATGGCTTGGCTGTTTCTTGCTGTATTAAATATACAGTATAATAGAAGAAGGTACAATGCCAATATAAAGTCATTATTTACAGTATGTAATGACAAAGCATGGAATTGGCAGGAAAGGAAATGAAACATGCAGACCTAGAGATTGGTTAACATACAGGCTGAAATCATCAGATTATGATGTGCAGCCCTGTCAATGGATTTGTCGGATGAGCGCCACAGGCAGATAGCCCTGATAATCCCTGCTGCTTTGGCCCTGCTCGCAGTGTTTAGAAATGTTGCGTAACACTAAATAACGTTGACGGCACATCTGCCAAACATCTATTAATCTGTATGAGCTATCAGTGGAGTTACATCAATATCCATACCTGATGAGTTCATGCAATTCTCTACTTTTTAGCTTAAAATAGGGGGGGAAAGAAAATACTGTCTTCATGATTACTCATCCCACAATTAATTCAAGACGTTATTCGCAGGCGTTTCTTGGATGTTACCCCCACAGTCGTGTATTTGAGAAACAGGATCAATGAATCACTCGGCTGTCACACCTACACAAGAATAATTTTGGGACTGAAAATTAATATATCCGCTATCTATAACTATATTTCAGTTGCCTACACATTTTCCATCTCCAAACACGTGGCAAAGAACGTTAAACAAACAGCAGGTGGTCGATGGCAGCTGTGCAGGCAGCCACTTTCTTTAAACTTAAGAAACTTGTTCAAACAAACATCTCAAAGTGTGAACTGACCATGGGTGTTAAACTGCAAACAATGTCATCAGTGTCTGCAATTCCTCAGACTTTCCCTCCCTGCATAAGTAGGTAGCAGGGGACACACATTTCCTTCCTCTCTTTCCACCCGCCGCCTCTTCTTTCTCGGTCAACATTCAAACACTTGTAGCACGATCAAACCTGAACTGACCCACAGAGCCAAGGGCCCAGGCCAGGTCATCTCAAACACACCAGCCAACTGAAACTGCTCCTGCAATAGTTTATAAAAGGCAAAGTCACCTCCACACACAAAGCCACAGCAGAGGACAATATACAAGCTCAGACCTAGCTGGTCTAACCCCAATGTGGCAAGAATGAATGAGCTTAGTGTGTCTCAACCGCTAACTCCAAAAGGCTGCTCTCAGGCTTCAGAGTGACCGACAGTAAATGTCCTGGAGTGCCTTCACACCAGAATTGTCAAGGGAACAAGTTTCATTTTAAAGTTGAAAAATGTTAAAAAAACATATTTTGCCTTGGTCGTTTCACACTGCACTTCAAAAAGTAGAAAAAATATTTCTGGATGGATACAAATGCTATTTGCTTTTGGCGGTATTGAGTAGGAAGATATAGTAACATATGGGAAGGTGTGTATCATATAATTTCATATTTAGTTACCCATCCCTGAGTGTATGTTAGGCGACTTCTCATTTAAGTCGGTTGCTCTGTTGTCCACTGTTGCATTATCTACAATATCCAGATGTAGTTGGCTGGTGGTCACCAACATGGTGCCCATGGTAGCCCACATGCACCATGTGATGTGCCATCAGAGCTGTTCTGTGGGGCACTAGTCACCAATGAGATCCGTCCAAAAATCGGATCGACTTGCCAGGATTAAAATTCACAAATATAAAAAATACAGACGTCAGATATCGTCAGTGCTTTAGTATAGTTAGAAAACTGCTGGACTTGACAAGTTTTTGTATTAAATGAATTATCTGTACTAAAACTTTCACCAAACCATTGTTGCAAATGTGTTTAGGTGTCAAAGATAGGATTTTGTTAAAGATGCTGGAGATGTGGTGTTTAGATTGTGAGTTATTAGTCAGTGGCTAGTAAAATAGGAACATAATGTTTAAACCTATTCAACATAATGCAAATGAAACAATTGCAAAAATTAAGAAAAATAAAGTGTTGAATGGTGAAACATTTCCTACTTTTCCTCATCCTTTAAGTAAAGCGAGGCCATGAAATCTTAGTTTTCAGAAGTGTCAAAATGTAGGCCTTTGGATTATTCAGTCCCTTGGAAGTATGCTCACACTTTCAGAAAGGTTAGTGACCCCTGTACTATGACATCACACAAGTTATTGTGTCATTGCTTTCAGCAGCAGAAAGGACCAAAGAGATCGTAAGAAAAGGATACTTTGTAATGAACAGACAAGCTGTTTACCTACACCCAGGCCTACAGACATTAATGCCTTCTTTGAAGACTCTGTAGCTCCACCTGACCAAAAAGTAAATTGGTGAGAGCAGTGTGAATGCATTGTTCTATACATGTAAATCATGTGTAAGTGTATGCTTTGTGTTAAACAGTAAATAAAGGCAGATCCACAAACTTGTCAAATAGAATTTATACTTGCTTGAGGACAAAGCACCATTAAGTCTCTTTAGCAGCTATGTAAGCCATGTAGACAACTTGTGTGCGTGTGTGTGCGTGTGCGTGTGTGTGTGTGTGAATTATATGCATTAGTGCTACAGAGATGAAATAGGATTACATTGAAATGACTGCTGAGGGCAAGAACAGGTGTCTTTGTGGTGCAGTGTAGGCTGAGTTGTCCTAACTGAGGTCGGATCAACTATCAGACTCACGCCTACATATACTTTTCATTTCCTTCATACACCCAGTAGGACAATTTAAATGGGGGGATTTTTTGGAATCGGCAAGTCTGTGCGCGTGTGCAGTCCTCATGTTATACTCAGGCCCTCATTTTTCAGAGATCCCCAGTGTGAATGACCTCTGCAATGACCTTTAGCACTTGGTCATGGCACCAACACTAGCTCAGGATGTGCTACAGTGATTCACCATTTTTGGAAGAGTGTGTGTTAGCGTATAAAAAGTCAGTAGCTGCAGCAAGAAAGGTTAGAGATGAGAGTACGCAGCCCAGGGTATGAGCTTCACACGTAACCTCGTTGACCTCTACTCTTCCCCTCTTTGGCTGCTCTCCTACTCATCCTCACCCTTCCCGAGGGAGACACCAGATAGCCATTACAGTGCGCACGCACAAGCCGCACACACGCACGCTGTGCATCAATAATGTAGGGACTGGTGTTAAGGGTTGGTGATAGGGGTGTGCCTAATCTCTGCCCTGGGACATTGAGAGAGTGCCTGTGCATCAGGAGACGTGTGTGTGTATGGAGGGGGGGGGGGAGTTTGGAAAACAGAGGGGCAGGTGGTAGAAAGTGATGCAAAAGGGACGAAGGAGGGTGGAGGGCTGGTGTGAAAGACAAGAAGGCAAGATGAGATGGGGTGAGCTCTAGGCCAAGGGGAGAAAAGAAAGAAAGAAAAAAGAAGACAGAACAGGGGGGAAAGGAGTGGGAGGACAGAAAAAGAGAGACAATGGCTAAAGAGGGGGAGAATGGAGGAGAGAAAAGGCAGGAGGGGGAGAGGGATTAAGGAAGCGATGAGATCATAGCTCGTCTGGTAGTCTGTTGTCATCCCGGTTAGATTGCTTCCCCCCCTCCTCTTCGCCCTCCCGTACCGTCCCTCACTTTTCCCTTTTTCTCCTCCGCCACCTCTCCCTCTCCCTCGCCTCCACTCCTGGTGTGCGGATGCCTCTTTTCCTCTGTGCGATCTTGATGGTGGGCCCCTGGAAGACTTCTAACACTCTTGCTTTCTCAGTTAGGAATGTTGCTCACCAGTTTCACAATGACCCCCATTTACTTTTACTCAGACAACAACAGGTGATGGCTGGGACAAAGAAAGAAGGACCACTTTGAAGATACGACAGAAAAACTGAAAAGAAGGAACAGAAACACATAAAATGTAAGAAATGACAAAAAGACAGAAAAATCTAAGAAAAGGACAGAAAAGAAGAACTTTAAAGAAAAAAAATTAAGACGATGAAAGATGGATTAAGGAGGAAGAATGAAAGTGAGCAAGAAAAAAGGAAAGGAACAAAAAAAAAACCTAACAAAATTGAACAAAATAAATAAGCAAACAATAGTAAAAGTGAAAGGCCTTTGCTTAGGTTCCAGTGAATGACACATGAGACCGTTTCAGCAACAGCTAAAGGCAAATACATAACTTTTCAATGCAAAGACTTCAGGTTTGTTAAATTTCATGAGTAATAGATCACTTCCCCTCTAGGTTGATGAGGAAGGTATAAAGAGATTAGAATAAACAGATGGGCAGTTTAAAACAATCTAAAAGATAACAATGGCATCGAGGAAAAAGGAAGACGCACATGCATGTGGGTGATGCAAACGACGGTCCTGCTGCTCTTTCACAAGAACATTTGGTCGCGTTATTCACCCCAAAATACACAAGTCAACAGGAGAATAACACAGCAACAAGACATTAAACATAAACATGAGAAAAAGAAGCTTCAAAAGCTGTTTGTTTATCACAAACACTTGTGTGGGCTTTGAAGATTTGCTCGAAAACAATGGCTTCCTCAGACATGATCCAATAATTTGGAAATTATCTCCAAAGATCACTGTGGCCTTAAACTGGGTTGTTGGATCACAAAACCTGACTCAAGATCCGAGAAGGCTAAGGAAGGATGATGGGAAGGAGGTCGACATGGCCGGGCTGTCAGACAAAGTGACCAAGTGTGAAAACAGATGAGGAGCTGTGAGTCCTACCCAGCAGCAAATCATCTGACAGGCCGGTGCCAAACTAACAGCGTGGCTGAAGACTCAGGCTTTTTCAAAAGCACCGAGGCCTTCGAGCGGACATTAGCAGCACTTGGCCGGCACAACTTTAGCATGGAAGTGGGATAATTACCTGCAACTGTGTGCGTGGGTGAGGGTGGATGAGGTCACCGTCGGCTCTGGGGGTCGGACTTAAAACTGAGAGACAGTCGGTATTTGCCGTTAGCACATTCATTTGTGAGCTTGCACAGCCGAGTCTTTGTTGCTCTTGTTTGGATGAGAGAAACCGCCTGTAGTGCCGAGCAGTGAAAGGCGGGGGGGGGGACAACCAGGAACACTAGCCCAGGAGGGGTGAAGGGTAATAAAAGACTTGAAGGGTGAAAGACAGAGAAAGTAAGAGAGGGACAGACAGAAGGGTAGGCTCCACAGGACGAGCCGACGAGGGTAAGCAGAGCCCATATGCCTGAATCCCAAAGTGTCTGGACTCTTCCCACTAAGTCCATTAAAAATTCATTAGACCAATACTAAAGGAAGACAGGAGTGTAAGCCACATGGAAAGAAAGACTGGGGACGCCCCAAGCAAACCAATAGCACAAGCTTTATTAGGTGGAAAAGAATATTAGTACTTCAAACACCTTAAAAGTATTTAAATCTCTTTTATAAAAAGGAGGTCAAAGAAAAGCTGATAAAATGTCCAATATATAAAATACTGTAACTGTTTCACAACACATAACGGCTGTAAATAGCTTATTTGACCATATGAAAAGTCAACATTTGGTCAATAATATGAATAAGATTTAAACAATGTTGATTTAAAAAACTGTCTGAGAAATAGTTCTGTCAAATATTATTTCTTTAAAAATACATGATCTATCCTTAGTTGCTCAATGCCATAGATCTACAAAGCTGTCTGCTGTAATCATATTTAAAGCTGGCCACAAATATATTTTAATTACTTTATTGTTGCTCTGTAGTCCACATAGGGACCAAGTTCCCTCGAAAGTCTTGGCTGAGTCAAAAGCATGTCCTGCACCTCACCTGAGTGATTTAAAGGGTTAAACTCTAAATACACACACACTAAGCGATGTTAGCCTCGAAGGCTATTCAGCTATTCCTGGAGGTCATCATGGTGTGCATTTTCTATAGGCTCTCGCTCACCATATAGCTGCACAGGGGAGAAACGGAGAAAGAGCAAGAGAGTAGAGAGTGCTTTGTGGCCTTGGAAGCACCAAAAATAGCGCCCTACACACACACACTTATACACACTGGGGTTATTGTTCAACAGTGGGAGAGCAACAGACAGAGAAGGAACACTCAACGTGGATGGGGAAAAGGGAGAGTGCATAAGTGCCTAAGGAGGATGAAGAGAGGGCAGCAGGGACACAAGCAGGAGTGAGGAGGATGAGAGGGACATGATGTAAGATGAACAATTCAGCCTCTCAGTGCTGTATTACCCGTGTTTGGCAAACAGATACAGCTTTTCCGGGAAATTGATAGGAGAAGTGGAAAAAAATAAGAGGAAAATGGAACATCCGTAGGGATCTTCTACTTCAGAGAAACCATAACTCTTACAGCTGTCCTCATCTAGGTTACATGCTGCCAGACTTTAAAGGCCACGTTGGGCCACAAAATGGTCCAACAAACAGCAAGCGGCATCTGTAGCTACGGCTATGACAATGCAACAGAAGTATGGATGCTAATCACATCTGGAAAACAAACTACTTTGACCACCCCTTTTATTAATTCGCACGTTACAACACGGGAAAAGTGACTTTTCCAGGAACTCAAGAACAACGGTTGAGCTGAAGCAGGATTCAAACCTCTAACTCTCCAGTTGACTAACGCGCCTTCACATAAACACTAATGTTACAAACCACTTACAACATCTTGATTCCTCTTTAAAAAAGACAATATAGATGCTTGAAAACAATAAATGAAATCTACGAAAGCATAATACATATCTAACTAAGAAGAGTTTCACACAATCACATTAACTTAGATGATAATAAAATATTTAAGTGCCTCAAAAGCTGCTAGGAATGATAATTATTTAAATCAAATAAATACATAATGTAGGCCTCATAGATTAATAAATCAACAATCATTTGATGAAAGATTGAAATCGCCACTCAGAAATGTGTTTTCATCTCCACTGTCAATACTTGTTTTATTGACATTGTTGTAAAGGTTTTGTGCATTGCATTGTGGGATGTGGAGTCCCATAGATAGATGCACAGAAGTGTATTTAACTTCTTTCTCACTGTGATTTCTTTGGTTTGACCCCAAAAAAAAAAAATCAGTGATTTTCACATTTCTTGTGAAAACACCAGAAATGTGTGTGAAGTACACATTTCTGGTGTTTTCACAAACTGAGTATTGGGACGAAACAATGGCAGTTGCGAATCACTGTCCTCCTTGTTTGGCAAAGAAATGTAAGAAATCACTGTAAGAATTAGGTAAAAATACTTTTATCCATCCAACTACAAGACTCCATATCCCACAATGCAATGTGGGAAACCTTTCCGACACATCAACAAACAGAGTGTTTAAGGTGGAGATGAAAACAAACTTTTGAGTGGCAACTTTCAAACCTATTAAGAAAAAAAAATTGAACTGATAAAAAAAAAAAAAAAAAAAAAAAAAAAAAATCAGACAAAATATTGCGATATATTGTAGCAATATCTTGGCACATCCCTAGTATCAACATAGATAAAATTTAAAAATTAATTAAATTTAAAAAAAATAGAAAGGGGGGGGGGGGGTACCTTGAAATGATTTACAGTTGTAAATGCTATAACAATCACAGTGTTGGTCCACTTTGGTGACCGAATACACACACCACTTTCCCCACAGTTCTTCTCCATTCGGAGTCTTAAAGAAAAAGTTATTTGCGGCTGCTTAGCAATATTAACAAAGAGATAAGCGTCATTTGTGCTCATACTATCTGGAATGATTCCAAATTGGAAACTTAAAAATTATTAAGTGTAGCATAGTGAAAAATACCAAATTTCTCTAAATAATAGGACTCAGATGACACATTGATTATGGAATTCTCCTAAAAAGACCAAACCAGTGAGGAGTGTAGATTCTAGGGAATTAGCAATGCAAAATCCATCCACACGAGACCCCTGAACACACAGTGGACTAGTGAAGAAAAATAGCACACGTGTACACACGTTAGGCAATTCCCAAAAGTGTGCCAGGACTTATCACACTCGCATGCATCTAGTTTTTTCACACACATCCAGGGGATCACACACACAAAACTGTTTACACACAAACACAGGCAGACACACAGGTTGCATTGGACAACTGGACTTCTCTTTGTAACCACACTCCTGCAGAAGCCTGTTGGGAGAGAGTGTGTTTGTGTGCGTTCCCTAGAGTGTGCTACGAACAGCAAAATAATATTGGGACAAGGGGAGAGGAGTGCTGCTGCTCTCATGGCACCGTTAGGTATATTTACTTGCACCAAAGTGACACACTACTCCCAGGGCATCAGCTTATCTCCATAGACATTAACACATACACAGTATACATATAGACATGGGACGATATGTCCTAATTAGGGATTAGATATTGAAGATACCCAACATTGTTTTACATAACAAATACTCCAACATTATTAGTCATGTTATTCTCCATAAATGTATTTAAATGCTATTTTTGTATTTGCTGTTGAACTTTGAAATTCTAAACTCTTTATTGCACTTAAAAGCTGTTAATGGTTGCCTGAAGCAACCTAATGACTGAAAAAAGATACCAAGAGATTTAAATGGATGTAATGTTGCCTCAGGATACACTGATGGAGCGGTTGAATTCAAGCTTGACTGCATAGCGAACTCAAAACAAGATAACTAATGATAATGGTCAATATATGCACAATTGTAGGAATGTTATTTAAATGGGTAATATTAATGTTTAATAGCTGCTGGAATATGTAGCTCTAGTTACTTGATTGTTCTTGTTCAAAGGTGGCGAGATGTTTAGATGAATCAAGAGACCAGCAAGCTTTGGATTGTCACTAATTGGGAAAGCTGAGCTCAACCATTGGAAGACAAGTTAATAATTATTTAAACATTTTGATAATATTTGAACTGTTTTAGATTTAAAAGAGAAAAAGTGTCCAGGGTGAAGAAAAGCTTGGCTATGCTTTCTTGGCTGTGTCTCTGTTAACAATCAAAATAATATAATGTAATTATCATTACTAATATTATTATCCTTTGTCACACACAATTAAAATTTACAATTCCTCAATTAAAGGAAGGAGTGCTCAGTTCTGGCAATGTGACAAAGGAGGAGCATGGATTGCAGCAGACCTCTATAACAAGTTCTATAACTAGAGGTGTCCCGATCCAATATTGATATTGGATATAGGTCCGATATCAGCCAGAAAACAAATATCGTTTTTTATCGGATTGCATCTAAAATCTCTGATATATTATATTTATTCAATTGTAGATATTGTTTGGAAGGTTAAAATGTATGTAACCAACTTACTAATAATAAATGGTTGTTGCTGACTATTGTTTTCTGTTTGAGTAACATCACTTGATCAAGACTTTTCTAACATTCCACACTACAAAATAAGTAATGAAAGTATGTATGATTTGTGCTGTTATCATATTGGATCGATATCGGCCAATACTCAAAGCTGCAATATCAGCATCGTATCGGAGGTCAAAAAGTTGTATCGGGACATCCCTAGCTATAACCCATGGACTGATTTTAAGCTGACCAAAGAAATAAAGTATCTGGACGCATGGATGGATTGCATAGATACTAAAATGCTCTCTGACTTAGCCCTACCATGAAAACACAAGCTTATGACTTCTGCAAATTCAATTAAAAGCTATTGCACCATCATAGAAAAGATTCATCATTATCTTTTTTTTAATCTTTAGTGCTGATGATTTGAACACATTTAGTAGCCCTAAAGCATTCCGTGAAACACTAACATTACAGTACAATGATCATTTATGAATTCATCTAACCTTTTGAGTTAACAGAAATTGCTGTCAATATACCTTTATTTAAGTTAGTGTGAGATGGTAAATAACTGCGTTTTAAAATTATAATTTGAAATATGCTGGTATCTGCTGTGCACAAAATTGTAACTTTCATCTGTGTCTCCACTCAGACTTGTGTCGGTTTATAATTAAATTCTAACAAAAAAAATTGTACCTATACTAAGCAGGAGAAGTGTGAGGGTCACTGGCAGGGCAAATATCAATTCTTGTTGGAAAGGAATTTTGTCCCACACTGCCTTATTACAATTAAAATATTTGGGGATCAAAGTCTAAATTCAAGGTGTAGAGAGAGGTTCACTTAAGCTAAGTACTTAATTTCCATCAAAGTATCTTTAGGAGAAATATGTTACGATGTAACACTGCCATGCTACAGGCCACAGGCGCCCGTCTTCACCTTGGCTCTGTCTGCCCACCTCACAGCCTGGTGTTAATGCACTCCTCCAGCCAACAGCTTGGCAGAGTGCTGCCAGTTGACACTTCACCTTTGGCTCAACAGCAAACTGCCTACACTCACTGTTGCCTGCAAGACTGTGAGCACACAACTCTGTGTGTAGGAGTGTCATCAACACATCAACCGTTAGACTTTATTCTATTCATCTACATAATGTACTTTTACCAAATTTTAGCATGTGCACTTTGAAGTTGATTAATGTAATTATTATAATAAAGCTGATTCATCAGCTCAGTGGCTTCATATCCACCTGAAGCACATTTGATTAGACCTTAGATTGATAATTACTTTTCTATGGTTAAATGCTTTCTCAGGTTTTACTGGCTGTCTTCAGGTTTTGCTTTAAGCTGCTGGGGACGAGATCTTTTTTAAAAGAAGTTGTTCTCATCCACTACTGATGCCGGTGTGCCACCAAAAACACTGTCAAAGTAGTATTTCTTGTGTTTTCACTTATTGAAAGTTGTGCAAAAACAATTGCAGATGGTAATATTGGGGCTACCACAAAAATACCTGAGATTTGCAAAACTTTTATGAAGATTGTGTTGAATTCAAATACAAACTTGTGAGCAGCAATTTCAACCTTTGTGCGTAAATTGTCCCATGTTTCAAAAATAATACCTTTGATTTATTGATATAAAGGGCCAATCCTACATGTCCCAAGATTCTTGGCGCTTCTCTATAGCGCTTGTACTCCTGGGATGTGTTTTAAGTGTTGCTACTGTTGGAGCTCGTCTGGCAGTCTCTCCTCTAAGCTTGTGTTCATCTCTCCTGCTGTTTCACCAGGAGGGTGAAATGCAGGTCGGTGTTACATTTAATGCAGGTCGACACAATGCCAAGCAGTATTTTTTGTGACACCAACTACGCGGAGAAGTCCTCCCGGTAGTAAAATCTAAGCTTTGCATTTAATTGGCCTGGCAGACTCCACACGGACTCCGTTTTGCAGGTGTCCGCCCGAGTATGTTTCAGCCTTTAGCCACCAAACCTGTACTAGTCATTATAACTATTATCAAATCAATGACCACTTTATGATATCTATGTGTACTTCAAAAGAGGTTTGAGTCAGCTTTGTGGAAATACTGGAAAGCTTTTTTAACATGCACTGTTGCTCAAACTCCCTGCTTTGGGGCATTAAAAAAAATTGTATTCGTACTATTATTGAGGTATGCATTGATGTGATTATTGGAAAAATTTTAACATTCACCATATAAAATTACTTGAAACTTAAGGTTTGCTTTAGTTAAGACTAATGAAGGTATTTATTATCAGGCAATCGGCGACCGTTTTAGAAGAAATATTGATTTCAAAATTCAGTTTTTAGTACTATACGTTCACTAAACATGTTAAAAAACCTCATTCATCTCATCTGCGTCTCCATATGAATCGATTTCCATCATTTTGCGATTGTTGTTTTATACTTTAATCAGAGCTATGTATTCTTAAAAGAAAAGTCGGAATGCAAACCTAAACGACAGCAACCCACAGAGTTCATACGTGCAAAAACGAGCCCCAGAACCAGAAAAACAAGTTCACAATAACAGCTACAGACCCAAGCACAGTGTGTGTATATTTATGAGTGGTGTGCGTCAATGCTGACTCAGTGCGTGAATGTGTTTGTAATTCAGTCTTCACGACGCAAAACTGTCCTCCATTCTCCTTTCTCTCTCCCTCTCACAGTGTCTCCTAGCAACCAGACACTTAGGCCCTAAAAATAAACCCTCCAGAAATGAAAAGAACAAAAAATTAAGCATAAACAGCAATTAATTCGATCTTGCATGGAACACAGATTGAAACAGACAAGGTATTAGAAGTGGAAAAGCAGGCCAGCAACTAGTGAACAGGAAAGAGATGCAGACAAAAGGTGTGGGAGGCTGAATCCCACAGCAACAGGTAATCGTCACCAGACATCTGCAGTGTGTGTGTGTGTGTGTTTGAGTACAACGCAATGAACATGCTGCTGCCGAGAGCATGCGCAGGTCAGCTCTTCAAGATAGAGAAAAAAAAAAACTTTTTTACTTTTACCAAAAGCTCAGGCAACTCAAGGAATGCCCAACCCACCAGCTTTAAAACTGAGGTGAAAAGTTGGAAAATAATCAAAATCACTGGATAAAGTGAAATGCACATAGGGCCCTATTCTCTCATTTATAATATTGTCAAACAAATAAGGAAAAAGAAAGAAAATAAATGTGTCTTTTGGAATATCATTAGTATGTGTGCGGCGTAGACTGTATTGCATCCAAACTTCAAGTGCATTATAATGTTTCACCTTCTTGGGGTGCTGGACAAATTCCAGGTTCAGAAGTGCATAGGAAGAAAAGAGCTTTAGTCCATTGGAAAATATGCACAACAGAGCCCTATTTGACTGGGAATGCACACATTTCAGGACTGCTCCATCCAGAGCACGTATCTGGGAGTGCAGTGACAAACTTAAGTAGAGTAGGAAAATAACGTGCAGCCAGAATCCACACAGAAGTGCAGCTTTTCCAACTGACGTACATGGGAGAGTGGGGTCCATACAGAATAGAGCAGGACAAATATAAAGATTCCAACTTGCCAGAAATTGTTTGCAATTGTATGTCGCAGATGGCTGAGACCGTTAGTGGTATATGGATGATCACGGTCATATCTGGTTTTTGTGGGTACTAGTAGGTTACATGAACACAGAATACATAGATCAGTGTCCTTTTTGGTACATTTAGATTCAATGTTGACAGATTGGGCAGTTTCCCACCAACTGGGTTGTATTTATTCCACTAAAAGCCAACCCTAAACTCTGATCAGGGTATGTAAGGTTATGAAAGATATGAAAAGACTAATGTTTATTGATGACGTAAAGAAGACAGTGTTAGGAAAAAAGTAAAAGATGACTGAGTCATGAACACAAATAAACAGATACGGTCTCACACTTTGATAAGCTCATAATTTGGATGAGTAATATTAAAGTATCATAAGTGACAAAACTGTGACAACTGACCTTCACACCAGATGTCCATTTAATGGACTCATCTAGTCCTTTTTAAATTTAGGAATGTGCAATTAAAACAGCTAAAACATAATTTAAAGATGTCCATCTTTAGCCACAACAACATATTGATTTGATGATTTAATGAACAAAACTTCTTCAATAAATTGGTTACTTTCAAAGACAGAAAAAGGTCAGAGAACAAGCTTCAAGAGATCGTGTTGCTTTCAAAATAGGTTTTTCATTAGAGAAGGAGTTGATTTCATCAAAGCTTACATTCGCAATTAGCAACTATTCTCTAATTATCTCAGTATGAGTTAAACTTTGGAGTGGCCCTTTGGTAAAGCACATTGATTGTGGATAATTTTCATCATTTCATCTGATCTGGACATTCTCAATTGTAAATTAATGAGAAGAGCACAGAGTTTTATGAGAGGTTTTATTAGCGTCTTTTTACCTCTCACACAGAGACTGTGGAAGAATTCATATTCTTGTTGTTTAACATAAGGTCTTAGAGGTCGTAAGGGCTGTAGCTATTTTAGGCCGGGCAACCGGACTCAAAACACCACTCACTTTGTTCTTCTTCTTCTTGTTGTGTACACTAGTTAAAATCGCAAAAGCTCTGTTATTCGTGAACAGATCGAGCTGACATTTGGTAGGTATTATCTATGGATGTGTACGCATCAACGCTCAGAGCCCGATTTTCGATTAGGGGCCCCAAAAAATAAAAAAAATAAAACATTGATTCCTCATTTTTGTGAGTCAAACCGTAGGCTATAGACATTGGTAGAACCCACATTTTTCATATTGTAAACCAAGAGACAAATGAGCATTGAATTGAATCCCACAAAAACTTCTCGATGCAGCCTGGCACAATAAAGAACTAAAATGTTTTCTAGCAATAAAAAAAGGTTTAATTTGTTGTTTCGGCTAAAACCGCTTTTTACACTCTGCTGACACAACACAGAAAAGTACAGAAGCGGATTAGGGCCAACTTTAATGATGAAAATAATTTTGGGCAAATTCAGAATAAAGTCGCAAGGTTGAGATTTAAGTTGAAATTTTGAGAATAAAGTTGAAAAATGTCAAAATTAAAGTTGAATTTTCAAAAATAAACTCAAAATTAAATATTGTGATAAAAGTAGAAGGTTTTCTAATTAAGTAAAATCTATGGAAGCAGACTAGGGCCAGTTCACCATATATGACAACAAAACATACAACATACATATAATACAATATATACAACATAAAAACTGACCCACTGGTCACCTCTTCCAAACTTAACTGGTTTTTCTTTCTGAACAGATTGGATTTTTGGCAAAATCTCTTCAAAGTTCTGAAAGAGATTACAACGCTGTGCTTATGAGCTAAAAGAAAATGAATCTCTTTGTTAATAAACCCAACTTCAAAGTATAATTTAACACATTCATTGATAAACAGCATTTTGTAGATGGCCACGATCTGCTGTTTGTTGTCATATGGTATCATCCCTCGTCAGTTTCCGTAGATTTGACTTTATTAGCTAACCTTTGACTTTTAATTGAAATTATATTTCACCTTTAATCTCAACATTTCAACTTTATTCATGATTTGCCCAAAAATATTTTCTCCATCAAAATAGGCCTTAATCTGCTTCTGTGGAAAATAAATACCCCGTCATATTCCCCTTTAAGGCTGAAATGGATGTGCACATCATGCATGTAGAAGTGTTTGTTAAGAGTTGTCTCTCAAGGAGAGAGTGTAATAAGTGGAGAACCCTGGGGAATCCTGTTTTACTCACAGCTGCTAACTGTGTTGATGATGGCTTGTATTCGCAATGTCTTCACACTAGTAAGAGATACACACACGCACTCCCACACACACACAAACACATACATACATGGTGACCACCGCACACACCCGGCACTCACACGTGCACAGGTAGGATTGCCACGGGAGGCTTGGGGTGAAGCAGATTGCTGGTGGCCTGGTATTTTAAATGCACCCATGGGTGCTGCATAAACAAGGGACTGCGGCAATTTGCCAACCAACACAGCTGCTTAACACCTTCTTGCTACTTGGAGAGAGAAAAGATGCAGTTGAGTTCAACATCCAGCTTCTATGGTGTTAACAGACCTGTCATTACAAAGCACTAACAGGTTCATTAAGTCTATTCAACATGACACTTTAAGTGACAGGGCTTTGCAAGTTTTCACTGTAAAGTATATTTTTGTAAAGTAAAAGGTAATCGCTAAACCTGCAAAGTACAGTACACACATACTTGAACCAGGCAGAGAAGTGCAGTCACTTGAGATAATAGCAGCATGACTGAGGAGCTGTATCTCCTTAGTGCTTTAAATTGAGTCACAATAGACTAAAAGCCGACCTAACACTTAACACGATACATTAAAACTCTTTGAAGCGAGTTGACTTTGTGCCCTTAGTGATTCCTGTGCGTCAGCAATGTGTGCACAGCACCAAAAATACACACTACTGCATCAAGACCCGTCATCCAATTCCTTCCTGCACTTCTGGTCAAATCCTCAAATCGACACTCCCTCCAGAGTTCTCCTGCAGTTTGTTCATCCAGCACTGTGCGCTTTCCTGCTATTCTTCTACTGCAGCTAATTTTAGATGACAGTAAAAAAAAACTCTGTCTACATCTGTTAGTAATTCCCATCAGTGTGTACAACACTTGGGAAAAGGAAGGGGAACTCCAAAAAGGTCAAAGTGAGAGAAAATGAGGGAGTTACAGTTACTGTCCCAAAATGATTAAATATCCGCTATGACTCCTGCCCAAGTATTTTGATTTTGGTTTTCTCAAACAAAAGATCAGATATACATAACTTTCCAATTTAGCTCAATCTGCTTTCAGTGGACCAACAAACTCAAAAGCAGAAAATTTGCAGACCCAAAAAAATCCTTCAAATGAAAATCAATTGCGAAATCAAAACTAAATAAGGAAAATTAATCCCTGCCTCACAGAAAGAAGACTAAGTTTGAGCCTGGTTGAGCCACATTTTATGTGGAGTTCACAGAGCCTGTTAAAGAAAAGTCATTCCACTCCTCTTCCATTAAATCATCTCCCACCTCCTACATTCACTGAGAACCCTTTTATAATTGTCATGCCTTTTTACAGACAATATGTTGAAGTTAAAAGCGATGGTATTAGGATTACTTAAATAAATTACTACAAAACTTGTTTATTACATGATATCTAGGACTAACAACGTAAAAAAAAAAAAAAAAAAACAGTCAAAAGCTGTTTTATGAAGAAGTTCAATGCTGTGAATGTGTAATCTACTTATGTTTTAGGTATATATTACAAAATACAGCAAAAGCTATGTGTGGTACTAGAACTGTCTGGGAATCCAAATCAAACACACAAACAGCAAAAACCATGCATGTCATCTTTCATGTACTCGTGTCAGCTGTGAGGGGGACACAGAGGGCAGAGCACAGCATGTTTATCTGTTTCTGTGTGTGTATGTGTGTGTGTTTATCCCAAACAGGGAAGAGAGACACACGCCGTGACACCACCTGTTACTACCTTCCTCTTCTTCCTTCCTGCGTCTTCTCATCCTGCGCTCCTGCTTGTCTAGCACCTCTTCATCTCCTCCTTCCCAAACCCTCCATCCCATTTGGTCAGCTTGTTAAGCATGTCTCCCAAAGCTGATTAAGTACTGTTGATCTGCTTTATGTAACCCTTACCTCTCACAGATGCTGCTGCCTGCCAGCTAGTCAGCATGTTTATCTGTGTGTGCCTTGGTATATTTGGATGTGTCAGATGTAGTGTTGCAGCTCGTTGCACTGTAAGAAGTGGGCTATTGCCCTAGACTTGCACAGACGCACAAGGGCCTTTGTGTGAGCATTGTGCTAACGTTAGCTTTCCTTGGGCTGAAGCCAAGTAGGTACATGGCCTGACTGACATGAACATATTTGGCTACAGCAGTGGAATTTGCTCGACACCATGGTTTGCTCATAGTTTGTGTGCATGTGTCAGTGTATGTCTGCTCCCACAACCAGTTGTGTAGATAATCATATTCCCACTTAGCAATGTGTTACCAGAAGAGAATATGCACTTACAAAACTGTACACAAACATTTACTTAAAAAAACCTCAGAGTGATAAAACTAGATGCAAAAACATCGACTACAAGTGAATACATAACCTGCAGGGAAAGTGTTTTAGTTTAAACATTGACTAATCACATCATGATATGATGAAAATGGCAATATTCCAACATGCTAATGTAGTTACATCATATGATTATACAGCTGAATACCCTTACAGTATGTGATTCTTTCATTCTCAGCCAGCCACAAAGTACCAGGAACTACTTAGTTAATATAAGCGTATTAGCTGAATGAACATTTATTGTCTAGTGTTGCAATTAATAATGGAATAGATCACCAAGACTTAAAAATGGTTTGATAGGGTTTTAAAGAGGGTAAACCCCCTAAAACGGCCCCAAAATGGCCTCCCATATACAATTAAGACTTGGACAGATGATGACCAAAATACCCTTTCATAAATTAAATATTTTGTCTCATCGACAATGCATATTATTAAAAAGCCACCCTCTGATTGTACTTGCTATATCAATCATGCAACAAACCTTTGGCACATGCAACATGTGCGGCAACATGTAAATATATTTGAAAGGTGTGACGACAGAGCCCAGAAACTTTAGGTCATGCTTCCAGTTTGAAACAATGGTCTGACAGTTAATAAGGCTAATCGCACAGACCGCTGAGAGAGGTATTCTTCACTTTAGCATCTCTTGCACTTTGCTTTGTGGAACAGATTAAACTGGAACAAATTTATGTTATGCAACAGCAAGAGAGAAAGACAGAAAAATAGGGGGAAAAGAGAAAGGGTGAGAGAAAGAAAGATATTGACGGACAGAGAAGATGAGAGAGAGAGAGAGAGAGGCTGATGATGTAACCTGAGAAAAGAGCAGAACACAGATGATGTAGAGTGAGTCCTGGGTGAAAGATGCAAAATAAAGGGCAACGGAAATGTGGGATAGAAAAGCTTTTCATGCAGCTGACCCTCAAGCGTAACCAAGCACCATTACAGGCAGCTGTGCAGAGCCACCTTACCGTACACTATGGTGCCAGCCACTCAACTATTCTAGACAATGGCAGCCCATCAACACTTTGAGGCAGTGAGCTCAGCTGTAAACACACTGCTAGCTGTCCTACACAATATCTCACACAATTGTTTCAGAAAGCACAATACAAGATCAATCCCATGTCCTATATTTCGTTTTAATGTGGCTTCCCTAAGTACAATGTTTTAAAATAAAATAATTCACCCTTATATTACTCTGTGAGAGCATAATGTGCTGTTGAACAGAGAAAAGCAATAATGATATATTTGATAGTGAGCTGCCAAAATTATTTTAACAGCCTTTAAAAAAGCTTTTTTGTCATGTCATAGTAATACTTATGAGATTTTTTTCTTTTTAATTCCAAAAATTATTTTTGAACCCCAGGAATTATTGCAACTTTCATAAAAATGTGGTTGTTTTGACATCTTCGGTACATTTGATCAATAACAAAGTAATGATTAAAATAATTTATACTCTAAATGATGAGAATATAATAAA
This sequence comes from Gouania willdenowi, assembly GCF_900634775.1. Classification (NCBI taxonomy): domain Eukaryota; kingdom Metazoa; phylum Chordata; class Actinopteri; order Blenniiformes; family Gobiesocidae; genus Gouania; species Gouania willdenowi. The sequence continues at coordinate 10,846,127 of NC_041059.1, forward strand.
TATGAAGTAGTAAAAAAATAAATAAATAAAAAAATTCAGTGAAGGGTAAAAAATAATTTAAAAAAATTATGTGAAGGGGTACAAATATTTGGGAATGAGTGACCGTGGGAGAAAGAAAGGAGCGATGAACTTTCTCCTCTCAGTCACTATTCTGCCTGGGTTATGTAACAGTTGAGTGTACACATAGAGATTACCTCTGCTTGGTGGAACTCATAACAGGAAGCACTACCTCACTCTGTGTGCGCGCGCGTGTGAGAGTGCACGTGTCCTTAAATGGTGATTCTTCTCAGTTACATGTCATAACCCACATTTCATGCAGATTCACAGTAGATGTTGAGAATTGTCCTTATCGGCGATCCTAAGATCGGCGATCAGATATTAAGTTCCTGATCATTCATTTTGCTGCAGATTTAAGTGGCAGGGCTTGCCCGTGCAGTGACAGTTGCACTTTAATACCGTTACATCAAAAGTACAAGCACAAGTCAGCACAGAAACTGGTTATTTTTTGGACTAGAAACACAACAACTCGTATATATTAAAGCACCCACACAGTCACAGAGTATACTATCTCTGGGCCAACGGAGTTTGTACAAAACACCACAAAGACCCCAGTGGGTAATGCTGTGTGCATGAGCAAAAGCAATTAACTAAAATTATGGTTATAGCACTTCAAATTCATTTCATGCACTCCCTCTGAAGCCTGCAGGGTTGCATTTTGATTGGCATCACTTGGTGGGCTATAGATGCAGCACTTACGTCCTGTTCCCAAGGCAACATGTACACAAACTGTTATTTGCCACAAATGCTTAATGTGACAGCTAAAAAGCAAACAAGCAGTTTTACGGTTTTAAACATGCTAGGGGAAATAAACCTGCTTCTTTAAACATAAAACTAATTTAGAGATGGAATTAAGAGTTATTTTAACACAACCACCATGGTTCATATTTACCCACCAACCATGCAGTGAATAACTATTATTTTTGAATAATGCTGAAAATATGAGTATATTTTTGCA